>NC_051851.1:97499796-97811422 GCF_905115235.1 Hermetia illucens | reverse complement strand
AATCGCTAGCCTCCTTTTCTTCTCCAGCAGTGTCGCTGACACCACTACTAGACTGGTGATGTTGGGGGCGGGATTCACTTAGGAGTAGATCGTGGGATTTGCTTCGTGGTAGATTTATGAATGTGGAGTTATCAGTGGTCTTGTCAAAGTTGCTGTCCGATGTGCTATCATCGTCCTCTGTGGTGGTAACCGAGATATTCTGGTGGAGTTTCTTGTGGTAGCGTTGCTGCGGAGCAGGTGAGTTACCGTGCAACGATTCACCGCTGCTTACTTCGTGCATGAGAGCTACTAGACGAGTTCCGATATGATGCATGACTTTCGCCAGTAGTTGAGGGGATTTATTTGGGGCTTCAGATTCAGCAGCAGATGTGCCGGTCGAAGGCCCTGCTGTACCAGTCGCAATCTTGGAAAACGATGCTACTAGTTTTTGGTATACTATCGCCGTTTCCGGGTTGCGGCTTTCTTCCAGGAGGCCACCATCTCCGCGGTCACCTTCTTCATCGTTCACGGAACTATCGAATTTATTGATGATCTGCTGGCAACTGGCTGATATCTGTTCCTTCAACTCGGCCTTGCGGGTTCTAATGGCTGCTCCTTCCAGGTCAGAGCTGGTGTAGTCGGAGGAATCATACGAGTCTGACCAGGTGTCCTCGCTACTTAGATACTCAACGATCTCCCGTACTTGATCGTCATTGATACCGGGGACGGTCTTCATGAGCCTCGTGAGCTCGCTCTCGAAGTATACCAGTTGGGCTGGCTTGTTCTTATGTCTAGGCCTAGGAATGGGGGTGGTCTGCTTCGGCGTGCTCGTCCCGCTTACAATTGGCGTTGAGTTCTTTGAGCTGTTCGCGATGTTTTGAGCATTTGCGCTGGCCGCGATGAGGGTTTTGAATATTTGTCGCATCTTGGACATCATGAGGTTAGTCTCTTCGTCCGAGCTCCAGTTGTTAAAGCTATCCTTCCGCGTGAGCCCTTCTTGCTTCGCTACAGCCGGGGGCTGTGATGTGGAAGCCGTTTTCTGTGGTTCAACTTCTTTAGCCTCTTGTTGATCTTCTTTAATTTCCTCCAGTTCTATCTTTAGTTCGGGTGACTTCATGGCATCGTCACCTTTGAGCAGATCATCATTGCTTCCAATGAAGCCGCTGTCGCGGCTGTGCTGCTTCTTCGATTGCGCCAGGTTGCTGTAGGCTGGCAGTAGGTAGTCCGGCTGTGAAGAACCAGACTTTGTCTCTGGTTTTTCCGAACTTTCTTCAGGGAATTCCAACGACTTTTTCTCATCTGAATCATGTCGTTTCCGAGTCTGCTTTTTCCGTTTTATCGTGTCATTTGAACTGTCGACCTTTTCAAGGTGTATGACTGTGTCGTCACAAGCCTCTGATTCAGAGGAGTCGATCGATTCGTTGTGGGTTTCGCTTGCTCCAAGTTCGTTGTCGTCTTTAGCTAGAAGATTGTCAAGGGATGAATTGTGTGATCGGGGAGTGCCTCTCGCGCGTACCAAGCGCTTTCTTCGCTGCCCTGGACTGGGGTGCCCCTCGCTGTCACTACCCACACTTCCGCCACTCTCGTCGGAGCCTGTGCGCTCCTGGGAGAAGCCCATGAAGCTCGTGAGGAAGTATTTCTCCAAACGGGACGAGGCCAACTCCGCGGCGTGATGGAGGTCATGTATAGGTTCTTCAGGGATCCCTAAGGAGTCGAGTCCTTCGCTGCAAACACTGCTCTCATCCTCGGAGGCGGTTTCCTCCTTAGTGTCTAGCGAGCTCATGGGTTTCCCGTCGCCGAGGCCATAGTAGAAGTACTTCTCCAGCTCAGACGAGTTGCGGTTCTTTTTCTTCGCGTTATTCTGCTCCACTTCGCTTTCTTCGCAGCTTTCTTCGACGATTGTGTGCAGCGTGAAATCGATAGCGGTCCTATTGTAGCCCCGCAGCTCTTCCTCACGGTCAGTCATGGACGTAAGCGAAATGTCTTCGCCCGAGTCCAGATCGGAGTCGGTGGCCGTGGTGGTGCCTGCGAATTCCTCCTCATCGTGGCTGATCTCCTCAACCCATGAGTCGTCATCAGCCAGCCCGTCTTCAAGGCAAACCACCGCCGACAAGGTGTCCGCACCAGTAATAACAGTTACATCGTCTACACTACCGCCATTACTACTACCACTACCACTACAATTCGCTATGATACTATCACTTCTACTATCACAGGTGCCACTATTATTCTGCTGGGCCGCGAGTGCATTTTGATTTTCGTTTCTCGACATTTCAAGAGGATCGCCGCGGTCACTCACACTTTCACCGTCGCCACGACCACAATCGACACTTCGCGCGGATCGATCGATCATTTTGCTTGACGAATTCTTGCCGTGGCCGCCACTATCCGCACAGTTGCTGCTATCTGGGTCAATATCGTGCATTTCGCCACGGCTCGGATTCAGTTGGGAGGCTGTCGTGTGCTGCACCACGACAGCCGAGGCGTCGCGAACACTCGCGGGGGCACTATCCGTAAGGATCACCTGGGTCGTTTCGCTCGTTACTATGCTCACCTGATCGAGGGCGGGCAAGGGGGAGGCAGATGCGTGATCTGCAGTGATCATGACTAAACTTCGGTACTTCGCTGCGAGGCTGCTGCCGCCGTCGGCATTACTAGGGAGAGTCGTCTCCACGGTTCCGTGCGTGTTCACGTCTTTCGCGTTGTTATCCTTGTCGTCCTCGTCGCGGGCCAGGCTCGATTCCGCGCCACGCAACAGTTCAGTCTCTACTAATCGCGGGGTTTCTCCAGCCAATTCCACGTCGTGAGCGTGGTCGCGGTTTTCTCCTACTCTTATCTGGGCATTGTTTCTGCTAATGGCGCTGGTGCTCTTCATGGCCTTTTCGCTGGTGGGGTCTTCCGAGCTGTCGTCATAAGGTAAACAACTGGCGTTTGCCTCGTCTGCGCCGTCGCTCTCGAGCACAAGCACCTGGCCCGCACCACCATCGCGACTGTCGCAAACCTGCGAGCGGCTCGCCTCACCACTTCTACCTGTGTGGTTACCTGCACAGGTAAGAGTGGTATCTTGGTGAGCGGCAGACTGTGACGATTGTTGGTGTGGTTGTTGCACAGTCGCTGCTGCTTCCGCTGGTGTTGGTGGTACTTCTTGGGCTGCTGGCGGTGTACAGTCAGGCGCAAAAGCGGCTGAGTGGAATTGTGCTGCCGGTGATATACCGCCTTCGCGTTCGCAGTCGGCGGTTCTTTCGCGAGAACCAGTTTCCCAAGAGGACGGCGACGGCGCTGACAATGCACTGCACTCGCCCACATCTGCCCTCGGTGCTAGTTGCACTATGGGCGCTGCGCTCGGTGCTGGTGCAGTTTCGCTTGCAGTTACTTTCGCTGCACGAATGTTGCAATCGCGGCTTTTTGTTAGTAAAACTCGCTGTCGATCGCCGTCTTCATGATGGCCGGCAAGATTGCCGTCTTGCGAGCTCACTTCAGCGGCACCGACTCGTTTTGAGTCAGCATCCCTTGATGGATGTTGGCGGTGACGAGCATCACCATCTCCGCCTCCTCGCTCTGCCGGGCCTTGCAAATGGTCATTGTTGATCGACGCTACATCTTTAATTAGTTTCTCGACTAATTGATCGGTTTGCAATTTCCTCGACATGATCATGTTGTTGAGGTCGTTGGAGATGGTCTCGAGTTGAGCGAACTCCTCGAAAGTCAACTGATCGTGCTGATGATGGTGGAGATGATCGTCGCCGGCGATGGTGGGCTGTGCGGGTTTTGGTGTTTGATTGTCGCTGCTCCGTCCAGCGGCTTCCTTATTGCCGTTTCTCCGGCGGTCCGGGCTTTCATCGTAACGGCCTTCCATATTCTGATCACGATCGATTTGGGCAATTGCCGATTCTGCGAGGTCTTCAGCATCGCCGGTCGTTTCGTGAATTTTAAGCGCGTCATCGTCCCAACAGTGGCTGGCGATTTGGGGTTTTGATGGCGAGTTCTCAGCGTTAATGACGGTCGGGTCGTTGGGTTCAGTTTTCAGTGGAAAAACCACATTCTGAATAGCTAAGTCATTGTCAGGTTGTGTGTCATCAGATGCTGTCTTCTTGCTTGGATCATCAGAACTGCTTCGCTCAGCCTCTTGGTTTTCGCGTTCACCGCCTGCTTCGCCACAACCGTTGTGTGCACTTTCGTCCCCTTCATCGGGTTCTTTATCATGTTCAATTGCTTCAAATGGGTTTGCATCTGTTAATCCTAAAGCGGCATCAGACTTGGCACTGCTTTCGCTGCTTTCTGCTTCCAAAGGATCCACACTACCTGCGTCAGTCTTATTTGCGTTCTTGGTTGTGGGTTCGTTGCTTGCTGCCCGCTGGGGAGCACTATCACGGTTTGGCCTGGCAGTTTGACTCGCCTCGTCTTCGTCACTATCAGCCATATCGATTTCGCAGTCAGAGATAATGTGGCTGCTGATAAGGCCCATTGCTACTTGTGGCTCTTGTTTTGGCGTCGCAATTGTTTCTGATTGTTGGACTGCGCCCTCTGATTGCTTGTGTTTCTCGACAATTCCACTGGTTTCATCGAACGATATCGTTCGTATCGAATTTAGCACTACTGAGTCCTCCTCGTCCGCGGCTACAGCCGCTGTGGCGTCGTCGCCATCTCCGTCCTGAACAAATTCGATCTCATTAGTGGACTCTGACACTTCACTATCGTCACTTTCACTGCTCAGGTCGTCGGATTTCTCGGACAAAGCCTTCACGTAGTTCAAAACAATGCCGCAATCCGCCCGATCTGGATCTGTGTCGTTATCGGACGAGTCCTCGAGGTTAGCGTCGGAACTCTGCGAGTCTGTCTCCGACGAGGATACGCTCCTGTTGACAACGAATACTTTGGAGAAGGTCTTGGCCTTAGGGCGGCGGTCGGCGATGGTGCCCGTGTCGTCTGTGTCCACGGATTCCGAGCTGCTTGAAGACGCGCTGTCCTGGTCGTCGTCGTCGTCGCTCTCGTCGTAGTCCTTCGAGGGCGTTGAAGAGGACGAGGACTGCTCCAGGTCCTCCCCTGTGCTGCTCACAATCAGGTCCTCGTGCTGGGAGGCGCTCGCGACGTCGTAGCTCCTCTGGATCGACCGCTTCGACGTTGACGCGTCTTTATCCTCGTCCCCGCTGATACTTTCGTTGCTATCGGACTCCGAGTCGGACGACGATGAGAAAATGTATTCCGAAACTAAGTAGCCACCCGTTTGCACCACGGGGTTGGACTTTATTTTTCCGATGGAAATCATCTTGTGTCTCTTCGAAGGTTTCTTGCAGTTTTCCACCCTCTTTGCGTCGCCGGCGTCGTCGCAGGCGTCCGTGCTGCCCGCACCGGGCTTCTGTTCGATATCGATTGGCGACTTCGTTCCTATAATTGAATTAGTGGACTCATGAGTGGTTGTTTTCTCGACTGTCTTCATTGCACCTTTCGCTCCCAACTTACCCGCACTTAAGTTATTAATGTCAACGTCCTCCTCGCCTTCGGCCAGCCGTCTCTGGTCGTGATGCGGCTGCGGCGGTGGTACTTTAGCTTCGCAATGGTCTTGCTCCAAGTCCGGGGAGCTGTGGACGAGGCTGAGATTGTGGCCGAGACCGGGGCTCGGATTGCTATTGCTCTTACTTCTGCTGCTACGGTTGCTGCTATTGTCGTCGTTCCGTTCGCTGCTGTTGCCCAAGACCAACGTCGGTGGCGACGGTTGACTTGCTTTTGTCGTGGTTGTTATTGCTGCAGCCACTTGTGTTGCTACTTTGCTTCTATCACCTGCGAAAATGTCGGGCTGGCGACGTATCTGCACCTTATCCGACACTCTACCATTATCGCAGCTCGACAGCCCCGAGTCGTGGTCGTTATCTTTGTCGTTATCACTGCGCCCGTTATCGAGACTATCCGACGAGGAAGATAGTGCCGCGGCCACGCCGTGGGTGGCCTTATCACCAATTACAACCGACTCACTACCGGTACCCGAGAGGGTCACTTCTTTTCCGCCGAGCGATGGCTTTACAACTGCTTCTCCTTGTGATGACGATGGGGCTGATGGTGCCGGGGCCGCGGCTACTACGTTGCTGGAGTTGCTATTGTAGCTGCTGTTGCGAAACATATCGGCAACAGTTCGCTGTATCAAAACCTGTTCTGAGACCGCAGGTCCGCCGGCTGCAGCGCCGCATGAGCTCGAGTTGAGGCTCGAGCCAGAGCCGCAGCCAGAATCGAAGCCAGAACCAGGTGGCTTTGCTGCGGGTACATGGGCTCCGTCGAGCGACACTGGCACTGGGACCGCTTCGAATCTGAGTTGGTGCTCACTGATGCGATGCTGCAAGAGACTCGGCGCAGCGCTGTTCCAAAGTTGGAATAGGTCGGCAGCTTGCTTTTGCTGCAAGACGGTGAGGTTGGAGCTGTGGGACCCATCCAGGGTCGTTTCGGAAACGCTTGGGCCGCCCGGCAATATTAGTTCGCTTGGGTTCCAGTTGTGGAATGCGGTGATGGGGACGGGAATGGGTACAGGCACGGGAATAGGCACGTATTGGGGCTGCTGGCGCGCTCCCAGAGTAGCTCCACCGCCGCAAGAGCAGCTGTTCTTACCATTGCCTTCTGATGAAGCTTCGGGGGTCGCGGCTGATGCACCGAATTTCGCATAATGATGCTTCGATGACGCAGACCCGGAGTGATGATGGTGGTGTCGCAAGAATTTCGTTTTCATGCGGTTACGCAGGCAACTGCCGTGATTGAGAAATCCATCGGAGCTGGTTGGCGAAGTGGAGCTTTCCGCTTGCATTAGCATCTCCTCATCTGTGCCAGTGTCACTTTCACGCATCATCTTGGTCGCACTTACAGCGGCGCCACGTCCTCCCCCGAACAGCGATGAGGAACCCCCGGATGACTCAGAAGAGAGTGCGCGTCGATAGAACAAAGGCGACTCGACTGGTGACGATGACGACAGTTGCTGGGGTGAGGTTCCCCAGGCTGGCCGCTTTCGTTGGATAATGGGCGATCCATATGGCGATTTGAATATAGTTGACTTCGTGAGAGCTGTCCCAGGTTCGAAGTAGTCCCAGTCACAGTCGTCCAGGATAATGCTACCTCGGTTGTGCGTGGAAGAGGTAGTTGAGCTGCTATCCTCGAACTCCTCCTCCTTGCTCGAGGAGTCTGAGCTAATGAAGACTAGCTTGTATTCGTCGCATTCGGGGTAGAACATTTTTAGGGCAGACGCGTTTTCATAGTCTGAGACAACAACATCATCCTGGAGGGGGTTCGTGGAGTAGAAGCGGGTTTGGCTACTGCACGAACTATCACCTGTGTGAGTCGAATGCATCGTCATGTATTAATTTGTTCTGACAAAGCCATTGCGCTAATGTCGTTAGTTTGTTAGTTTAGTCACGCAACACGCCATTATTGCTACTATGAGCAGCACTGTTAGTTACGCATTTATTGTTAATGTTAGGCATTCCCGTTGTTAGTGGCAATTATTCAGCAATGTTCAAGGCAATCATGACAGGAAAACACTGTGTTAATGATTCTACGGTGAATAATCAGTCAGTGGCTTATTAGCTTAGCTTGACGGGTTCTGGGTTATAGAAAGAATCTAGCTTTTTTGCGCTGAACGAAATCAACAAGTTACTAGTTTCAATTAGCTGTTGCAAGTGCTATTTGGAGACAATTTAATCAGTCCCCATTCCCATTGCCTCTACTTAATTCTACATTTTTCAAGAGTGTTTACTGTTATCTTGCAAGGCTACACAAGCTACCTTATATTTGACTAATCTGTGTGTGCCCGGATGGCTTAGAAGTTAAACCGTTAGGTTCTCGTGGGAGAAGGTCGCGGTTAAAATCTCACCGGTGGCAGAGGAATTTGTATCGTGACTGGATATCGAGTACCAGTCCACTCACCTATGAATGAGTACCTGAGTCAACCCAGAGTAAGAATCAATTCTGACCACCCCCACTTCTACGTTACATTTTTGAATGAAGTGTTCCAACACGTTTCAGGGCTTAGATCCAAGTGGATTGCCGCGCGCTGATGATTATTATTAATATTTGACTGACAAGAATAAAATCGTAGCTGTTATAAGGGAAAACTATAAGGACTGCAACCTTACACTTAATATCGATTTCTTCTTTTCCTTCAGCTTTTTCCCCGTTGATAAGCTGAGGCGGCCCGTCGTGATCGTCGTGAGCGGTTTCGCCATCTCGTTCTATCCAATACCTGCTCTGGATGTAATCGCGAGGCTATCAAATCCCCATCTACCGAATCAAGCCACGATGTTTCGATCGACCTTTTGGTCGCTTACCATCGATTTTGATGTTCAGACCAATCTTGGTGAATGAGCCCTCATTAGCACGAATTACGTGACCATACCATCGAAAACGCGATCCTCGCAATTTTCTCAGAAACGGTGCCATTCCGTCTCGATCGCGGATATCCTCATTTCGAATGTGATCAATACGTGTCACGCAACTAGCAAGACGTCGTTCATTGTTTTTTATAGTCAGCTAACACTCCATAGAGAACGACGCGACGAACGACATTGCGTTAATACGTCTATCACAAAGAACACCACCTGTGGAACGCAATTTCATCCAAATTGCGCTAATGTGTGAAGTAACCTCATAGCACAGTTCTCCATTGGCTGATAGCATTTGCTGACCACATTGCCTCCTACAGTGTCTTGAATGAAGTGCTCTAACACACTTCAAGGACCTAAACCAATAGCAACTTTTGCGCCAACGACTACTATTATTATTGTACTAATGAATTGAAAATATCCTGAAATATACTGCCTGCGTGACAAGAAAAGAACAGCAGATGAAATTCTGGGTCAGGGGCAAAAGCAGAAA
The DNA here is from genome assembly GCF_905115235.1 of Hermetia illucens. Taxonomy (NCBI): domain Eukaryota; kingdom Metazoa; phylum Arthropoda; class Insecta; order Diptera; family Stratiomyidae; genus Hermetia; species Hermetia illucens. The sequence continues at coordinate 97,802,596 of NC_051851.1, read as the reverse complement.
CAGGATTTGATTAAGCCCCCTATTGCCGAGAAAAGAGTTTCCAACGACAATGGAACACCAGTGGAACACCAACGTTTGAACAATAATCCCCGAGAGACAAACATCCGAACGCTTGGGCCACAGTTAGATACTAGACAGCTACCTCACTCCCCCTTGCCCCTCAAGAGGGGAAATCAGTGCGAGTACACACGATTTCAAATTGTTTTGCCCTTGAGCATGAGCGAGATGTACCGGAAACCCGATCAGCTGTGTTTGACATACCGCCCGGACTTGCCAATGTATTGGTGAGATTGGCAAGTTTTTGCTTATGTATAAGTGAATACGTGAAACAACTTTTTGCTATATGGGTGAGCACGCCATAGTACCAGAATAGCAAAAGCTCACCGATCTCTCTCTTACCAATACGATTTGACGAAGATTATGCCTTTTCCTTGTTTAGCGTCTCTGATGTGTACAGATAAGCTTTTGCAAGCACATTTGCAAGTGGGGTCATTTTTGTAAGGGTACTGCCTATAGTATATCTACTGTGGCTTGGGCGTCTCATTCACGAATCTTTTATTCCGTATAATATTGATAGCACAAACACAAACAAAACATATACAGAAAATTTATAATTCATTTCTTTATATCGCTTGGTACTGCTTCTGCGGAATTCACTGGAAGTGTTACTTAATCTTTCAAACGGTTCGATTCGTTTGGTTCCTATACCAGCGAGGCATCGATTAGGTCGACACGGGGAAAGGTGTTTATGTGGCGTTGATGACCACTCAATAACCTCTGTAGAGGAATAATGTCAATCCATATTATAGGGAAAATTTAAAGATGTGCGAAGCGAGTGCCTAGAGTTCTGAGCCGCTAAGAGACTACGGAACTATTAGGTGCAGCTCTTGCGTTCGCTACAGAATTACTACCCCCACCGCTACCATCGTTGGTAAATGCTGGGGATCTGAGATTTTTCCTAGTGAGTGCAAGAAGAGGATGGTCGTTAGCATTCCTAAGAAGGGCACCCGGCTTGGATGCGATAACGAAAGGGGTAAATATGTGTGTATGCAGAATATGTAGACAGCGTTGTTTCTTTTAACAGTGGCAGCGAACTTGATGTTGTTCGATATATTAACATCGCTAATCGCGCCTTTCAACATTTGACATATCAATATGAGCATCAAGTTGAGGCTGTTCCGCTTCCATACTCTTCTTGTGTTGCTAAATAGTAGAGGTTTTTGGGGTTTTATGGAAATTACAAACGTAACGAAAGGTGTTTAAATTCTCGTTGAATCGCATTGTTTGTAAGGCCGCAAAGTACACATTTATTCAATGTAACCCCACTAACTTTAACATGTCGTGGTCCATATCGGCAAGAGCGACTGGAATGTCGGCTTCCGCTCCCTGGACACGACGTTGAACATTCGCTGTAAATTTCGTTGGAGGCAAGGTTGGCGAGCCAGGGGTAATTTCTTCGATTCAATTTTGCACTCACAGTAAACATTTTCGCGTCAGAGAAAAATATGAGTCGTTCGACTGTTATTTCCTAAGAAAGTTGAAATTGAATTTTCCGGATTTTGGCGCCGCACTTCTGTATAGCCTATGTTAGCATTTGGGATTTTCGAGAAGCTCCAATTGTTATAAAACTGTCGACCTTAGTGTAAAGATTTCAAATAGTTATGGCACCCTACAAAGAAATGCTAGGCACTTCGTGCTAGTATTAGGTAAAATCCCCCGTCTGCCGAGATTGTGACAGTTCCGAAATAATAACAACATGGCGCAAGATTCTAATTGCATCAGGGCCTTGAAGTGTGTCAGAGCACTTCATTCAAGACAGTAACGATACACTACAGGATTACAGTTCGCTAAAGGAGGCGATGTGGCCAGTATTGCGCTCGCCCGAGATTAATACCCTGATTTGACTCAGGCACTCATTCACAGCTGAGCCGACTGGTATCTGAGATCAAATCACGATATAAATCCACTGTCACCAGTGAGATTTGAACCGGAACCTTCCGTACGACAGCTTTATGCTCTAAACACTCAGCTATCTGGAAACACAGAGCACGCAGATTCCTTTTCGGTTGTCACACTCAAAAGGGTGCCCTTCTTTGGAATCTTAAAGATAATCCCTTCCTTCCACTATCTGGGAAAGGAATTCCCACGATTTCCGTATGAGTAGAAGGAGCAGGTGCAGCCATAAATAACAATGGAGCGGCTTTACTGCATGTACTTCTGCTTGGAGGAATAGTCCGTATCCGCATACAAAGGTGAATAGCCATTTCATCAACAAGAGGGGGAATTTTACCGGATGTGATACGGTTTAGAACCGTGGTGAAATGATTTTTTAACCTGTTCAGTTGCTTGTCATCATAAACGAGAAGTCCAGCAACGGTCGTAGCGGAGAATAAGCCAAGGCTATGTTTCAATATCTCAAAAGCGCACTTATAAAGGGGAATATTCCCTGACTAATGGCGGCCAAACATCGTATCGCCTGATCTGCGAGATAATGCAAAAAATTATCTTCAATGGAATGCTGCCCATCATTGAAAACGATAATGACCTATCGGACGGCGAAAGTGGGTGGCGGCATGCACACTTCATTCTGGAAATCAGGTGATGAATCTGGCAAGAAACATGATGAATTCTGGTGGTACCTGTGTTGGTGTTGGATGTTAAAAGTCTTCGAATTAAAGACAAATTAGATGAAATAGGTTTTCGTGGATACTTCGAGGTTTTAACTTAGGATTATCCCAGGCAAGAATTCATTTTTACGGAAGGAGTAAGGGATTCCAGAGAATACAGCATATTGCTACAGGAAGGTTCGTTACTGGGCTCTTGCTGTAGAATGAGATGTATAGGGGATTGCTAGTAGCTCCCGTCCCAAATTAAGTGGTTTGATTTCCATGGTTGCTATAGGGATGTTCCTAGAGTTTCTGGAGATTATGCAACAGAGACGGTGAAAGTGGGGGGGGGGGGGGGGGGGGGCTGATGGTAAAACGCAAGCAGTCTTGATAACAAATTGTGATAAAAATATATATGGTTGTCTTTTGGCGGGTTAAAATTCCTGGGGGCCATAATTGACGACAAAGTAAACAGGTGGCACTTGCAGTGTGTTTGGCAAAAGGCAAATAGTGCCACGGTTCATTTGCTAAAATTCTACTGAATGTCACTTATCGGTGGTATAATTGGAAAGATGCTCAGGTCAAAAGAAAGTTGCCTTGCTGTTGCCGTCACAATTGTAAACATTTAAAACGCGCTTCGGAAGGAGGGAAGGAGAAAATAATCAGAACTGGAAGCATAAACGCCAACTCACCCAGCGAAATAACAACTAATTGGTAGTCTTGCGGGAGATTGAGATTGGTTTTTAGTGCTAAGTCGGTACTCATCCGTTCTATCTTCGTCGTTCATCTAGCTGAGTTGATGTCTTTTTAAGGTTTCCGTGTTAGTAGTAAGTAATACACAAAAAAAGCATAGGACAACCCTAGGTGTCTGTTTTCCTTTTAGGCGGGATATAGGAATACCGAGGGTATGCAACCTCTATAGATATAAAATGTATAGTTCACACAAACGTTCAAGCTGCTCCATCGCAGCTTCATAAAGATCCCGAGCATGCATTATCAATTTTTTAATTTAGTATTCTATGTTCATCTCCACGGGAAGGAAAGGTATCTGACTGTGAGCTGTCGAAGCAAGGTTTTATTAGGTCCTTTTATTTTTTTAAGGAAAAAACGAAGGGGGCTGCTAGATTAGATTTCGCTCATATAATATCTGTGAACCCGTCTGTAGTAGAAAGTTCAATAAAGTATTCCTTTTTCTTAATGTGTTACACCTGGCCTCTGGTTTGTTCTATCCTTCACATTCAAATCAATATGCCCAGTAGAACCCAGCGACAAAAAAATGATTCTCATACGTAATCTTAGAATTTGTTTGGACTTCAGTTCCATAGTCTTCTGGGACTTATGGCAATTTTATAGAATATGTCCAAATATTTGATTTTCAAATGCCAGAACCATTTGTGTCTTTGGCGGTGCTCTAATGCTTATGTATATTTGCTGGCCGGTTACCCCAGAATTTGTGGCAGAACAAGATGAGTTTCCCAAAACGAATCACAGCTGTGATTTCTTTCGAAGCCTTCGTTCTCACTTTTTCCAAAGTCTAAGGTCTAGTAAGAAATTTTGAGCAATTACTTTCGCTTCTATGATCAAAGCTTGCCGACTTCATTACATGATATGTAGAGAGTTTCACAATCTTATCAACTTAACCAATATCCTAAGTTGGAATAGAAATTCCATTTCATAGTTGGCACGCACCACAATTCCTTGAGGAAAGGTCATAGCGGGATGCCACATTGAATTGAATTAACAACTTCGTTAAACTTATTTCAGTGAGTAAAGAAGACAGTTTATCGGAGAAAAAAGACACTTGGATAAGTTGCTGGTATTCATGTATCCTTTGAAGGTTGTTTTTCATGTTCAGAAGGAAAGAAGGGAAAGACTGGCAAAGGTATATATTCGTCAAAGATAAAACCACTTTTTTTCTGTTTAATTCTTTCAACGTAGTCTATTCAGTTTATGCCATCGAAGAAGCTAGTTGCAATAACGACAACAATAAGCGTCCTTATACTGACCACTGACTGCAAATATGCATGTTTTGAAACCTTAAACCAATTAGCGATGTGAGAGCCATCATGCGTTACGAGCATTATAGAGACGCACCTATGCACAGGCTGAATTAAATCATTCAAGTGTTTTCTTAATAATGAGAATAAGCCAACCATGCACTGTACGAACTTCCAGAGAAAATAAAAAGGGGAAAGCACGATACCCACATTATGCACATTGGATTCCTGCACTGATAATCAAAGCATTCTAGCACTCGATATGAAAGAAAGACTTGCATCAATAGAGCACTTGGTTTCTTTGCATAGAAGGTAATCTAGGACAAATGGAAACTTCCAAAGACTGCACGGTTTTCCTACTTACACAATTTTCCTAGAGCGGCACGAGGTAGATATCATCGAAATAATACACACTCCAGTGATCAAGAGTACTTAGAGTTACCTCTGGAGCAATTAAGACCACCACTGCATAATGCGACCGGTGATTAGCTGGTGCACCTTGTTTGATATTCAATTAATCAACTTACTAACGCAGACTTCTTCTGTGGGTGCTTCAGGCGAGTGATTGAATGCGGTCGATCCACTGAACAAAGAGGTCGGAAGTACCATCTGTAAGATGGAAAGGATAGTGTAGGTGTGCACGTAGGGGTACCTGTGCGAATTCACCGCGTTTTCCTCCAGTGTATCAGATATGACACAAAGTATATTCTTGCTTTGTACAAGATCACCACTCAATTTTCCCCAATTGCAAATTTAAATGTTTGGTCTGCATCTCGCCTTACAACTGTTGATCAGATGTAACTCGAAGGCTTAAGGGGAAAGTGAGAAGTAGTTGGCTTATAAGCATGCAGCGTATCTGTTGGAGCCTCCACATCTCAAAGTCTGCCTACAGGTATAGAGAGCAGCTCTTTTTCGAGTCCATGCAAATTGCAGAGCCATATTTACAGTCGAAGTCTACTTTGCCAAGCAGCATTACATGAGTACATAGTTCCACTCACACACTACTCGCGATTTAATTAACCAACAGGAATTCCTTTTACTTTTCCCAAAGCTCGTATCGTGGTTAAAATTGTTAATTCACCTTTGAAGCCCGAAACGTTTCCTCTCCTATACTGAACAATTTTGAATCGTGGGGATGGATGCACGCATCTACCAAAACTTGTGTGCTCCAAAGTAGGATCTACGGATTTTCATGTTTCGAAAGTGGAATCCTGGAATTACTGAAGTGCTTGCCTGTTATTGTACAGGCTCCAATTAAGTGGAACACAATTTTTGTCCTTTACGGACAAAATTCCTGATTTATATGAAATGAGATTTTTAAATTCACAAAACTTTTGCATGGGGCGTACGTACTCCATGCAAATCACTTTGCAATAATTTATGCACATTTTGCTCTTTGACCGTATCGTCATTTCCAATTATTAAAATGCTTACGTGCTTTTCATAAAGTTCTCTAGTAAAAATGGAAAATGCATCCAAATGGGCGAATTTTCGAATATTTTGTGGGTTGAAAAGTAACTGACCACAAAAACAATTATATATACGCATGCATTTATGCATGTGAAATCGCTCTTAGCGCGTTGAAAGAATTCCACCCTTAATGATGTTGGTAATTATAATGAAACTTTCTTCTTGGGTTTGCAAATATTAAATCACTTTAATTGTATCAGATATAGACTCATTATTGCCATGATTACCTCGAATACTCATTGATAGATAAGACTTCGTTGGTTGTTTACCTTATTTGCCAATACCCCTCCTCAGGGGTCGTTAGCGACCTTTAACGGGTCGCTTATGATACGGGGTGTGACGTCCCCGAGGTGCCAGAGTAAATAGTTCTGAACCCCTAGCTGCCTCTGTCGTCCTAGGTAGTAGCCTCGTGAAGAGCGAACCACGAATGACACGTCGGGACACACTGGCAGTTTCCGGAGCCGTTGATAACTCTCTGTCGACGTCGACGGGATAATGTGAGCGTAGTTCTGCCAAGGTGGTAGTTGTGACGTGTAGCCCTCTTTAGCCAGCCTCTTCGGGACCCTGGCCGGGTAGTGTGAATTGAACCGGTGTCAGCGTAGGTCATACCTCAGGGAACTGGGGTAGGGGCTGTGTCCCCGACGGCACACCTATTCCTGACTATTGCGGCCCGCTCCCTTGCACACTGATTACTTTTTCATGGAGAATAAACATACATTAATAAAAAATCGATGAAACAACAGGGAAGGAGGAAGAGCTGAGTGCGTTTGAGCGGAACACAAAAATGCGTCGTTCACCATAGCAACAGAGGCAGGCAGCGAGGGCTGACATACCCGATGTGACACCGGGGCGCCCAAATAAAGAGGAAGCCTTTTCAGGTGGCGCGTCACAGTTCGCTCCGAGCTCTCGAAGCGAACGGTCATTAAGAGCAGAGCTGAACAAGAATCCAGAAGGAAGTATACGTTCTGGACAGTGGTGTCATTCACGTCCGAAAAAGGGTAACTATTATAAGAACATTAAATTAAAAAAATATTGTTACATTCCAGAGCTGCTGCGCACAACAGCAAATACGGGCTTGGGGACAGGATGTCCGCCAAGAGGTGTAAGATGATACACCCCGAGGAGATGTCATCGGAAGAAGAAGGCAGCTCCCCAGAGCTGCAAGCAATAAACGCGACCCTCCTCGAAAAAATCGAGGGGCTGAAGCTAGAAAAAGCCGCGATGGTCCAGCAGCTGGACTGTCAGCTAAAAATTATAAAGCGGCTAGAGGATCGCTTGGCATCCCTCGAAGGGAGGATGCCAATCGCAACGTCGGAGCAGCAGCAACGACAACATCATCGTGAACAACATCAACATGAACAACATCAACATGAACAACAACAACACGAGCAACAACTGAAGGAGCAACAACAGAAGGATCAACAACATCATCAAGATGGAGAGATGTGCGTCGTCATCCAAGAAGAGGAAGGCGACGAGTTTAACTTCGTCCAGCGGAGGAAAAAGAGAAACAGAGAAAAGGTGAGTGTAAGTAGAGTTAATGCCCCTCCGGCAAACCCTCAGGCACCCTCCCCCCAGGTTACCCGCCCAAAAAAGGCAAAAATTCCGCCCATCACTGGGTATAAAATTAATGTTCCTCAATTCTTGAGGATATTAAAAGAGAAAGGGTTAAAAGCAACCCTAAAAAATACGAGGGCCGATAGGACCCTCATTTTTGCTCAAAGTCTTGAGGATCATGCAGCGATCTTCAACCTTATTAAGGAAAAGGGACTGCATGCCACGACCAGTACCCCTCCGGCTTTAAGGACTCAGTCCTTGGTCATCCGTGGTCTTCATAGAGAGACTGAGCCGGCTGACATAATGCGCGAACTCAACGAAGAGTATCCGCACCTAAAATTGAAAAGTGTCTCAAATCTAGTCACACGAGCCGACAAACTGGCCCACAGCCTGAACCCGGCATCTCCTTTGAAGTCGCAATCAGGGCTGTTCATGGCTACTTTCGAGCCAGAACAAGATCTAAACGAAGCATTTAAGGTGAAATATATCCTTCACCAGAAAATTTCGCTTGAGAAAGTCAAGCCGTTTCAAGAAGTGCAGTGCTACAACTGCCAAAACTTCGGGCATATCGCCATCAATTGCTCCATCGTACACCGGTGCGTGAGGTGCACGAAAACCCATGTGCGAGGGGAATGCTCAAATCCCACCGCAGACAAACCAACTTGCTGCAATTGCGGCCAGGCCGGACACCCCGCCAACTATCGCGGATGCCCGGCATACAAGGACATGGTTGCCAGAAGGGAAGCTGGCAGGGCGAAAAAAAATGCCGAGACCATAAATGCCAAACAGGCGGTGACTCAGATGTCACAAAGCTTGGCCAAACCGGGCGTTTCTTACGCTCAAGCAGCTAGGAATACTCTCCCTAGAGCTGCAGCCCCCCAAACTCCTCTTACCCAAACAACTAGGAACACTATTCCTAGAACTACAGCCCCTCAAGTCCCTCAAGGCAATAAATTGGCCTTCCAAAACTTGGTCGAAACTATCGCGTCGGCCCAAACAAATGAACAGCGACAATTAGCCGCTATCCAACTTTTGATGAGTTTATGGAGTTAAAAGTCGTCACATTTAACTCCGCGTCCTTGGTCTCACACGCCCAACGTGCCACCGCACAAGAGTTGGTCGATTCCCTGAAAGCAGACTTCTTCTGTGTTTCAGAGACACATTTAAAAAGCAGGCACAACGTTAATTTTACCGGATATAACATTATCCGGGACGACACCAACAGCGGTTCCGCCCTTTTAGTCAGAAAAGACTATGCATTTGAGGAAGTCTCCATCAAAAACCTGCAGACCTGTTCCGCGGCAGCGGCCTTAGTTAAAACTAACGACAATAGACGCATCTTAATAGCTGCAGTCTACATAAAATGTAACTCTCTCCCTGAACAACTGGGCCAAGACTTACAAATCTTGAGCGATCTTCAGTCTAAATCTAAATACCTAATTTTTGGTGGGGACTTTAACTCACGGCACACTTCCTGGGGCGATTTGGCAAAAAACCGAAATGGGGTTGCCCTCGAAAAATGGATCCATAATCAAAGTCCATTAAACCAGCTTGAGATGATCTTGCCAGACACACCCACAAGGCCTGCAAGTCAGTCAATACTTGACTATTTTCTAATGTCCGCAGACGCCACTCTCACACTGCAGGTGTTAACGTGCAAAACTTTACCAGGGATGTCTGATCACTTCGCAGTTGAACTTATACTTTCCCTAAACTCTCGACTGCAAAAGCGAGTACCCAGCGCAATAAGATCATTCGCCCATACTAACTGGGATAAATTCAGGGCAGAATTGGCACCACAGCTAAATCTGGAAAAGATCACTGTCTCTCAAAATCTAACGGACAAAGAAATCGATGAGGCCATCATCTTGGCTACTGATGCCATCAACTCTGCTACACGCAGAAACACAAAGCTCCTCAAAATCGATGAGATTCAGTTCAATAAACTGCCGCACGAGATAATGAAACACCTGAAAGTCAGAAAAATCTGGCGCAGAAATCTCAAGCGAATCTTCCACAAAAATGGCAACAGAGCTAACACGGAATATAAAGTGTTAATTTCGCGGATTAACTGCCTTAGTACATTAATCCGTCAAATGGTAGAACAATTCCGTAGCAAGGAACTCACTCGCAAGCTAGCAGATGTGAAACCCGGATCTAATATGTTTGTACATATAAATAGGCTGACAGGCCGCAACAGATCCAAAAACTTCGTTCTTACCAAAAACAATGAAAACATCGGCAGTGACGCTAGGAAAGCTCAAATACTCGCGGAGTCTTTCCTAAATCAACTAAACTCTCCTTCACCTAGTAACAACCGAGCCGTCAGTTCGATTGTAGACACGACAATCAAAGACTTTCTTCATGAGCATTCACTAAAATTAACTACCTTCTCCACCTTTAACCCATCCTGTAAACCAAATGACCCAAAAACCTTTTTGAGCTTATCACAGCTCGCAGCCATCACTAAAAGCCTTAACGGCAAAAAATCAACTGGACCAGATGACATAGCAAATATTGTCATCAAAAACCTCCCTAGGGCATCAATGAAGTTCCTTCTTGCAGTCTTCAACAACTGCATCAATAATGGTTACTTTCCCACTACTTGGAAAGTAGCAAAGATAATCGCCATTAAAAAAAAGGCGGCTCCCACGAACCACAAAACTTCAGGCCCGTCTCTCTCCTCTCCAACTTGGGCAAGCTCTTCGAAAAAGTATGGACAGTGGGATTAGTCCAACATTGCGATCGGAAAAACATTATTCCGAACCATCAATTCGGGTTCCGGACTAAGCACGGGACCCAACACGCACTAAGCTACCTTCACGATTCAGTGAGTATAACAAGCCCACAGTAGTGTGTGCATTAGACCTCGAAAAGGCATTTGATTCCGTGTGGGTCAACGGACTTATCTTCAAATTAATCAGCCTTGATTTCCCTATCCCGGTGATCAGACTTATAATAAGTTTCTTCGAAGATAGGCATTTTTACGTCAGCGTGAGAAATGATTATTCCGATCTCCTACCGGTCACTTCTGGAGTACCGCAGGGATCCATTTCAGGGCCTACACTCTACAACATTTTCACGGCCGACGCTCCAATCCCAGAGAGCGGCACAGAACTATTACAGTTCGCTGACGACACGCTTATCTTCTCGTCGAGCCTCCGACCCGGTAAGGCAGCTAATGCTATTGAGAAATACTTAACAGATCTCTGCAAGTACTACCAGACCTGGGGGATAAAAATCAACGAGGCTAAAACACAGGTTATTACTCTTCGGAGAAAATCCAGATACTTGGGATCTAGATCTATCCACAGAAAAGCTAAACGCTTAAAGCTACGCATCGGGAATACCGTAGTAAACAGTTCACAACAAATGAAATACCTGGGAATGCTATTTCATGAACACCTACGATTCGACCCCCACCTTAATCTTGTTCTCAGTAAAGCACGCGGTGCACTAAGTAAAATCTACTCTATTCTTCGTAAAAGAGTAGGACTTTGCACTAAATCTAAACTGACCCTATACAAAGTCCTCATAAGACCGATTCTTTGCTACGGAGCCCCTACATGGATCTCTTGCTCGACCAAAGCTATGAAGAAGTGCGAGTCCTTCGAGCGCAAAATTTTGAGACACTGCGTCGGCTTGTCGTACAATTGGAAAACCAAGAAGTGCGGCCGCAATGCCGAAGTGTACAGGCGAGCAAAAGTTAAACCTCTTCGAGAGTTCGCTCTCAACCTGTTAGAAAGATTCTTCGAAAGAACGGAGAATCACCCGAATCCACTCATGAGGCAACTTTATCTGGAGGGTAACTCCACCCCATTGGCCACATTCTTAAGGCCTTGCCAAATTGTGAGCTCTGCATTAAAACCTGCCATTGTCTCTCTCTTCGACACTCCTTGCCTGGTAGGGGTGCACAGAGGTTAAGCGCGAAATTGTGAGCGCTATAAAAACATTAGTTATAAGAATTAGATTTAAGCATTATTTATTAGATTAGATTAAGTTAGAATAAGTAAGTAAATAAGCCTTCTCGCGCTCTAGGTGCAGGCGCAGTTTTTTTTTCAAATATATGTCCAGTTTTTTAAATCATGAATTGTCAAGATCTATGTGTAAAGTAAATACACAGTAAAGAGTAATGTCAGAGGCAGGCCAAACATTGTAATAGCCACCCGTTTTTTTTTTAAATATTTAATTATGACACATAAGCTCCATTTAGGCTAGTAATAAGAAACAAACGATATGTATTTAATGTAAGTCACTGGTTTTTAAATAAATGATTTAAAAAAAAAAAAAAAAAAAAAGGTGGCGCGATTGCCAGTGCGGAGATGGCCCTGTTCCGGAGGACGGCTCGGTCAGAATCGCTAATCCTGAGCAAATGGATTCGAACACGGGCCGAGTGGAAGCGCAGTCGACCGTCCTAAGTAGAGCCGGAGAGGAAAGGCTCATCAGGAAATGCGCAGCAGTGATTAAGCGTATGCGGTCGGCAACGTTCCATCAGAGGATGGATGTTCATCAGCAAAGGCATCAAAAACGGACTGATGAAACTGGAGGAACTATTGGACCATATCTCCTTCTATAGGCGAACGTGGAGAGCAGCGAAAGGCAATTGGAGGGCAGTAACAGCTGCACTCCCCGATGAGAACACTTCTTGTGTCAAACGGACCGCAGATAACCCACTGAGAAGCAAACTGGGGAAAAAGCGGGAAGAGGACGACGTGCCCGAAGGAGACTTTATCGAAGTAGTTTCCAGGGCCCAAAAAAAGAAGGCGAAGAATGAAAAAAAGAAAGAAATGAAAAGACGAGGAAACGAAGAGGTACTAGACCGTCGGCTCTGCTCATTAAGCCGACGAAAGGCAGACAGGATGAAACCCGAAGAGAAGGAAGCAGAGGTGTCTTCGATACAGAAAACGAGGAGTGGTGGAGTTCTCGTTGAACTGGGCCCAAAGACGTGGGGGGGGGGGGGGGGGGGGAGAAGGCTCTTGTTTCCAGCCTAGAGCCCATGTGCTCTCTAGAAATACGGGACCTTGACTGTCTCACAGAAAAGGTCGAAGTAGAGGAGGCACTAAAGCGTGAATGTCCAGAGGTAACCAATGCCCGGGTAGGTATAACTTCTGTAAATGCTCGAGGCCAAAAGCTTGCCGTGGTGGAAATCCCCGAGCAATATGCGAGGAAACTCCTTAGCAACACGAGAATCAAAATCGGATGGGTAGTATGCAGGGTACGAATGCGGATAGTCCCCACCAAGTGCTGCAAGTGTCTCGACTATGGACACACGTCAGCAGCTTGCAAGGGTCCGGACAGGAGGACAGCATGCCGGAGAGCGAAGACCACCAGGTAAAGCGAGGGTTACGTTTTCTGCAGGGATCGTGGCGCGCCTGGTGAGAGCGTCGCCCACACTGCGGGCTCGGGATGGTGTCCGATCTTCAGGGCGGAATTGGAGAGGGCTAGGGTGCGAACGGCATCATCCGCATTTTACAAATTAACATGCACCGGAGTGTAACCGCTCACCAGTCGTTAGCACAGTTCGCTGCGGAAGTAAATACTGATCTAGTGCTGATTAACGAGCAATACCGAAACAAGGACCCGATGGCGTTTTTAGCGTTTACCTGACGCCGAACGAGACGATGCCGGACTTTCGACGCCGGTATTGATGCTCTGGAGGACGCCGTTTTGAGCACGGAGGGACGAATCCTGGTTGGCGGTGATTTTAATGCCAGGGCTCTTGAATGGGGCATGCCCCAGTCAGACTCCAGAAGGAAACGAATTCTGGAAATGGCAGCGAGAAACGGGTTCGTAGTTTTAAACACCGGATCCACGCCAACATTTTGGCGCCCAGGTTGTGAAGGAAGCATTCCTGACATCACTTTTGTGTCGGAATCTTTGGCATCATCAGTGGACGGGCGGCGAGTCCTAGAAGGCTTCTCGGCAAATGATCATTAGTACATTGCGTTCGAAGTGGTTGATGCTCCTTGCCGGCGAGCACTAACACGACGCTCCCCCTGCGTGTGAAATGTCGCGAGGGTGAACATCGGGAAGTTCGTCGAAGCTCTTGGAGCAGCTAGGGCCGCGCTGGGGGGGCACTCCGGGGGGTTGTAGTGTCGCAGCTGACACCGTCGTAAATTCAATGATGAACCTGATAACGACGGCGTGTGAGGCTTCCATGCCTCGGAGAGGCCCCAGGCGCGACAAGCCTTCTATGTACTGGTGGACGGCAGAAATTGCCGACCTACGGAAGGAGTGTCATAAGCTCCGCCGTTTGGCACAACGTTCACACGCCAACGAGGAGGCATGTGCCGTAAAGGCACAATATAGTTCAGCAAAAAGGAGACTCCGCACTATAAAAAAAAGCAAAGCTCGCGTCTGGCAGAATCTTGTCTATAACCTTGTCACCCGGAAAATCGGGGCTCTGCGGAAGTCCTGCATCCACCAGATGGATCGCATTGTGCGGGCATTGTTCCCCAGCCACCCTGTACGGGTTGATGTAAATAGCGCGGAAAGTGTCGTGGATCATTTCACAATGAGAGAGCTCGAAGAAGCGGTTCTCACTATGAAAAATAGGAAGGCGCCAGGTTCTGATGACATTCCGGCGGAAGTTTACAAACTGGTGTTCCGTCAACGGCAGAATTGCTGCTTGAAGTGTTCAACGCGTGCTTGAAGGAGGGCATTTTTCTTTGTCGCTAGAAAGTGGCCAGACTCGCGTTGATCAGTAAGGGCAAAGGAGACCCGGAGCTCCCGTGTGCATACCGACCGCTGTGTATGCTTGACACGGCCGGAAAAATGCTCGAGAAGCTCATCAGGGGTAGACTCGCTGAAGCGATCCGTGCTACCGGGGACTTATCCGCAAGGCAGTTCGAGTTTAGAACAGGGAAATCTACAGTGGGTGCTGTTATGGAGGTCGTAGATACAGTTAATCGAGCCGAGACACACAGCCGCCGATCTCGACGGATAGTGCTCCTCATAACGTTTGATGTCAGAAATGCCTTCAATTCCGTAAGATGGATAGATATGCTAGGCACAATAGAGAACTCCTTTCACGTGCCAAGCTATCTCTTGCGGATATTGAGGGATTACCTGAAAGGTCGCTCCCTGCTCTATGAGACGCTAGAGAGCCAAAGGAGGATGAAATTCATGTCGGGATTAGCACAGGGATCCATCATAGGGCCGGACCTCTGGAACGCTTCCTACGATAGTCTGCTGAGACTCGATATGCCCGAAGAGTCGCGCTTGATGGGTTATGCAGACGACGTTGCGGCACTTGTCGCCGGACGCACTGTTGAATAGGCGCAAAGCAGACTTGGCATATTGATGCGACGGGCAAACGGATGGATGACTGCTCACGGTTTCAACCTTGCGCTGGAAAAAAACCGAAGTAGTCATCTTGACCAGAAGGAGAATCCCGACCCTGCGTCCCATATCGATCGGCGAGTTTAATATATAGAGTCAAAGCCAGCGGTTAAATACCTTGGTTTAATGCTCGACTCGAAGATGAGCTTCTTCGAGCAAATCAAAGCAGCAGCGGGCAGGGCTGCAACTGGAGTAGCAGTCTTGAGTCGGCTAATGGCGAATGTCGGGGGTCCTATATCCTCATGGGAGCAACGCAGTCGGTTCTTCTCTGGTGCGGAGGTATGGGCTGATGCCCTTGACAAGGAGGTGCATCGTAAACGCCCCGCTCAAGTGAAGAGGCGGGGAGCTTTGCGAGTGGCATCTGCTTATCGCACCGTCTCCGAACCGGCTGTGACGGTGATCGCAGGAGTGATCCTCGTTGCCCTCCTCGCCAAGGAGCGCAAAGCTTACTATCGCCGTAAGGACGAAAACTTAAGAGAGGTGGTTGCGCGGGAAGAACGTCAACGCACCCTTAGCGAGTGGCAACTTTCTTGGCAAAATGAGCCAAGGGGCAGGTGGACTGCGCGGCTCATCGACAAATTAGACCCGTACAGAACGCCCGGTGAGGTTGATTACTTCCTTGCCCAACTTCTAAGTGAGCACGGAGGTTTTCAGTCTTACCTGCACAGGATTGGGAAGGGGTGATCTCCTGATAGTGTGTTCTGCAATGGAATGGCGGACGACGCTGAACACACCTTTTTCTCTGGCGAGAGGTGGGACGTCTTCGCCAGCAGCCTTATCAGACACAGGCGAGCTCTCTCCACACAACATAGTCAGAGATATGCTGAAGAGCGCTAGCAGCTGGAATCGTATTGCGCATTATGTTCGGGCTCTTCTTATTGCGAAGAAGATTGAATTCGACCGGCGGAGGGATCGGACGATAAGGGGTTCCCTGAACTGACAATTTCCGTCCTACCCTCCCCCCCCCCCCCCTGTTGGTGAAAGGTATTCCCTGACTTGAAGGCCCCCAAAGCCAGGAGAGCGGGAGGGCTAGCCCGAAGTAATGTATCAAACGGTTCCAGGCTATTTCTCTGATGACAGCGAGGTGTTTAGTTGGTAGTCCGCCAGCGTGCTGTTGCGGGAGTCCAACACTCTGTGCGTAAACAGATTCACCTACCCTACTCCACAAAAAAAAAAGAAAAATATCGCAATTATAATCACCTGCTGAAAAGGGAAAAGGGTTTCAACCGTTATTTTAGAAAAGAGGATAAAACGATCTGTTCCTGGGAATAAGTCCTAGGACCTACGACCTTTGCCGGTTGAAAATCGTTTATGATTAGTGGAAGGTGAACATGATCCTTGACAACGGTATCGATGGTCTTCAGATGTTTCCTTTCTTCATATAACCCT
Organism: Hermetia illucens; assembly: GCF_905115235.1. Lineage (NCBI taxonomy): Eukaryota > Metazoa > Arthropoda > Insecta > Diptera > Stratiomyidae > Hermetia > Hermetia illucens. Next base: position 97,786,236 of record NC_051851.1, on the reverse strand, counting down.
AAGCCAAAGGAGATATTGTGGCATTCTCGAGACTAACCCTCTTTCTTTGCAGTACTATGCTTTTGTACCCTGGAAAGCCTCGTGATAGTAGATAGTGCATCCGTATGGCGCGCTCTCATGACTTAGAGCCAGATTATGACGGGATCATCGTTCGAAATGTTCAGTTAAGGCAAAGAAACAGCACACTTGCGCAGAACTACGCATCAACCGATATTTACGATGAAGAAAGGTACCTTCTATGGGTAAAAATTCACAGGGTGATGTCAGTACTAAGGTGGGCTTTGGCAACCCATGGCATGGTCTTGGTGACGGTAACTACAATGATAAAAATTTTTGTAGATTATAGTTTCGTGGCTTTGTCATCGGCAGCACATTATTCGTACACAGAGTCTGTCCTAAGGTTTGTTGGGTTTCAACTAAAAGGCAACAAACGTCTAGTCAGATCGACTATATCGGTGTCAACAGTTGTCTTCTTGTCTTCTGGATGCCCGTAATATAAGAAATGATGCCCTTTAAAATCCGCTTCCTCTCCTTCATTTTTCGCCATTGCATCTGCCCGTAGGAGAGCAGAACATCGGAAATGCAGATGCGGAAAGATGAATAGCTGAAGAAAGTGCATGGGGCTCAATCGAACAGCATTCGGTAAAGTTCCATGTCTTGTAACACAACAAGCCACGGACTGGTCGTCTAAAAGTCTCTATTGTATTTGTATTAATGGACAGAACATCGAAGGCGTCGATGAATTGATATACACACAGGGGTTGTCTCCGTTGACAGTGGTACCGCTTAGCGCAATAACAGAACTGAATTTACCTTGACTGGTTTATTGAAAATCTGTAAATGCGTTTATCTCAATAAAAACTTCAAGTTCAAGTTGTTTTGCGTCAAAGTTTAAGCTTTGCTACTATATGGGAGTAGTAGATGGAAAGTGACAGGTGCTGGTACTCAAAAGTTTTCCACAGTTCAGGGGAGGCTTCCTAAAGGTTAAATAGATAGATAGATATAGGAGTTTTTTCCTGGATGTACGTAACAGCGAAGGCTCTGACACCCTTCACTTGCGTGTTACATCCGTCCCTTCTTGCAGGGTTGGAGAGGGAAGAGGATTATAAGATCTGGCTGACTATAGAATCCTAAAAACGAATCGATGAACGGAAAAGGTTGAAGGCTCTGTTGATCGCTGCGGGTGAAGGTAGGCGTGACGCGTTCGAACTTCGATACCAAGCGAAATCCCGCGAAATTCAGCGTTTTGTGCGACACAAGGGAATTTGATATTGCGCTGTTGAAGCAAGCAATAATTTCGGAAGAATATACTGCTTGACGAAATAACTATCATGTGGTCGTCGTCTTTCGATGGTCCTATGAAGGACGTCAATGGTCGACTTCTCATCCATAATGACGTTCAACTGAAGAGGTGGAAAGAATACTTCACCAAGGTTTTTAACCATATCACATCCCGCCAAATTTCTCCTCTTTTAGATGAAATGGATAGTAACCGTAACATGCGGATATGACTGTTCCTCCAAGCAGAAGAGAAATCATTTCGGCCATGAATACATTCAAATGGAGGAAAGCCGCCGGGTTTGGCGGTGTCTCAGCAGAGTTATTCATCGCTGCACCTACAGTTACCTCAGATTTGCTACTTCCATTTGTACGGAAATCTCGGAAGTCCGCGACCTTTCCCAGAGAGCGGAAGAAGGGGATAATCGTTAAGATGAAAAAGAAGGGCATTCGTTTTGAGTGTGACAATCGGAGGAGTATCTGTGTGCTCACTGCCGTTGCAGAGATAATAGCTAAAATAATCCTCGAACGCATCAAAGAAGATCACGAAACTTGATCAATAGAGAGCAGGCTGGTTTCCGTTCCGGATCCTTCTGTATTAACACCATACCAAAGCCCTGTGGATCATTTTAGGAACTTGCGCGGAGTTTAGATCTTCACTTTTCATCGATTTTGAGAAAGCTTTCGCTAGTGTGCTCTACGTTGGAGGGGCATTGCGGAAAAAGTAATAGCTTTTATCAGAGCAACATATAATGGCGTAAAATGTTAAGTGCTTCACCGCCATTTGCATTTTTTCATCTATTTTTGTTGGCATTGGTTGCTTTCTTCAAGATAGCTTGTTTTCATGACGTGGAAGAGTTCAATGGGGCTGTCCTCAAATACGTTGATGACTGTTTGTTCCCCCCAGGTCATAGATCTTGATCAAATAGCTTGGCAAGTAGAGTTGAGCTGAAGATAAACCCCTACAAAAGCAAGGTTTTCAGTGTGACGGATCATTGTACTCTCCTCATTTGCATTAAAAACAGAGCATCGGAAAGGATAATCAATTTATATATCAAGGAAGTGTGGTTTCTGTCGACGGTGGAGCCGAACTGGATGTTGGGAAATCGTCGGGGAACTGAACCGCATTTGAGGTAATTGCGAGTGATGGCGCGTAGGTGTGTTTGACGCACTATGCCCCACCAAGTTCAAATGCCAACTATCTATCCCCCCCATAATTCCGCATGCGACCAGGCGCGTGTTATGGGTTGCGGATAATGACATGACCCACAGGGTCAGCTACGAATATTGCAAGATGATCTTATAAATAAGTAGCCGCGGATAAGCAGAACGTTTTCATTTGTGTTCATCTTCCCTAAGCTATTCTTCCCTTTTTGGGGGAGTAAATCTCCTTAACAAATCCGTAATCCAGGGTGAAGGAATCGACGCGCTTTCATATGAATTGCAGTGACGTTAAACTATATTTCAGCGGCTCCCCTCTAAATACCTTCCCTACCTTTGGAGGTCACCATGAGGCATTGCAACATTGGGGTTCTGTTGCAAGGCTGACTGGTAAGAAGTCCTTAACAAACGGACTAAACAAAGGAGCAACTCGAATATTCCACTTGTAAGGCACGCCATGAACCCAAAAATCAGGAGAAGCTTAGTGATTGTGGATGTCGACCCAGTTTCGAATGAGACTTTGACCGCATTCCAGGTCGCATTCACGGAATATGCTGAGACTCTCCCAGACGTTAGATCAAAGATCTAAAAACTAAAGATTACTTCGACAACTACTAACATTATTGATGCTGTTGACAGAATCTTTGCTGATCGTTTGGCTAGCGGATTATTGCGACAGAGGTTTATAGCCTGGTTTACGTTGCAGCTGCCACGGTTATTTGCCTCCATAATCAACATATTGGAGTTAATAGCAAAGGTATGCGCAGGAAGACTTTACGGTTCTGGGTAAGTCGACTCATCAAAGGGGTCCAAAAGTTGAGAAAGGAGATTGGGCGTACCACGCAAGCACTTCTTGGAAATCCATCACCAAGAGTGCACAGATGTATTGACAACACCATTGGAAACTGCCATCTCTACAATGATATGCCAGTCGAAGAAATCCTCGAGGTGGTGAAGCACCTTGCGGTACGTTCCAATCGCATCCACAGGTATCAACAAAGCTTTCAGAGAAGGACAGACAACACTCACAGGGAATTGACAAATCATTTTAATCAGATGACTGCCGTTCCTCAATTAGTTCTAGCATTTTTCACCAGGGGGATAACTTTCCTCATTACCAAGGAACAGGCTGCCTTTTGCCCTTCAAAATAACGATTACTTGTTTTCCTTCCATCTACAAGGTCTTCACTTCTGTGTGCGAACATCACAAAACATCTTGATGTTCATAAATTGATAGCTGAGGAGCAAAAAGGATGCGCAAAAGGCTCCCGACCGTCCACCAAAAACGAAATATTTCGACAGCCTACATCGATTATAAATCAGCCTTCGACTCCTTATCACATTCGTGGTTACTACAAGCATTACGCTTGTACAAAATCAACTCGAATGTCGTTCTTCTCCTGAGAACAGTGATGAAGAACTGGTATCCTCACAAACATCAGAAAAGACACCAATCAGGCGTGGCATCTTCCAAAGCGACTCTCTAAGCCCACTGTGGTTTTGCTTGGCTTTGTCCGTTATCCCATCTATTGCATGAAAGCAAACACGGGTTCCAAATCAAATATGGCATATTGTCGAAATGTATATTAAGGGAGTCATCACATGTGTCGGATTCGCGGAATTGAATTTTTTTGGCATCAATTGTATCTAGATATAGTGTAGAATATATGGGCAAAGTGATTTTTTGATATTCGGAGTCGTTCGGAAATTATAGTGTTAAACACGTGATAAGTCACATGCTAGATTTACGTCGATCGTCATAATAAAGCTCATATTTGTCGGTCCGAATGACGTTCGAATGACTTCGCTAAAATGACAAGAATTGAAGCCAAGGCCGTACATGTGTTTCTTGAAGAAACCTAAGGTTTATGGACTAGGTATAACAGATTAATGATCAGTTAAGGTTTTATGGCTAAAAATCACATTCCACTTTTTAAATGCGTTTTTCTCGAAAGTGCATGTTGAAAATTGGCTGCCACCATAGCGCAAAATCTATCCAACCGAATTCTTTGAAATTTTCACGACTTATTCAGAACATATTTCTACGGTTCGCAAAGTAAGATACTTGCGATTCGGTCAGTAGTTGAAGAAGCCGTAAAAAACACCAAAATTCAAAAAAAAGTTTAACAAAGCACTAAAAATTTAGTTTTTAATATTTTTTAATAATCCTAGTTTGTGGACTGTAGTTAAGTCTGTACGTTAAAATGCCCTTTACTTTTTTTTTCTTTAAGTCATTTAATGTATATTGATGACATCAAATTGTATGTCAAAGACGAGAACCAATTTCGGTCCTTGCTCGATATCACCATACAGTTCAGCAGGGATATCGGCATGCAGTTGGGTTTGGAGAAATGTTGCATAAAAGCAATTGTTCATGGAAAACACACTGACAACGAAGGACACCGCCATAATGACCTCCATTGAGGGTCGTTGGGGGGGGGGGAGTATGGGAGGGAGGAGGGTATGGATTCGGACAATGTCTACAAATACCTCGGTATATTGGAGGCGACAACACCTGCTGTGGCAATAATGAAATCTAAGTTGCTGGGGGATCTGGATCTTGTCCTGAAGACAGAGCTGTTTGGGAAAAATAAAATCGCGGTAATCAACACCAATCTCACTAGCGGCAGTGGGATTTGTATCGTGATTTGACGGCGAATACCAGTTGACAGCTGTGAATGAGTACCTGAGGGAAATCAGGGTAATAATCTCGGACGAGCGCGATGCTCACCACATTGCCTCCTATAGGGAACTATAATTCTGTAGTGTACCGTTACGGTCTTGAATGAAGCGCTCTAACACACTTCAAGGCCCTCGTCCAATATAGATTGTTGCGCCAACGATTATACGAACGCTGTTGTAATCAACACCTTTGCCATTCACGTCCTTCTATATACTCCCGGTGTGATACAGTGGAGTAATACGTAAATACAACAACATGCACAATAGATCTGCCGAAAAATTGAGGATCACCATCCCATGTCGGCAGGGAGGATGGGGATACTTGATTTGAAAACATTTCACTACAATCTAGTGTATTCTCTTCATGAATTTTTCTTCGAGAAACAATCCTCTAGCCAAATACATCAGGCTACCGTCACGACAGATAATAAATTTGCTCCTTTGAACTTGAAAAACAGAGAATGGCATCCCATATCAAATGTTACTTCAGTCCAACAGAAGATCGACAAGTGGAAAGAGGAACCCATTCACGGAAGTCATATCAGGGGTCATCGAAGCTTCGAACAAATTAATGGTGTACTTTTCTATGAGACCGAAGCATTCCTAACTTCGATTCAGGATGCTTCGCTCCCAACAAAAAAATACAAATGGTACATCCTTCATGATTCCTCAATGACCAACTCCAGTTGTAAGTTATGCAACTGTGAAGAGGAGATAATCCAGCACATAACGTCTGCGTGCAGGATGTTGAACACTACCGAGTACACCAATATCATATCTCCGTCTGCAAGATTCTCCATCAAAACCTCGCGTAGAAGTGTAACATAGTGGTAACCTACCATAATTACTATAAGTATACTCAGCAGAGAATCTTGGAAAATGATCGGGTCAAACTACTGTGGGATTGCCACCGACCGCAGTGTTAATCACAATAGACCCGATCTAGTTCTGCTTCTGCAGCAAGAACGAGCGTGCTTCATAATCGATGTAGCCATACCGTTGGACCGGAACACTGTTCAAAAACAGCAAGAAAAAATCCGGAACTACGGTCCTTTGGCGGACGATATTAAGCAGACTTGGAGATTACAAAAGGTCTAAGTAGCCCCAGTCATGATTTCAGCACAAAATTTTCATAAAGCGCTGAAAATGCTCGACCTTAGAGCTCGACTATACAAAGAGATGCAAAAAGCGGTTATCTTTGCAACCTGTGCTATAGTCCGAAGAATCCTGTCCGGTAACAGTCTGGCCTAGTGGGCTCCAGCCTTGATTCGTACTGTTTTCGATTAACATCAATAAGCTTCTGTAACGACAATCGGAATGTAGCAACACATTTTCGCATGGTCGCATCGCTGTGATGCGGGCCTTTAGAATTTGCCTCCCACTTATCCTTAGGTTGGTCGCCCCTCGGTCTGGTTGGGTGGGAAGAGGGTTCGTGGGCTTTCTTAACTATGTAAATGAAATAGTCTTTGACCACATGCTTAGAGTTGTTTAGAGGTTTTTTGTTTGGAATTGTTGGCAGATTCTAAAAAAATTAACAAACCATGTCCTTCAACTCAAAAATCTGAAAATCGATTTTCTATATAAGTCGATATTGTCGGTCTCTGCCTTTAAGGAATCGCCTCGGGACTACAGTCTGGTATGAAATATACTATTCTGGGCCTTCGATGATCCGCGATAATGAACAACTTAAAATGATGAGGTTGCACTTCATAAGAACTTGTATTATATCTGGAGATTTCGGGAATGGGATGGTTAATAAGCGGCACATGTGGATTGGTACTGCTCCTCCAAGCAAAAACCAAATCAATGCCCAGAAATTATATAAAACTGGCTGGGTTGACAGTCTTTTCGTGATTATGTCTTCTGCAGTCAGTCTTTCTCACAGAATGGAAGCTTATTAAGGCGACAGTCTCAAAATTCACTGAGAAGTATTTACGTGCTTCTTGCTGGCAGAAACACGATCGTCAAAATGAAATTAGAAATCTTGACAGAACACCAATAAAGTTTTATGGGCGAATGGTAGGCCGGCTGCCCCTCTGTATCCTACCATAGTATAATGTATCATCATCATCAACGGCGCAACAATCGGTATCCGGTATAGGCCTGCCTTAATAAGAAACTCCAGACATCCCGGTTTTGCGCCGAGGTCCAATAATTCGATATCTCTAAAAGCTGTCTGGCATCCTGACCTACGGCATCGCTCCATCTTAGGCAGGGTCTGCTTCGTCTTCTTTTTCTACCATAGATATTGCCCTTATAGACTTTCCGGGTGGGATCATCCTCATCCATACGAATTAAGTGACCCGCCCACCATAACCTATTAAGCCGGATGTTATCCACAACCTGACGGTCATGGTATCGCTCTTAGATTTCGTCGTTATGTAGGCTACGGAATCGTCCATCCTCATGTAGGGGGCCAAAAATTCTTCGGAGGATTCTTCTCTCGAATGTGGCCAAGAGTTCGAAATTCTTCTTGCTAAGAACCCAAGTCACCGAGGAATACATGAGGACTGGCAAGATCATTGTCTTGTACAGTAGGAGCTTTGACCCTATGGTGAGACATTTCGAGCGGAACAGTTTTTGTAAGCTGAAATAGGCTCTGTTGGCTGACAACAACCGTGCGCGGATTTTATCATCGTAGCCGTTATCGGTTGTGATTTTCGACACTAGATAGGAGAAATTGTCAACGGTCTCAAAGTTGTATTCTCCTATCTTTGTTCTTCCGATTTGACCATGCGGTTTGATATTGTTGGTTGGTTGCTTTTCGGTGCTGACGTCACCACCACAAGACAAAGTATATGTCTTGTCTTCAGTGCCGCCTGCTCGATCTGGATGAAGACAGTTTGTACGTCTCGGGTGGTTCTTCCCATGATGTCGATATCGTCAGCATAGGCCAGTAGTTGGGTGGACTAAAAGAGGATCGTTCCTCTTGCATTTATCTCAGCATCACCGATCAGGTTAAAGAGGACGCATGATAGGGCATCCCATTGTCTAAGACTGTTGTTGATGTCGAATGGTCTTGAGAGTGATCCTGCTGCTTTTATCTGGCTTCGTACATTGGTCAGGGTCAGCCTAGCCAATCTTTTCAATTTCGCCGGGATACCGAATTCTCTCATCCTCTATCCGGACAGCATAGCCAGCTGTCCGGATAGCTTAGTGGTTAGAGCGCAAGGCTGTCGTACGGAAGGTCGCGGTTCAAATCTCACTGGTGGCAGTGGAATTTGTATCGTGATTTGATGTCGGATACCAGTCGACTCAGCTGTGAATGAGTACCTGCGTCAAATCTGGGTAATAATCTCGGGCGAGCGCAATGCTGACCACATTGCCTCCTAGTGTACCGTTACGGTCTTGAATGAAGTGCTCTAACACACTTTAAGGCCCTGATCCAACATGGATTGTTGTGCCAACGATTATTATTATTATTATGCTAACATAGGCGGCTGTAAAGTCGATGAATAGATGGTGGAACTGGTGTCCATATTCCAACAGTTTTCCATCGCTTATCGCAGAAATAAAATCTGATCTGTTGCTGATTTGCTGGGAGTGAAGTCTCTTTGCTATGGGTCAATGATGTTCTGAGCTATCCGACCTAGCAAGATAGCGGAGAATATCTTATAGATGGTACTCAGCAACGTGATACCTCTATAATTGCTGCACTGATGTACTGATGATGATGATAATCAAAAAGCGTGGATGGCAATCATAGAGATTTTGATGGGCGCCATATAATGAAATGTTCTTTACAAGATGCTTCATTCACCACTGAACACAGGATTGAATTTCGTAATATCAAATAACCAGGTGAATTTGCACCTAGTAACTTTCAGGATTCCTCTATATTGTATTAATTCAATTCACATTTTTTAATTGGGTAAGCAATTTGAATCGACTTGTCATATTTGAGAAAGCTATTCGTTCAGACTTGGTCACACACAACGAAATCTTACAATTTGTAATATATGAATATTAAAGCTGGACATATATATCGAATGCGACTAAATATGGACGACTTCGCTGATACCATTCAAATTAATACTCCGTGGGCGCCCTTGTGCGCTCAGTCTCTAGGAGGTTGTAAAATGTACATACCTCCTCTTTATCCTGTCCTTCTTGCACCCATTCAGGAATGAGCACTCCAAACATTTCCAGGTCTTTCCAGACATCTTCCCTGCGTATGAAACTTACAAGATAGTTTTCGAATGAACCCAAGTTGTGTGAAACGATGATTCCTACAGTAGCTTTCATGCTTCAAAAGTCACCAATTCTGTGTTCATAGTAAATTCTCTTTGATGGATGGCACATTACTAAATCAACTCATGCATTTCGTATTTTGTTAGTAAGCAGATTATTTCTCTACAAATTGCCCCGGAGTACCAGAGAAAGAAGCATGCTGTTAGTTGCTGTAGTATCGAAAATCCTGCTCCAGCTGTGATTAATTACTGTCTCGCATTGAATCTTAAACATAAGTACTATTTTTCTAATTCGCACTTACCTCCACCTCCATTGCTTCCTGCCGCGCCACTGTTCTCCTTCTCCTCCGCAGCCTTTTCCTTGCGACGTTGGAGGACTACCTTCTTGAAAACCACCGCAGCAGCTTCCACCGCACTTTGTATCTCCGCTTCACCTAGTGTCGTTTTATGCTGCGAGAAAATCAACGGCAAACAACAAAAAATCGATTAGAATTAATTCAAAAACAGCTAAAACAGGGGATTGTGTGGACAGCGCATTTAACTTGATGAAAGGCCCATGAAGCGGCTAAGACCTACCTCCTGTTGATTTCGTGTTTTAGATCCCGATACTGTGTTGGCGTCCTGTTTCCCACACTTCCCTGGGCCACTGTCCCCTTCTCCGCCCCCGTCGTCCACGTCATCTTTCCCTGGCGATTTATGGTCAGGTGATTGATTTTTTTCGCTACCATCGCCTTTATCCATCATGCTGGTGGAAATCTGCGAATTCCTCCTTTGTGAGCCTGGAATTTTTGTTGCCTCTGCAAAGCAACAAAGAGAGAATGAAAACACGATGAAAAGAAAAAGCCATACAACGATGAAAATCAATTTTATCTTCGGTAAGGATTCTTGTTGTACCATGGATCTATCTTTCGACTCCTTTATCGAATCTTCCTACCGTCTTCAAGCAGAGGAGATGAAGTCAGCGTCTTGTGGACAGATAAAGGAATTCTTCCCGGAAAATAGATTCGCCCCACAACACGCTGTTGATAAGAAAGGCGACCGAGACCTGCCCTGTGTCATTGGTTCGCCCACCTTAGCATTGAGCAGAGAATGCGAGATTAACTTTTAAAATTGATATGGTTGCTTTGCCTCACTCTTTCAGGAAATCTCTACAAAGATTTGGGTCTCCGGCAAACGAAAGAAATTATCAGATTTTAGAAATTCTTTCAATTTCTCTTCAACAGAGGAAAAATGAAGGAATGGCACACTGAAAGGAAAAGGACCCTTCTAAAATTGTGACCGGTTTGACGGTTGTAATGAATGGGCTATGTAACAAGAATCCTTTGGGAAGACCGTTATTCTTTGGGGGGTTGGGTTGCCTTTGGACGTCTTTTGGTTGGTCGTCTCGTAGTATCTCAATTCATAGACTCGAATGCCATTGTTTACATCTGGTACATTAATTTTGTGTAATGCTTCAAGTCATCTAGCTTAATTAATTAACGAGTTTGGAGAGGGAGGACCAGACATCCATGAAACTGGAAGACCATTTAGATGAGTTGATGATTCTGTCGTTGGGAATAGAGATGAGGAAAACCATCAGCACCATGGAATGGAATTCGAGTGAAAGGGTTTCAGAAAAATTATAAAATTGTATCCGTGGAAGGAAATAAATGCCATTCCAAATTATACCGATGAAAGTGCTTAATTAAAAGGACAGTTTTTAATTAAGCCGGGTAATTTTAGATTAGAATTATAAATGACAACATGGTGCAATTCAAACCGAACGGATAATTACTAAGAAGGTGAATATGAGTTCGGAATCAAGCTTTAGTTAAGATTTCATCAGTTTCATCTTTTAATCAAGTTCATCCTTCCTTATAATTTGGACGAAAAAGAAAGAGTAAAAATAACAACCGATGGAGCACGGTCGTTATTGGGTCGCTGTCGGCAGAAGTCCATCAGAAGGACCATAGAAATAGAAGACCAATGGAAGAACTACTTTTCATTCCAGAGGTTTAGATTATTCATCGAGTAAGACGATTACGTACCATCCCTTAACAACACACAGGATCAATGGATATGACGGAGGAGAAAGTGGAACTATTTGTATGCTACATCGTCTATTAACACTGACGGTGCGAAGGCCGGATTGGTTGAGTGTCAGCCTACCGGTCTCGTTGCCCCGGTATCATTTGCAGAATATTAAGTGTGATGATAATAGAACCGATGTGCAGTCCCATTGAAAATCGAATATGAAAAAAATATCAAAATGGAAAGACACCTGCCCTAGATTCCACAAATGGTGAACAATAGATAAACAAGATATTAATAGTGTTCCGTCCCTACAAGGCTTGGAGCTTCCGCGTAATGGTGGCGGCCACCTTCCATGTGCTGCCCCTATTCAATGGCTCAGAGAGAACATTGGTACAAAACAGCTTCAAATTGAAACTGGTAATGAGATAGTTGAAGTTTTAAATTATGGACAAAATAGCGAAGGTGGTTTTAGCGCTATTAATACGTCTCTTAGATATACAAACTTTTCTATGTTTTGCAGATAAGAAGTGTGTAATGACTAGTCAGAATGAAAAGTCCATATCAGTAAACCCGACATGCTCCAGTGTTTAGTTCATGCTTGTATGTCAGGTCGTTCTTTCATTATAAGCTCGGTTGGCGACCATGTTCTGAAGGGTACACATCAGCCTTGCCGTTTCACTAAAGAGTTCCCCAGCACACAGTCATCTGTTCGAAAAATGGATGTCAGAGGCAATCCCCGTGTTTACCGTGTATTACTTTCAGTTTTCATTCATCGATCCGCTCCTGGTTTAATTCCACTCAGAGGATGGAAAAGTCAATATTAAGTGTTAAGTGGAGTTATCCTGCAATTCGCCTTACAATTAGCCGCATGCAAGGGACTCGCCTGCTCCTTGCTGAAAAAATAAGTCCGTAGCAAGTCGACAACACCCCTGTCTTCGATGTTGCGAGCTCTATAGAAAACTCGATTCTGGCACTTTTGGTTTTTTTACAATATTTTTAAGATCGCTACGTTGAAGCTGGTTGTAATTAGAAGTCCCGTTATCGAAATTGAGCAAATTTTGAAAAAAACTAGTCGGGAAACTGGAAGTCGTGAAGCTGGGGTGCTTCAGGTATGAAAGGTTTTGTTTGCTTCTTGTCTGAGTATATTTGAGTGTAGAACTATCCCATTTGTATGTAGCCCGTTAAGAATATGCATTTAGCATATCAGATTTAGTATTTCGGGTTGTAAATTTACACGGTAAGGCAACTTTGAGCTACTGTATCTTTGTTACTAATAGTATGATTTTGATCACACTTGGAGATAATGTTCTTCATATTATATTTTATATTATACTACTACCAACTTTTATAACTCTGACGTAAACTTAAGGGGGGTTTTACTCAATTTTCCCGAAAATACAGTAATATACTATTATTAACTTAATTTGTACAGATATCGATATGGAGAGTATTTTGAGGCCTGGGTACCATATAGAGGCAGTTTCGTGATTTTTTTCAGATTTTTCGGTAGGGTAGTTTCTGAGAATGGATCCGTTAAAGAAATCATCACTTTGCACCCCTGCCACTCCCCGCCTTTTTAGCAAATCTCAAAACTAAGAACGGCTTCGAAAAGTACTAATCGAGACCTTTTATTTGATATCCCACATGGCTATATTTGGTGAAAACAATTTTAAACCCCCCTTTTACACGTGTGGGGACCCACCCTAAATCTCAACGTAGGAGGATATCACTCACATGTCTGGGGGTCCACAGGCCCCACCTTCTGACCAAATTCCGTGTCAATCAGTATAGCCGTTTCTGAGAAAAATGCCTGCGACAGACAGACAGACATTGAACCGATTTTAATAAGGTTTTGTTTCACAAACAAAACCTTAAAAATGCGCACAAAGTGATTTCCAACACTGACTGGTGGGTTAAACAGTGAAAATATAGAAGTTAATTAGTGAATAGGAATTTGGGATTTTAAAGTTAAAAGACGAGAATTTGCTACTGACCGGGATCGGGAAGGAAAAAGGATGTAGTCATGTGGTTGTTTTGAGGTTTTTGCGCAGATACAAAGACAGTAAATCCTTAGAGAGAGCTTCTGTAGGATCGTATTTTACAGAAAGCGTGATCGAAAGTGTCGACAGGTAGTAATCGCAAAGAACAGCGGCTAAAATGCGTACTGTTCTCAGACGAATTGGAGGAGAGTATCTACGGATAACTCAGTCGTCGGTCGTTCGGACAGGACAGTGGTTAGAGCACTAGGCTGCCGTGCGGAAGGTTGCGGTTGAAATCTCACAGGTGGCAGTGGAATTTGTATCGCGACTGGATGTCTGATACCAATCGACTCAGCTGCGAATGAGTACCAGAGTCAAATCAGGGTAATAATCTCGGGCGAGCGCAATGCTGACCACATTGCCTCCTACAGTGCACTGTAGTGTACCGTTGTGGTCTAGAATGAAGTGCTCTAACACACTTCAATGCCCTGATACAAATGGATTGTTGCGTTAACGATTATCAATATCTATCAACCGGCCTGATGGAGTGCCGTGCGTTCACCGAAGGGTGAATGGGGAGATTAATCTGAGTATTGCTGTTTCTCATATTACGCATCAATTGAAGGTTCACTCAATGCAGATGGATACAAAAGCGTAATAAGAAAATATTTGGAGGCATCTCATGGGAGGCTCTTTTCCTTCACGATTGATCCAAAGAAGGCAACAATGCAGTCATTATCATTATCGCCTTTACTAAGTAAAGGGATATGTGTAACAAATACAGCTTACGACTTTAAATTCGAAATAGTCCAGATTTAAACCCAGTTGTGAACTGCTGCGCTATTTTATAAAAAATAGTTGAAACACAAAAACCCCAAAACAGAATCCGACTTCATTTCAGTTATAAAAGAAACGCAGAATATTTCCCTCAATTACTGCAGAAAATTGATTGATTTAATCATCATCATCAACGGCGCCTTAATGAGGAACTCCAGACATCCCGGTTTTGCGTCGAGGTCCACCAATTCGATATCCCTAAAAGCTGTCTGGCGTCCTGGCGTATATATTTAATAATTTCTTGATACATTCCATACATTATAATTACAAATTAATTATTCTTGTTAGTCGTTTCTTTTTTTGTTAAATTACAGTTATATTACATAATTAATAAATCTGATTATATTTATTTCATCTGAAGGCTGACGGAAGACACTCTATGTTTTTTCTTTTTTTACGTCCTGCCGTCAAGTCATGGCACTCTGCTCTCCACTCCTGCGGCGAGGTCTAAACTGAGTGGAGAGCGCCGGTGTCGTCATCTGTCCGCTCGCATTCGCAACATTCGAAATAAATTTCGAACGCCGTGAATCCTGCCATATCCTACCATAGACATTGCCCTTATAGACTTTCCAGGCTGGATCATCCTCATCCATACGAATTAAGTGACCCGCCCACCTATTGAGCCCGATTTTATCCACAACCGGACGGTCATGGTATCGCTCATAGATTTCGTCGTTATGTAGGCTACGGAATTGTTCATCCTCATGTAGGGGGCCAAAAGTTCTTCGGAGGATTCTTCTCTCGAACGCGGCCAAGAGTTCGCAATTTTTCTTGCTAAGAACCCAAGTCTCCGAGGAATACATGAGGACTGGCAAGATCATTGTCTTGTGCAAAATAAGTTTTTTCGCGTTCACTTCATTATTAAATTAACTTTAAAAATCTACGTACGTTTTAATTTGTTATAAAACGTGCCTTAATATGTGCGACTTCAGCAAACATTCCGAAAAAGTGTTTTAATAAAAGACTAAAACATCAATTTAACAAAAATTTAATGCAAATACATTTTTGGAAAGAAATAGTTATTCAATTAAGTTCATGGACAGAAAAAATAGCGAAAAAATTACAATTACATAGTATGTGCAACTCTGTAACATTTATCTGGCCACGTGTCTACTAGTCCGTATCCGCCGTTGGATGGCTTGTAAATCGGTCTCCGTCCATAGCAATATTGCGAATGCATATGCCAGTGAAGGGATAGCGAATACATTATTGTATTCTCAAGAGATGTGGTTTGTACACTAGTTTGACACGTTGCAAAAATTCGGACAGCGGAGCATCTTTCAGATTACCTGTACCTGCAGGTCCTCGCAGGTACTTGTAGAAGTCTGTCTCGGTCACAGCTTGAATGTAGCTTATGATGACCTTCACGGATGGCTTTGATTCAACAGCTGTCTAATTTAAAGTCCATCAGAACATCAGCTTAAACATGTTTACTATTCGCAACAGACTCCTAAGATGGTTATCAATATTAGCATATAAGTTAATGTCGTCTAGTTATGCCATATTCAATTGCAAAATCATGCCCTCTAGCATCATTCAGTAGCCTTTCAAAAGTCCCCTTGGAAAATGTTGCTCCTTTCCGGATGGGCTGTAAGGTACTGATGCCTTCAGACGAGCACGTTGATAAGGTGGTATGACCCCCACATATGACTGTCGCCGTGTTTCGGATCAATACAATACAGACCTAGGACACAAAAGTACGCGGGGCAATCGGTATTGCAACTAAAGATGTTTGTTTGGCCTCTAGTTGCCTGTCCTGCGACCATCGAGTTGACAATTAGTTGCTCGTTGCAACCTCTTGATCATTTAACTAAAATAGTCCATTTTTTGCAAACTACAATTTTTAGGTACGCCGGAACATAGACTAGGTTTTTACAATCAATACTCGATAGATGTAATAATTAGACTTTATTAATTTTAATGAATGAGTTTAAATTAATTAAAAACTGCACCGCGTGATAACCGACTATCCAAACGTTAGAGGCAGAAGAGAATGATCTCCCTTCATGTGTTTCCTTCTGCCCCTAACTCATGGCACACTTTCCTCGTTAGTCTTCCACTCCCGTGGCGAGCTCTACAAATTTCGAATGCTGCGAATCCTGCCGCGCCACATCACTCCGCCCCCAGATGAAACCTAGGGGTTTCAGCGACTGATGCCGGAACTTCGTTCACCGTCAATCCCCAAAGCGGACACGACGCTGCTTCGAGGCGGACACGGGTTTCAGCCTGGACAGAGAGACCGCCTTTTTGTGTCCACCGATCTCGAGCTGGAAGAAATGTTCTCCCCGCAAGAGAACGCGGTACGGGCCCACATATGGAGGCTGCAGCGGCTTCCGGATGGCATCCTTCCTGACCAGAACGTGCGTGCACGTGTCCAGTTCCTTGGGCGAACAGGCAGGTGTGCACGATTGTCGGGTGGGTGGTGTGGCTTTTATGCGTCGGAGATTGTCCCTCAGCAGACGGACCAACCCCGACTCTGTGAGACCCGATCTCTTATCGAAGACCGGATCGCTTGGGACTCTCGGGTTCTCCCCGTATACCAGCTCCGCGGGACTGGCAGCAAACTCCTCTCGTCGGGTTGTACGTAGGCCGAGTAGGACGAGAGGCAAGACTTGGGACCAGGACGGATCGTCGCGTGCCATAATGGCGGCTTTCAGCGTCCGGTGCCAACGTTCTAGCATCCCATTGGATTGCGGGTGGTATGCAGTAGTCCGCTGGCGTTTAAAACCAAGGAGTTTGCCTAACTCGGAGAAAATGGTGGACTCAAATTGCATTCCCTGGTCAGTGATGACCACTGCAGGGACGCCAAAGCGAGGTATCCACTCTCGACAGAGGGCTTCGGCACATGATTGCGCCGTAATGTCCTTCAGATGTATTGCCTCAGGCCACCGCGTAAACCTGTCGATGATTGTGAGACAATACCTATAACCGGGAGAATCTCGCAAAGGCCCTACTATATCGAGGTATATGGAACCGCTTGGAAGTGCGGGGGAATGAGCCCACTTCTTTCCTTACATGCCTGGAGACTTTACACTTCTGACATGCGATGCACTCTCTGGCCCAGGAATTGACATCCTTATTCATAGAGGGCCAGAAGTATTTCTCGGTGACTAGCCGATTTGTTGTCCTGATGCCTGGATGCGCTAAGTCGTGAACTGCGTGGAACACTTCCTTGCGAAAGGTGGCCGGAATGTATGGCCGAGGTCTCTTTTCCGAGTCTTCGCAGCAGAGAGAGAGGTTTGAGCCGAAGATGGGCAACTCCCGAAATTTGTATTTGGGGTTGGATTTGAGGCTCTGAAGTGCTGCGTCACCCTCCTGCGCCTTGGCAATAGCCGAAAAATCGAGTGAGGCGGGGATGTTAACCTCGGCGACACGAGACAAAGCGTCAGCAACTATGTTGTCCTTGCCGGACACGTGCTGGATGTCTGACGTAAACTGGCTTATAAAACTCAGATGTCGAAGCTGACGAGGGGACGCTTTGTCGGGCTTCTGTTTCAAAGCATACGCGAGAGGCTTATGGTCCGTGAACACTGTGAACGGCCTGTCTTCTAGGGAGAAACGGAAGTATTTGATGCTCAAGTACGCGGCGAGCAGTTCGCGATCGTAGGTACTGTAGTTCCGTTGAGCGGAATTCAACTGCTTCGAGAAGAAGCTCAACGGCTGCCAAACTTGATCCACCTTTTGGTGAAGGGTAGCACCTACTGCGATGTCAGAGGCATCAAGAAAAACGGCTAGAGGTGCATCTTGCAGAAGGAATGCCAAGAGTGTAGCGTCGGCCAGTTGTTGACGGGATTTTTCAAACGCGCGGATAGCTTCTTCAGACCACACGATCTCTCGTGTGTCCTTAGTTTTGGGGCCAGACAAGTACGCGTTCAAAATGGACTGGTGATGGGCGGCCTTGGGCAGGAAACGACGGTAGAAGTTTAGCATGCCCAAGAACATCCTCAACTCCTTCACTGTCTTTAGACACGGGAAGCTTGTTATCGCTTGCACAAAATGCACTCGAGATGGGCTAAGTGCTCAGACTCAGTGGAAGAAGCGACCAAAACATCATCCAAATATACGAAACAGAAATCAAGGTTTCGCAGGACTGAGTGAATAAACCTTTGGAAGGTTTGCGCCGCATTGCACAATCCGAAAGTCATTCGGGTGAACTCGAAGAGTCCAAAGGGTGTACATATTGCCGACTTTGGAATGTTTTCAGGAGCTACTGGGATTTGGTGATATGCCTTGGTTAAGTCCAAGGTCGAAAAGATGCGGCAATTCGCGAAGTGATGCGCAAAGTTGTGGATGAGTGGAATTTGATATCGGTCAGGAACAGTCTGTGCATTTGGCCTTCTGTAATCCCCACATGGGCGCCATTCGCCGTTTGGCTTAGGGACCATATGCAGTGGGGAAGACCAACAGCTGTTTGAGGGCCGGCAGATACCCTGTTGAACGAGTTGTTCAAACTCTTTCCGTGCAATAGCCAGTTTCTGGGATGGTAGAGGACGCACCTTCGAGAAGATCGGGGAACCCGTAGTGATAATGTGGTGCCGCACATTGTGCTTCACTGGTTTGGAGAGACTACACTCGGTAGTAATCTGGCTGACCTTTTGGAGAAGTGCCCGAACACGAGAGTCGGTAATGTCTTCTAAAAGAACGGAAAGATTATTGTCTGGGTGAGATACCATTTGTCCCGACGAATTAAGGTTGGTCGTGGGGTCTATAAGGGACTTATTTTGCAAGTCCACCAGCAACCCATAGTGACACAAGAAGTCTGCGCCTAATATAGGATGAAACGCCACGAAAATGTCCTACGCAAGCCAAGACTCACGTCCACTTGCCTATACCCGTTGGTCTCGAGGTACGGATTGATTTTTCCCGATCCGAGCCAGGACTACTCCAGTCTTCGAGATGTTTATGGCTCGTGAAAGACCCTATTCGATAATATTCCTAAAATTCATTCCCGGGAGAGTGGTATGGCGGGTGCTTTCAGCCGTCAGTGTGCTGGGCGGGTAACCCCGAAAGATCACCGTAATATTTGTTATTCCATTACTGAAAACTGGACTGCCACGACGCTATATTGGCAATTGTAGAGTGGTCTGGAAAAAAGCTCTGCTGGTTCTTGACATACGTTGTATTCTGAACACGCATGTAGTGACTTTTCTCCATACCATCGGAACCGACTCTATACGAGAGAAAGTATTATTGTCCAGAATAATTTATCCCTTACATACATTATTATTTTTCTAAGCGATGCTAGTGTTATTATTTTTCTTTTAAGTTTTTTTAGTTGGTTATCACTTCATCGCTTCTCTTTCGGTTTTTGGGATAGTTCTACCTGCGCAGTTGACCGTGGGTAACCAGAATGGAGATGCTGGTCACTTCCCAAAATAGCAGATCATTACAATGTGTTGATATTCAAATCTGTGATGGCAGACCTTTCGAAAATTCTATCATCTCCAGTGAATCCACACCCGAATTAAAACTCCCTCTGTTTCTACGTTAATAAAAAGGGAACTGAACTTTGGTGGTATTCTACCAGAGGTTTCATTCTATCACTCAAAAGGGCCGGAAATAGTAAAAATAGCCAACGCCCTTCAAAGTTACTTCATTCCGCGAATGTGAAGTCTATTGTAGACCTCTGTGGTGTTTGCACAACCGATGCCGGATTTAAAGGGCTCTCTCTCGCAATTTAATGTGTCAACCAGAGCCAGCAGGACACTTTCATAGGCTGGATCATCGCAATAATGACCAGAAGACAAATAACTACACCGGTAAGGGACCTCCAGAACAGCTGTCTTCTGTAAAGCTATTCCAGTTCCGGCCCGGCCAGATCAAGCCTCCGATCGTATCCAAATTGAGTTTCGTCACCTTTTCATTTCACGTATTCGATTTCAGCGGTGGTAACTCTACTCTAAATCGTCCTCAAAAATGTAGCGTTGTTTGCAACCTTTCTAAAGTTAATCTTATAATTTCCCTTTTCTTGATGATGATGATGATGTTTTCCCAGCAAGACAAAACGTTGACTGAGCATCAGAGGAAAAATTATGCAAAGCTCTTGGCGAATCAAGAAACTCTCGTTCAAAATTTTCTTGATGAGAGCAATTTTGAACTCGAAGAAGCAAAAAATCCGGTGAAGAACTTGCCGAAATCCATGCTTTTTGAAGTGAAAGCTTAAGATTTAGCTGCTCAATTTTTGCTTTCTAATAGATGCAAAGCACAGATCCATAGATACAATCAGCCACTCATAAAAGTATGCAATTTTTGTAAATTTTCTTACCTTCAGTTGGCGAAGCGTCTGCATGTTCGGCTACTTTAATTGATCTTCGCTTTGGAGTTGGTAGCTTTGTTGGCTTCTTCGGCTTTTCCGTGAGGTCAACCAGGGGTTTAGGGCTTGGAATTTTTGTGGGTTCATTTCGTTTGGAACTCTACGTGCAGAAATAAATAGAAATTACATTAATAAGATCATTTACAACAATAGCGGACTACAAAAATATTCTATCATCAAAAGTCTATACTTTTGGGTTAAAGCTGATCACCAAATATAGATTATTCATGATGCACGACTTGGGTCCTGGCAGTTACAAATTACCTGTGAGTCTTTTTCTGGGTGCGATAGGGATCGTCTTGTTACAGGCTTCACAGCCGGTTTCGTTCCGGAATCCTCGGAAACTGAACGCATCGCCTCTGGCTTCCGTTTCGCTGGTTCATCTTCATTCGATGAAGTTATCACCTCGGCCTCAGTTAGCTCCCTAGATTTCCGTCTGCGCTGACGGTCCTTTCTCACGCCTCGCAGATTCTCTTCCGGGTAGCTTGTAGGATTGTCATTTAGGAAACTTTCGGCGCTCCGACCCTTAAGTGTAGGCGGTTCTTCTTCCACAATATCATTGTATATGATTTTCGGTTCACTGCTGTAGTTCGCATAACTCTTCTCATATTGAACCTCATCCGCTTCTAAGAAACTGTTATCACTATAATAGTCACCATATTCTGATTGTTGTTGTTGTTGTTGTTGCTCATATTCGGGAAGAGTTTGCTTTGCTTCAGCGAAAGTGCGTCTTCCCGGGGTCCAGGTAACGTCCTGATTAAGGCGAGAAGGCACATCTTCTTTCACGTGATCCTGGCGAACGAGACGGCTGATCGATCTGAAAATAAGGTGACATCAATAATAAATAACGAATGAAATTAGAAGTACAGGCAAGAGTATATACAGAGTAAAAATCAATATTGGGTAAGGAAGATATAAATTTACAACAGTGTTGAGATTGTGTATTGAAACTTGTCAAAACTAGTTCCACGGCAAAGATGTGATTTGATTTCTGGAACACGACGAACTTTTTCAACATTTCCATCTGAATATCTCGGTCTAGTCATCACCTCCTCGGATTTCTTGTGTGTTTGAAGTGGGGAAGAAGCATAGCCTGTGAGCACTCAGGTACGAAAAAGGAAATATGTAATAAGGAACTGTAAATGAAAATGGTTCTATGGTTCACCCATGATGTATTCTTGGCTAGCAGAATATGTATGCCTTTAAATCTTAGTTGTGATGTTGTGACTGCCCAAAATGACGGTCTCGATACAAAGAAGATTAGAGTGGATGATCGGGTAGAAACTCGTTCCTTTTGGTTTTTGGCAGGAGCCTCGAAGGAAGTAGATTTGCTGCAGGAGGACCTCGATTTAGATCACTTAATCTCAAGTCAGACGGCGAGTCAAAGACGAGTGCCGCATCAACGGAGGATGATTGACTTGACGTTTGAATAGTGCCGGCTGATGAATCCCTAGATGTATTAGGGACAGATCAGTGGTGTGTCAGAGGGAAATATTTATGTAGATTATTCGGGACACCTCTTGGGAAGACCAATAGCTTGCATCACTTTAAAATCTAACCTGAAGTACCTTAATTGGAAATGTCGTACAGTACCTAGAACCCAGCTCGTTAGGTTAAATATTGAGAAAGGATGGCACTACTATGTTCTTTCGGCTATGGTTATGTGCAAATAAGCATAGTATTAAGTAAGAAGTGTCAAAAACTGTATTATACTTCCTTCGTTTCTTGCAGCTTCTGCAGAGTTGCTACTTTCAATTATAAAGAAATCGTGGTACTGCAGATCTTTCTCAAAAAGTAGAAGAATGAAATAATCTTCAAGCTTCCAGTAAAGAGCACCTGCCTTGCGCCATCGCAAACTAAAGTCATCTTAGAACGCATCAAGGTACATCTCCAAGGCTCGAATCCTTCTGTATCTCCCACATCACACTTCGGATCATTTTGGAATAGTATGCGGAGTTCTGATTCCTGCTTCATCGGACTTCACCGATTTGAAAAAAGTATTCGACAACGTCAACATCCAAACGAAATTAATAACTACTAATGTCATGAGCTGCATCAAGGTAAATTTCCGGGACAGTTTGAAATGAAAGGCGTAATATGGCGAGGTTGTGTCTCGGTGGAGGATGTGTAGTGCTTTAAAGGATCATAAGATCTTTCTTTAAAACCTGGATTACGCTGATGACATCTGTGTACTCGCTCATTGGGTCATAGGCATTGGCCAAATGGCTATGGATTTGAAAAAGAAGAAAAGTAGATTCAGGCTGAAGAGAAAAAACCAACAAAACCAAGCTTCTCAGTCCGATGAGTCATCGTACTCTTTTAATCCTCCAACTACCTCAACAGTAACTTAAATTTGAAGTTGTTCTGACATTCTCCCTGTATGTGTGTTATATAAGACTAATATATGCAAACCGAAAGCTCGAAGCCCTCGTTAACAACTGTCTTCGCCTTACCATTGATGTACTCTGGTTCGGCACAAACTCGGTTTACTTAGCGGACAATGACAACTACGGCTATATACACGTTGACAATTTGCACAAGGTAAAAAGCCCTAGGAACAACCCGATCAACGAACAGGCAACCGAAATTATATAATTTACAAAAATTCTGTGAGGGCTAACAAAGTAACTCAGAAGCATTAAGAGTATTCAAAACACAAACCAATGACAGAAAAATATGTTGTCTGTCTGAAAAGAGAAAATGCAACATTTTTGAAAATGAGTTGGAGAGGATGTCACTTCTTTTAAATCACATTCCTCGGAATATATCGAAAGAGGGACACCCGGAAGTTAGATTAAACAAGTCGGGAAACCGGAAGCTGGGCGCTTCAGGTATGAAAGGTTTTGTTTGTTTCTTGTGTGAGTATATTTGAGTGTAGAGCTATCTCATTTGTACGTAGCCCGTTAAGAATATGCATTTAGCATATCAGATTTAATACTTCGGGTTGTAAATTTAGACGGCAAAGTCAATTTTCAGCTACGGCAACTTTGTTACTAATAGTATGATTTTGATCAAACTTGGAGATAATATTTAATATTATTAATATTATATTATTTAATATTATATTATATTATATTTTATACTACTACCAATTTTTATAACTCTGCCATAAACTTAAGGGGGGTTTTACTCAATTTTCCCATAAATACGGTACTATACTATTATTAAGTTAATTTGAACAGATATCGATATGGAGAGTATTTTGAGGCCTGGGTATCTGGGTATGAAATCATCACTTTGCACCCCTCCCACTCCCCGCCTTTTTAACAAATCTCAAAACTAATTGAGACCTTTCATTTGATACCCCACATGACTATATTTGGTGAAAAAAATGTTTACACCCTTTCACCCTTTTACATGTATGGAGACCCCGCTAAATCTCAACGTAGGAGGATATTACTCACTGCATGTCTGGAGGTCCACAGTTCTCACCTTCTCACCAAATTTCGTGTCAATCTGTACAGCCGTTTCTGAGAAAAATGCCTGTGACAAACAGACGGACAGACATACAGACAGACAGACAAACTGAAGGACAGACAGACAGACATTGAACCGATTTTAATAAGGTTTTGTTTTACAAGCAAAACCTTAAAAAAAGAGGGTGCTTATACGAACCCAAGCGCACAAAGGACTAAAAGCTCACTAAGGAGAACCTTCGGATTATAGTGGGAATACTCACTGGTCACTGCCGAGTAAATTATCACCTGGGGAAATTAAGGATGTCTACGGACACTGCCTGCAGATTCTGTGCGGAGTGTGTCGAAACCTCCATTCACGCTCTCAGACAGTTCCGGCATGTGTGCAAAGTAGGTCGAGGCACCTGGAAGAGTACTTGATATCAGTCGACAAATTAAAATACTTGGAAGTAGGGATATGTGAAAATTTCTGACGATTATAGGCTTCTTTGACATGCTCTCGTTAATACGTACATTATAACCAGTAAAAGGGCTCAATAGTTCTTTAAAGACGAAGTCCACCTTCCCCTAATATAATAATAATAACAAAATAAAAAAGACAGTGGGAATTTTTAACCTATTAAAATCGGCCGAGGCATCGCAGGTCGGACGTGGGGGAAATTGAACCCGCTGTTGCTAAGGCATCCGAAATTTCATTTCCTTCTACATGACAATGAACCGGTACCTACAGTAGTTCCACCGTACTCAATCTAGAAAAGGATTTCAATTGGTTTCTACATTTCTGAACGATTTTTGAAGTGATCTAAGGACCAATGCAGCTTAACTATTGCTATTGATCGCGAGGCACCTGCCTTTCAACCGCTCGCTAATCACCCAGGTTGCCGTCCTTAGGATCGGATAGACTTCAGCCGTTTCAAGATAACTTCAGATCTTCTACCGAAAAAATGTATGAGGATGCGCGAATCACACTTTGATCAGTTCTCCGAATAACACTTCCAATGTTTCGTGCCCTCAAGTCCATTGTTTTCCATAGATCTAACCTACTTAGTCTATGAACTGCTTAGTGCTTTGAATAAACAAATCCAAGGGCTGCAAATTGAGTAATGCATTTAGAGCTGCGCCAGATGTCGTGCTCATGGCACCGGTAATACCCAAACACAAAGTTCTTCGCAGTGTGGCTAGTTTACAGCAAAACTCTTTTGTTTCACCTTAACCCACCACACTACAGATGTAAAAGGCGAACAACAATTGCGATTTTCTTTGGAATTATTGAAAGTCCATGTCTGGGACACCAACTGTCAATCAAATCAACGGTGAGGTGTATATTACTATACACCCTTCCTAGATCACAACTACGTCATTAGCATAAGCCTGTGTATTGCAGTTCGCATATCTAGTGAATCGAAAAACGTACTCCACAGGGCCAGTTTACACGTGTATAAGGAACCAGTTTTTCTTGGTGATAATATAGTATTAATCTGTAGAGGTGAAAACGTGGACACCCTAAGTGAGAGAATCCAATACCGACCGGCGAATACAAGAAACATGTGTTCCAACATTACTACTATTCGGAGAGCGTTTACATTGCACCAAACTACACGACCTGGAAGTTAAACAGGAAACGAAGGTCAAATGTAGCGACGCACGTCAGAAACAAGTGAAAAAGCCGCATTAGTTTCAGTCTGGATAGCTGAGTGGTTAGAGCACAAGGCTATCGTACGGAACGTCGCGGTTCAAATCTCACTGGTGGCCGTGGAATGTGTATCGTGACTTGACGTCGGATACCAGCGGGCTCAGCTGTGAGCTGTACCTGAATCATATCAGGGTAATAATCTCGGGCGAGCGCAACGCTGACCATATTGCCTCCTATAATGTTCTGTAATCTTGCAGTGTACCGTTACGGTCTTGAATGATGTGCTCTAATACACTTCAAGGCCCTGATTCAATTGGATTGTTTCACCAACGATTATTATTATTATATTAGTTTCAAGGAAAAATTACTTTCAGTCAATGGTTAACCACATCAATATATTACAGGTGCGAATAAAGCACACCCCCAAAAGAATTGTAAGAAGTAGAATATTGCAATTCCAATCTCGAATACAGTAATTTATCCCGTTGCCTGTACAATAAGGTCAATACATTCTGAGTTCCAGGCCATATTCAGATATAGCAAAAAGCCATTCTTGCTGTCTACTCCTTCTGAGGACAATTACTCGGTTTACTATTCATTCAATAAATCTCGAGCAATTGCAAAGAGTTTATGTATCGGGCTGGGAGATTTTGGAAGTTAGGTGGCAGGCAGTCGAGTTTGGGACGGCAGGCATCGTTTTGTTTTAATTGGAAAAGGGCTAGAATTTTAAAGCTAAGAATTTGTAGTTTGGACCGTGAAGTAAAAGTTTAAACTTGGGTATGTGAATCAGGGAAGAAGTTACATGGGATTGCGGTTAATGACTCACCTGTTGGCCACAGCCTTGATGAAAAGCTACTTTTAGCATAAAAATTCCAATTCATTGTCAAACCCGATGAAGTATCTTCTGCGCACTGGATATCTCCAGATAAGTACATGATTGACGATACCAACAAATCCGAAAAATAGTTTTGAGTCATAACGGAAAGAAAAAGCGACATGAAAATGTTTGTGCATGGAACTAGGCGCCATACAGAATTAATATCTAGGGTTCTCCTCGTTTTTATTAAGGTTAGTGAGTGTGTAGCAGTGTTCTACGTTGAGTTTAAGGGGGGTGAGGGCGGCGAATTTTCTTGCGCCGAATATAGTCATGTAGAGTCTCGGATGAAAGGTCCCCATTAATCCTTTTCGAAGCAGATATTAGTTTTGACATTGGTTGCAAAAGGGAGGAGTGCGAGGTCGGAAACGGGTCAATTATTTTGAGGTTCTATTGTCAGAAACTATCTTACCTAAAAGATTAAAAAGAATCATAATGGTCAGTCTCCGTAACGTGCTCGAATAAAGTTAATTATGGTATATCATTATATTTTGAAAATTTCCTGTGAACCGCACTTAAGGAGGCAAGGAGGCAATATACTGAGAAGTTTGGTAGAAATCCTACCATTGTTAACAGTTATAGTCGGTCAAAGTTGTGTGTTAATTGTTTACTCCACACGAGAGTGAATATCACACTACGGGCTATATATAAATGGAACCATCTTGTAACCAAATAACCTTACATAAAACATCAACAAACCTTTCCATACCTGAAGCGTCTAGCTGCCGGTTTCGACGACGAAAAGCATAGCAACTTGAAAACATCTTTATAGTATTACTCGTATTTCGACAAGATCCTTCATGGTGCTCTGAACTTAACCTTGGAGCTTGGCGGAATAGGATGGTTGGATTTCTGTAGTTTTTAATGATTTTTCAGCAGATATATATATATATTCTTATATTTGTATTGTGTTTCATTATTTTTCTAATTTCTTTATGCCCATCTAACAATCTCGGCAGATGGTAGATTTTACGTAATAGTAGTAGTAAGTGGCAAGCAATTAGGTTTGCCACCGGTGGTGGCCGGTGCTAGGCCAATGGAAAAATCCCTTGAAAATTTTCCGCAACATCAAACACGTTTGTATAATGTATTTCTGCATGATTTGAAATAGTCTGTTTGAGAGTCCCAGGACATCTAGGGAAGCATTAAGGGATTTAATAACACTACCTGTAGCTGACAATATTTTTTTGATTTAGGTAGCGGCTCATATTCATTTTCAACTTCAATAAGAGGGAGAACAACATCAATAATATTATGGAGTTACCCGTTTTACCAACTAATAGCTCGTCAGGCTTATTGTATTGCGTGCAGATTGCTGCCAGAAATGAGATGATCTAAAGTCTCTGACGGCAATCGACAAATTGTGCATTTATCATTCTTCATTCGCTCTTTCCTTATAAGATCAGTTTTTGTCTACAGAAATATTTCGATTTCATATACCAGTGAAGGGATAGCGAACATATTTAGTGCAATCATTTTATTCTCCACGAGAAATGCGATTTCAGTACCAGCTTCATACGCTACAGAAATTCGGTCAAGGACGTATTTTTCAAATCGCCAACTCAAACATGAGTTCCTAGACACTTGCAGAGGTCTATCTCGGATCTAGTATGAATTCAAGTGCGGTTGTCAGTAAATTTTCGAAATTTACTAATGTACTACTATTAATTTTAATTGGAAAGAAGTACTTCAAGGCCTAAAAGTCATACAGGTGCATGATTGTTATTTTTGTTTAATTTCCCGGTTGGATAGGTTTCGAGAACAACGTCTGTGACACTTTACATTGCATACGTTTTCAGGCACAATTTTTATATTTTTCAACCAATAGTAAAAATTCAGATTGAAAGAGTACTAATTGAACGTTTCCATTTGCTACCCCACATGGCTATATTCTAGCTTCAAATTCAACTAAAAATTATGTTATCCACTGGACATAAAGTAATTCAGAGGCCACACATTCTCACTCAATTTTGTGACAATAGTTTTAGCCGTTTTCGAGGAAATTGAGTGTACGCCACAGACAAACACGCACCGAGACGGATAGATATAGGCAGACTTTTAATCAGTTTTAATAAAGTTTTATTTTACATGAAACCTGTGAGCCTTTCCTGCTTGTCGTAAAAGGCAACTGAAATTGAGAAATTTGTGGCCTAGCCACCCGCAAATTTCGAAACTATACTCCTCCCGAAACGACAACAACCCTTCAGATAGAAACTGACCGCACGCCGGAACACAATGATTTCAGAAATGTGCACTGCATCATGAAATAACTGGAGTGTGGTCGCAAATCTTTGGATGGTCCTGTGAAAGATGTTAACGTTCGACTCCTCATCCAAGATGACGAACAGCTGAGAAGGTGGGAAGAGCACTGTTTGGCTAGCTGTTTGGTTTGCCCTACGTATGTACAAGGGCAATCTTCGCAAGACATCTTGTAGATGCCGCTTTCTTCCTCTTCCTTCTTCGCGCTTTGAGCGTGTGAATCCGTCCTACTGCTTCGATGCCTTCTTTGGCCCGGATTCGTCGCTGGCTCGTTTAGGGTCCATCTTCACCCTCTCTTTTTCGAACAAAGTTGTTAGGCGATTTCATTCCTTCGTATCTTGCATCTTTCTAATTAAGCTATGGATTATAGTTTGCCGAAATCTATTTTTAGTGTATGTATGACTTCTCTTTTTCAAACCTTACTTTGGTAAGAGATATAGACAAAAGTCTGTGCACCATGGATCGGTAGGTAACCACTTTATGCTGGTCGTGAGCGGTTAAGAGGCCCTGACGATGGTACATTGCCTCGAGTAACTTATACTGAAATACAAACAATAATAATAGTTGGACTGTATTCACACTTCTCAAAGTTATGCCTTATATTATTCTTTACCAATGCCTTAGTTCTAGGATGAACTTGGGGAAGTTTTCGGGAGCATTTGCAAAATATAGTAATATGCTATTCTTAACTTTATTGGACAGATATGGGAATGGAATGCATTTTTAGGCATTGATTTCGTATAGATGCACCATTGTGAACTTTTCCAGATTTTTCGGTTGGACAGGTTCTGAGAACGACCCCATTTTGGGGTAATACCCACACATTTTTGGCTTCCACTTCCCAATATTTTACCTAGTATCAGAAATAGTCAGTATCGGAAAGTATTAATCTAGCCTTTCCATTTGATAATTGATTGATTTACACCCCCTTTGTATGTATGCCTCCCTTCCGTTCAATACAAAATGATGCTATATCTAAAGGGATACACAGATCACACCTTCTCAACAAACGTAGTGACGATTGGTTCAGTCGTTTCCGAGTAAATCGGGTGTGATAGACAGGCAAAAATGGAGTCAATGTTAATAGGGTTTTCTTTAACGCAAAGTCTGTTACATTGGAAATTACTGAAAATATACCAGAACCTGAAAGTGAAATAGTTTTTCGCCCCAATAATGATCCCAAGTGCTAAAGTGAACTGCAGTGAACCCACAACTTAACCCGATGGAAAATGTATGCTCATCCTTAAAAAGGGCTCTACAAAAAAATAATGTTTCACCTCCGTTATTTGTCAAGGTTCTCTTGGAGCTGGCCCAAGAACCGAGGGGTGAAATTTCTCGTGACTATTGCGATAAACTCATCAAAAGTATGGCGAGACGATTGTCTGAAGTTAAAAAAGCAGAAAAGACCATAAAATTAAAAACATTAAAACATATAATAAGATAAATGTATGAAATTTGTTTGTCATTTTCTTACTTTGTTTCATGTCGGTTATACCCAGACATAATAATAAATATAAATAGTTAGGTTACTTAATTTTTTTTGGAAAGTACAACTTTAATGCACATTGGGACAATTTTGCATCTAACTGTATGTTTGTTTTCTCAAAGGGTCATTGACCTTGGCCAAATAGTTCCACATTTCGAAAGGAGGCAAGTAAAACTGAACTGAAGATAATACCAATAAAACCAAGGCGAATCGGAGCCTATTTCCATTAATAGCACGGAAGGCGGAAGTGGCAGTAAATAGGTCACACATTGAGACGGGGCGACAATTGCATTGCCGGCGACGCCAGGCAGTCGAATCCACTGTTCCAAGATGACCGACAAGTGGGTTACCAAGAGCACTTGACTCAGAACAGTAGAGGGGAGTACGGGCATCTCAGGAAGTCCGCGTAAATGCGGTTGACACTCCACCAAAGAGTAAACGGCAACCATACATATATATGTATTTATATTGAAATAGAGGACAACTTTGATCTGTTATAACTTTCCTAGTAATAGCAGCATTTTCTTTAAACTTTCCGATCTATATTACGGGCTACTGCTTAAGGTTTTTTTTGTAAAACAAACTGTCCGTCTGCCTGCATTTAGCGATTGACATCAAATTTGGTGGAAAGATGAGAACTATAAACCGTCACCCATATGGCGAGTTACATCATTCCACGTCGAATTTGAGGGGGAGGGGGTCGCCATACATGCAAAAGCGGGGTGTACATTTTTTTCACCAAATATAGTCATGTGGGGTATCAAATGATAGATCTCGGTCAGTACTTTCCGAAGCCGGTCTTCGTTTTGGCATCTACTGGAAAGGCGGGGAGTACGGGGGTCGAAAGTTATCATTTCTTTCACGGACTCATTCTCAGAAACTGGTCAACCAAAAAATCTGAGGCTGCGAAATACCCTCCATAGTGTTCAAATAAAGTTAATAACAGTATATTACTATAGTTTTTAGTAATTGACTATAAAATCCCCCTTAAGTTTATCTTAGACGAAATTGCAGCAATATAGGTTAGAACGTAGAGCATGAGTCCACTAAGTTTGGAGGAAATCGCACTATTATTAACAAAGTTATAATAGGCCAAATTTGTTGAGACATCGAATATCAGTATCACGCGAAAGTGGATATTCTCACATAATAGGTATATGCATATATTACGTGCTAGATTCTAATGGGACAAATGTCCACTGAAATGTTTTTACACAAAAGAATCCAGCTTCCGGTTTCCCGACTTGTTGATCCTGGAATGAGTTTAAGGGGGTTTCCCAGTAAATTTGGAAATCATAGCAATATAGGTTTATTAACTTTACTTGAGCAGGGATCGCAGTTGAGATGTATTTTGATGACTAACTTTTTCATAGAGGCATCTTTGTGCTTTTTTTTCATATTTTTCAGTTGGGTAGGTTCTGATATAAAGTGTTATATTTAGAGTTTAACTCCTTTTCCTTCTAATTGATATCCAAAGGGAGAACTTTGTACTAATTTAACCCCTTTCATTTGATATTCCATATGACTATGTTTTGATTGAAGAAAAGTGTAGACCTCCTGTTACATGCCTAGAAGGCACCCCCTTAAACTTCAAACAAAATCATATCATTTTCAAATGTGAAGGAATTCACAAGCTACACGCACTCAATACATTTCACGGCAGTAGGTTGTGAACCCCACCAACACCTTAAAACAAACAGCAAATAAATTTCATCGAAACTATTATCGTAGGGATTCCCTTGGTGTAGGAAGGGACTCAAACTCCCAAAACCCCTATGAGCATGATCTTACTCTGCTTAATAGATTTGATTGAATCCCGGAGGACCCGTAGCACGTGCCTTTCCACTATCAGAAGTTTTTGTATAAACAAATTTGGTATCGATAATCGTTATGGGATTCTTAAAAAAATAGACATAGTTTTAGCAAGGCTCTTGTTTTACAGAAGACCAGTGGAATGTTAGTTTAGCTAGTTTAACAAAATCCGCAATACCCACTCTCAACGGAACAC
The DNA here is from genome assembly GCF_905115235.1 of Hermetia illucens. NCBI lineage: Eukaryota > Metazoa > Arthropoda > Insecta > Diptera > Stratiomyidae > Hermetia > Hermetia illucens. Next base: position 97,754,107 of record NC_051851.1, on the reverse strand, counting down.
TTGAATCATGCATAAATACTATCCTTACCTAGCTGATCGATTCAATGGAATCTCCGGTAGCAGCCTTCTTACTTCCATTGGTCTAGACGCTGAATATTCCTCATTACTATGACTTCGAACTTTCATCATCTTTTCGCGTCCCTGTATATTAACACTTTGACTGCTGGAATAATGTTCGCCGCCATCGTCAACTGTGGGGACATTTTGCTGCGAAAGGAATTGACGTGGATGTTGGTGTGCAGGTTGATTAGGAAATAGAAAATGATGTTTTTGACGGGGTGATATCGGCAGGAATTTGGCATTCGTTTGATGAACCGTGAGGGAATTGAATCCGTCCGGATTGGGTAGAGTATTCTGCCGTATGAATTCAGGAGATCGTTTCATATACTGCGGCGACGTTTGGCGTTTAGGAGGCGATGTCGGGAGCAACTTCATGTGCTGGTCGGGATTCGGAAGAGTTGCCTGTCTTATGATCCGAGGTCGTTGCTCACCTCCCTCGTCAATGTATTGACTATTATATGGCGATCGACACGGAGATGTTGGCAACATTTTCGGTCGATGTGGTGGCGGAAAATGTTGGTCAGAAGTATTTGAGGGAAATGTGGATTGTCTAACAAATGGTGGATATCTCTGTTCAGCATCCGATCTTTCTGGTGATCGACTGAAGTTCCTATTTGGCGATGTCGACATGTAGATTGATGGGTGCTGTTGCTGTTGATCAGTCGGTCGACATGGAAGAGTTGATTGTCTTCGCACTGTATATCTTGGTTGGTGAGCTACTGTTTGTGGTTGTGGTGGATACTGTGGTTGTAGGTCATTATCTGATCCACTTCGCGGAGCTTGTGGAGGTGGGTCGTTTTCTGGGAAGTTTCCGTACTGGGGACTTATTTGGCATTTCGGTGAAGAAGGCGCTGTTAAATTGCTGTTAGTGTAATAATTCGAAGCATCTGCGTTCGGCAAATTAGAAGGTAAAGTAGATTGTCGCAACATGCGACGAGGCGGATAAATTTCGGTGTTTGGGTCGTAGTCCATGCCTTGTGGTTTGTAGGGACCTGGATGACGAATCAATGATGGATAACTTCCGGTTGAACGGCCACCTCCCAAATTTACTCTATTTGTTGGATAGTCGCCACTTTGACGGTTTGAGGGACTATTGTCGTTTTCCGGATCTGTAATATGACAAAGAAATTATGTGGCAAATTCTTGGATATATAACGACAGATATAAAAACTTCTTACTAGATATAGTCCACGAGCGACGTATGCTTTTCTTAAGAATATCGGAGGTAGGTAGATTCTCTTTTGATACTGAACCTCGACGTCGGCGTTGAGGCCCATGTGAGAATTCGTTTATCCATTCACCACTCGCCGCCTTCAATTCCCTGTAACAAAGAAACCATGTATTACATTATTTAATTGAAAACGCTAAATCAATTTAGCGGAATATTAATTATTACATTTGAAACTTTAAGTAACATGTCTCGCAATTGAAGGCTGTTGACTACATGAAAGACAATACACCTAATAATAACTACCCACGTCGGTAACACTCAGCCACCAAACTAAGTCCTCCTACCACCTCAGCATATGGCGGCATTCTCATCTTTAATGCATGGAAGACTACGGTGAATGGGAACTTTTTCAAGCAAAGAGGATAATTGATACTTCTCACTTAATTCACTCAAGAAAAATGATTGCAAACGATGACAAAGTGATTCATGGATTTGAAGGTTCGTTCATTTCAACCATGAGTGCATATCATTAACATCATCTTCACATCATTTTCAATATGCTATCGATGTCGCTGCTCATGCTATTCTCGTTGGCGCTCTTGTTCCGAAGGTGACGATGATGCTGCTTCAACTCCCTCTGACTTATCGAAAGGTCATAGAAGCTATGAGTCGAGAGTGTGGAGGATGACTCGCGAGAATTGCAGAGAACAGAACAGAAAAGCGAGTGAAGGTTGAAAAGAGGGTGGCATTGAAAACCCTCCATGAAACGTCTCGTTATGGATAAATATCGCGTTCTAAAGAGTGATACATTGTCTTCGGCGCAACGTGTTAAGCCATCACCGATAAGTCTGCTTCTCAGGCATATGAGGGTGGAGTTCTGTAAGTAGTGCACTAGAAAAAATGAATTGTACTTTGATCTATATATAAATCACGCCTTTAGCCAAAAGTTACTTTTTCACACCCTTGTCTGGTTCGCATCGCGAATGAGAGTTTTTTCGTCACCATGATTCATTATGTAGACTTGCGTTTACGGGCTGGCTTATTAATAATTACATCCTATTAGGAAAATTTCACCACTTCAAAGTTGTGGGTGCCACTCATGAGAAAATTATGAAAGGACTAGGGAAATACGTTCAGACATTCAGAGGGTTTACGTTTTCTGAGAGAGTGACGAGTGGTTTCTAGTTACACATTTCCTGTGAATACTTTCTTCTAAAAGGAAAGCACTTTCAACACAAAGGCATTGAAATATGAGGTGTAATTGAGGCCAACTTATTGTGAGCGAAGTTTACTCTGTTTGGTTTGTGGTGTAAAGCAATTGAGGAAAAATATATCAAGTTTGACCCATATCTCTATGGGAGGCTCTTGTTGACCTTCAAGATAAATACACTTTTTCCAGTAAGTATGCATATTCTAATACGAAGAATCTAGCATACAATTGAAATTGGGAGTTGAAAGTGTGAGCCTTCGACGTTAAGAAAAATTCTTTACAGTGATCATTCTGCTAAAAATAAGATTTTTGCACAAGGCAAAGGTATCTGCTTCTTTATTCGACTGCTCTCCTCAATTCATCAGATTATTTTCTCGGCCGTTCGATAGTGGATAAATAGTATACCTTGCCTACCATTTGACTCATGATTATGCATCCCCTAAGGATATCCTTTGAGATTACTTTCAGTGTTGAAAGTTAGAATATTTCTTTCACGCCTTTCAGGGATAGGGCACTAATTCTCTATCTGAGACTATCATAAACAAAATTTGAATTCGGTGTTCTTGAGACTAACTCGTCTAATTTGACCTGTCGAGAAATACCTAGGTATCCTTAGTGGACTTTATAGTAGGCATTGTTAATTTAATTTATATAATTCCCTGAAATGGTAGCCTCTCAATGAGTTGAGGAACAGAAATTCAACCAAAATGATCCCTTTTTAGATTTATGGACTAGCAACTTGGACATTTCGAAGCATTAATTAACTAATGAAATGTTATCTGCACTATAGGCAAGAACAGATGCATTCATAGTCACTAGCAGCACTGGAATCGTTTTTCAGAATGTTTAATAATATCGGCAACTTTATCAATCTTTTCCCTAATTTGAACAACGCGACTGACGGGATTTTTCGAAGTTAAGCTAAGTAAGACACTGGATGACTGAATCTGATGTTAGATGTTAATTGGTTCTATACCGAGTGAGTACGACATTCAAGTTCAGAATGTGGAGCACATCAAAATAGAGAAGAATGAAGGTTTCCCTTAGAAACAGATTTACAGTCTAGGAAAGGTTCCCTAAAAATGACATTGTGGTCGTCATGGTTGCTCTGAAGGTTAAGCTGGGCGTTCTTCGATCATGTTTGGGAAAACGTAGTTGTTGAGATCAGAAGGACAAGATGAATGTTTTTTGGATGTGAACAATTTTGACATCAAATCCTTGTAGCAGACACGCGGTTGCAATGCAGGAAATTGTAGGTCGAACTTCCCCACATTCGCAAACAGTTTATGAAGTTACTGTCATAGGAGAAGGAAGTCTCCACAGCATCCGTGGTTCATTGTTATTCGATTCATCATTTCGATGAATTTGTTACAGATGCTTATAAAAGCTGTTAGGCGGTAATTTTCAGGCCGATTAGCTGGTTTACCTGGCATCCCTTAATTTTTATTTTCCTGAATTTCTTTGGCTCAATACTAGAACACTGTCAATGGTCAAGTGCCTGATAAATTCCGGGTAAATGCCGACAAATTGATTCGCCTTCACAAGGTTCATAGCACAGCAATAGCCTCATCATGATTTCGGCGAAGAGGTTCTTGGAAAAGAACGTTTGACACTTGTTTTACGTTATTAAAAGGACTGGTTTTTCAGATCAAGAAAAGCTTTGTATCAATAGAGTTAACATCACCCAAGTTGCGTAATAATACCCATGTCTTTCTATTGGCATGAGTGAAGTTTAGCTTCTCCGTAGTTCTTATTCATTTTGCTCTTCGGCGTTTCTATATCACCGTAGGATTTGTTTGTTGGCAGTATGATTACAATCCCAATGTAGTTAGCTGCCATTGAAGAGATCCAGCGAATAGTCTAGTTGACTTTCTTTGAGAAAATTTGCTAGAACCCTTTAGTGAAACGTCACCTGATGATTATAAGGGATGTAAGTTTGTATTACATATTGCAAGGCATAGGTCACGATTTTAGCTGCTATGTCACTGCTACCGCATCGAAAACCACCTTTGCTCTTTGCATCGAAAGCCAAAATCTAATGAGAATGAACTTAAGGAAATGAGAGCTCCATTGATCGTTAGGAGAAGAGAAAACGTATCGTATTAAACGTTCTGTTATAATGCGACCAGCGAAGTGCAGCACAGCATGCATTGTACCAAAAGAGGAATAATCATTGACCACGTAAACTGAAGTTGTCACAGGTTATTCGTGTACTGTAACGGGACTGCTCTCGCAAGGAGAGTATATGACGGTCCCTTGAGGGAAATGCTGATTATTCGTGTAATGTAAGGGGACTGCTCTCGCAAGGAGAGTATATGACGGTCCCTTGAGGGAAATGCTTTCTGAGGCAGTCGAAGAAAAGACTACCTGCTTCCTCACTTCCACTTTCCACTTTCCTTCTTTGAATGTGGAAAGGACTGTATCTGCCGACGGTAGTACCGAACCCAGCTTGAGTTGACGCATTAAGTGCGGCCAACTACACCTTATCTGATCTTAGGCCCGGTTGTCACAAGAGGGTGGGCACATACACAGTGAATCGTAAATGGCTACCATAATATCGGCCGGGGAAGGCCAGAAAAATACAAGAATTATGTAAAATACTATTGTTAATGAGGAATCTACCACATCAGTTGGCTGTTAAGTACAAAATGCTGGCGAAAGCCATTTACCTGGTGACGGGATTGGCTGCCTTGATGGGCAGTATGGTGCCGAAATTGGTAATCGCGGGGAGTTGGCGATTAGACGAGGCGATAGTCATAAACATTGCATTGCTGGTTCTAATAGAAAAAGTGCGTTTTGTCTTTAATTGAGTGATCGTTGTCACCGGAGGGACATGAACGTGGAGTTCCGCGCATCAGAGCAATTTAGATAAATTGGTGTTTCACAAGTGGCGTTCTATGTGTTTAACCCATTCATTCTTGCTTTAATGGAGATGAAGATGCTGGGTTTTATCAGTAGCATGAAACGTTATGATCACATGTGAAATGAGGACATGAACGATCGATATAGGGTTTCATCGACCTTGGAAAACTTGCCAGTGGCGTCTTCAATGCCATGGTCATGGAATTCGCGTTCGCCCGACCTCACTAGTTAAGATTGGTCGATGAAAAGCGACCAAAAGATCAACCGAAAAGACAATGGCTTTATACGTTACATGATAATTTGAGCGCTTTTCGACTCCAACAGTGAATTCGTTCCAGACGCGCCGATCCCGCTACTGAATGGAACAACGGCTAAAGAAGAAAAAGAGAAAGAATATGGGATGTTCTGATCGAGACATTTGGACAACTGTCAACTAACTTGGACTATGGCCAGAAAGAAGTGTCTCGAAACGATTCTTTCTTTGCATTTTTAACTTATCGGACGTTGATCATTATTTTAACTTTGTAGTATATTCCGTGCCTGGACAATGTTTCTTTGTAGTTTTAATATCGTGGTGAGGAAACAAGACTGAAATACAATGGAATATCCTTTGAGAATACAAACCTTTTCCAATGCTATTTTCCGGCCAGTTGTGATTACCTTAGGTAGAATGTTTTTTAATTGTTGATGTCTGCGTCGTGGCACGCAGGTATACTGCCCTGGGGGATAGCAAATAAAAAATTTTGACTGACCAGATACCCGTGGAGGTATTGATCACAAGGTGGAAAAGAGATATGCCACCCATCAAGGATGGGTGACAATTTCATTGCTGGCTACGCCATACAATGTTAGTTGGGTCGCTCCAGAAACAGATATAGCAAAACAGTGGAGGAAGAGTACATGCTTCTCTGAAAGTGCTGGAGGGAGCTGAAAAGCAGCAATGGCAACCATAAAGCTAAGTTCAGGACTGAATGAAGGCTGCAAGAAGAATAACTTATCACACAGTGTTTTACTATTAATCGGTAACACTCTCCTGTAACTTTTAACCAAGGGGATAGAAATACAAAAGAAGCCTTCCTAGCGCCGTATACCACTTCTCTGCTACGTACGTCCAATGGGCCACGGTGCTCTAACTGGTATATTGAAAGCATATTATCTGGATTGAATTTTCAGTCAGTATTAAATAATATCATAGCACTGGACAACAATACGCAATTATTTTTTAGGCAGTTGAAACTATTGGAACTGCTTGGAAAGAGATAACAACGCGTAAAATCTTGCCTGGAACGACTAAACTGATAACGATATTAATAACGACAGCGATTCAGAAAAGTTGAATGATAAATTTGTAGGATTGCGAAAGCTGTAGACATTTACGAAATAGATCAAGAGTAAGAGTGTAATCAATGCTCCCGGGGAACTTCTTTTTAATAACTATGACGCAGATCCACAGCAGCAAAATTTAAACGAAGAAAAAAGTTTGAAAATTTTTCATATCTTGAAGAATGATTCAGACATCGAAAGAGAGCAGACGATGTCGTTTTCAGCAAATACAAGCATTGGATGTTATTGGTGATTGTGCAAATCAGGACAGCTGAAAGAAAATCAATCAAGTTTACCTCAACTTTCGAAAAACTTAGCCATTTCTCAATCGTAAACCCCCGCAGGGAGTCATCCTGATTTGCTAGCAAACGAAGATTGGACATATACATATATGTACATTTGTAGATATTTATATTAAACATCTGAACTATCTTATAATAAATGCTTTGATCTAAGTTCTCGTCTTTAACAATAAGCCTGCTCTTTTTTACCCTCTAGATAGTCTCCTTCATCATCTTCACTCAGGATGGGTTTTCGCGGAACCTGTTAATGCCTTAAGACCAGATATTACTTTCCTATTTTCCTAAAACTATTTTAGAGATAGATACTATTGATTATATAAAATAGGAATGAATATGCTTGATCGGAAGTATAAACGCTCCATTAATTTTTAGAGCAAAATTTAAAGTCAGAGAAAAATCATCAATAATTGGTATGGATTCTATCAGGCAGGTCAGGGTGTTGATCGAAACAAGTTTTAGTTCATGCATAATCGAAGTCTCCGAAGGGTATAGGTGCAAATATGTACATACATGGGATAGGGTTTCAAACTGAAATAGGAAGCCAAACTTACTACTGGTTTGTTGGAACGGGGGCAAGGCACTTCTAACAAAAGTTCAAAATGGTGGTATCAAAAATTAACTGTTTCCACGTGGGTCACGACAATGCTTGTCCACAATATCGATAAGTGTAAACTCATTGTATAAAAATGAAACTCACATTTGTTTATGGCACACTACACAAACCCAATCCGTTGTTCGAGTCGTGAATTCGCGACATGCCTTACAAACGCGGAATTTGCAAACGCGGCATGGGGCACCGCGATTAATGATTCGCCCCAATTCTGTCCCGCATCGAGCACAATATCGGCTTGCTTCAATCTGTTGCCGATCAAGTGATCCTCCTGTTTTCCAGGCTCCTTTTCTCCGAAGGTTCTGCAGTTCAGCGCGCAGGAGCCTGTGTGGAAAATGGGAGTTTCCCAAGCGGAGCCATAGATGAGTAATGAAGATCACGTTGGTGTATATTGATGTCGCAGAAATGCATAGAAGCGGTAGAGAGAAAAGATAGAATAGTTCAAATAAAGTAAATGTGTTCAGGTGTGTTAAAAGTTATTATTATTATTTCAAAAGCAGAAATGAAATCATAAAAGATGAGATGAATAGTTGCGAAGATATGTGTGACAGTTGTTGGATACATTTGTTTTGCCGCTACCTCCCTTGCCGGTAACCTCTCCTCAGTACGCCGTATGCATATCCAAAAGAATATTCAAATAAAGACGACTTTACAACAGAGATATTCGTGTTTGTATGCAGATACATTTTACTTGTTTGAAACCAACCTATTATTTGCAGTTCTGCAAAGCGTTACAACACCCAATTCTGCATAAAATTGACACCCACCGATCGTGTGTCGCTCTAAGACGGTACTCATTTGGCCACTATCATTTCAACTAAATGTTGAGTTGCGACATGCCATTGGAACACTCCATTATATTTCAACACTCGTAACCTGTTTACCTAGAATTATGCAACTCACTGATGATCCAAGTTTGGTGTGCCAAAATAGTTCCAGTGAACTTTCGTACAAACGGTTTTCAATTAATTAGACGATTTGGTTCTATTTGTTGAACATTTCGCAATGTAAACGGACGACAGATATATGTATACTATAAATTAGTTTCTTGGCTACGATTTTGGTAAATAAGATATCGGTAACAGCATTTGTGCGTGTTGTATACTTGTAGGTTATTTCATTTTTGGTTACAACGAGTTTCAACAATTTGGAAGTATTTTTTTCAGAAATAATTAATCCACCGCAAGCTCATATATACGCACGCAAAACAAAGCCTTGTCAAAGTGGACTCAATGTCTGTATGTCCATCTGCTTGTTTGGCACACTCGATTTACTCGAAAACATTGCCTCGATGATCACCTCGTCGGAGTGAGGAAGCCCAGTAAGGAAGATCGTTTAGGACACCAAAGGTGAACTCTGAAGCTAGGTGGTAATCATAACCTTAAGCGAAGGTGTAACTATCGTGCCGAGGGCTGAATGATCACAAGAGTTGAGATGTGGCCGTGAACGCTAATTGCTGGATTCCGGCGGACGCACCAGTTCAACTAGCACTGTATCGGCAAAAAGGAGCTCTACCGAGATCGATTTATTTTCTCTAGTAAAACAAAGGTCATGGTAGAGAACTATGAAAAATCTCGAAACATAAAATATAAAGCAAAGCGAAAACCAAAATTAAAATTCAATTGGGACGATCCAAATCTGAGTGAGGGGACTCTCATCGATAGAAAACCAGAGTCTATACTACACTTAGGACACTTCAATTAGGACCCAGTTTTGAGTGGACGAGCTTGACCCCAGACTCCAGTTGGAGCTACCTACTGAAGAGGATGGTCGACAAATGGCCACAAATCTTTTGAGATTACGGACTTAACCATTTTCACTTCATCAACGTGTCAGTCATGGAGAACGAATAGCGCGCAGGAGTGTTTTCGGAGCATCCAATTATGGAACTGGTCCAACCGTCTCGGCATATCTATATGCCATTTTATTGACAGTATAAGAATGTTTGTAACAAAATTGGCGGGGTCGGACCATTCGGATCTGTTGCGACAGGCGCGCAGCAATATCAGCAGTAAACAGCCTCAATATGGTGTGGAGTTGACCGATTGAACGAAACACCCCTAATGTGGGTGCTAGGGCACTTGAACATCTCTGGTAATGGAAAAGCCAGCAGAGTGGTTCACCAAGGATCTGGGGTACCAAGAGAAGCCTCCAGATGATAGTGGGAATACTCAGTGTTCACTGCAGGCTAAACTATCGCCTGGCGAAGCTACAGATGTCTACGGGGACTGTCTGTAGATTCTGTGAGGAGAGTGACGAAACCTCAACACATGTTTTGGGACAATATCCAGCATTTGTCCAAAGTAGGTTGAAGCACCTAAGAGAACACTTAATACCAGATGCTAGATTGAAACATAATAAAGTTCCTGTCGGTTATAGGCATACTTGACATACTATAGTTTATAGTTTATAGGCACAATAGTTCTTTTAGGACGCAGTGCGACGTCCCTTGACAATGTTATTGCAGTAGAATCCCAACAATTCGTACATCGATTATTCTTATTTCTGATTAATTCGTACAAATTTGCCAGTCCCCAGAGTTAATTTTCTTTATTTTGCACTCCCGATAATTAGTAATCCCGATATTTCGTACCAAATCGTCAGTCCCTTGACCATATGAATTGACGCGATTCTACTATATTATTATTCATTTTAACTAAACAATCTTCTTTTTCTTCAGCCTTTGTGTCGTTCACAACCGGGGTCGGCTCGTCGTGATCGGTTTCACCATTTGGCTCTATCAAATGCCTAATCTGGATGCAATCTCGAGGTTTTTAAATACTACTGTATTTTATGTTGACTGCACATAAAGTTCTCTTTCTCTTCCTTCTCAAGTGTACCACAGGGGTCAATTATGGGGTCTCTATAATTTTAGTATTTCATTAACTCCTTTTTCCTTTCCCTTATCCATCTACTTATTATACAAATGACGTCTTCTTCTGTTTGTTCCAAGTAACCGAAATCAAATTCACGGAATACAAATTTGATTTACCGAGCCCCTGAGTAAAATATGTAATTGAAATTTTTCTGTCTGTTCTTCTCATCTAAACCCAAACAACAACAAACAATACATAGAGAATGATTGCACAATCCCTAAGGGACTCCAGTGAAAGTTCCAGATAATTAGATAAGGGCTTTATCAGCAAAATAAAACAAGTCGGGAAACCGGAAGTTTGACGCTTCAGATATAAAAGATTTTGTGTTTCCCTAGGTGAGGAGCATAACGCAGTTCTCCATTAGCTGATAGTATTGACTCGAGATATTTAAATCTCTCAGTTCTATTACGGGAGTAACCTGTCCAAAACTGAGCTGCTGAACGCTATCAGCCAATGGAGAATTGCGTAATGAAATTGCTTCACGCATTAACGCAACCTGGATGAAGTGATGTTCCACAACTGATGTTCTTTGTGACCGACGTGTCAGCGAACGTCTCAAATCTAAAATTTACCGCAATGTGGTCCGTCCTGTCGCTCTCTATGGTTCTAAGCATTGGCCGACTATAAAAGACAATGAACGGTGTCTTGTGGTAATTGAGACGAAGATGTTGCGTTGGACTAGTGGCGTGACACGTTTTGATCACATCCGAAATGAGGATATCTGCGATCGATATGGGGTTAAACCGGTCGTAAAAAAATTGCGAGAGAGGCATCTTCAATGGTATGGTCACGTAATTCGAGCAAATGAAAATTCACTTGCCAAGATTGGTGTGAATATTGAAGTCGATGGCGGGTTGATACGCTAGATGGGGATTAAAAAGCCTCGTGATTACATCCAGATTAGGCATTTGATAAAAAAATGGCGAAACCGATCACGACGAGCCGACCCCTTTGTGAACGGGACAAAGGTTGAAGAAAAAGAAGAGGAGGATGAGCGCCGGACAGTTCCTTGTCACATAATTAAAAATTCTATTGGCCTCTATTTTTTAGAAAACCATTTAAATGAATCATTAGATGGAAAGCACTGTATTGATAATAGTCAACCTCATGCACTTCACACTACGAGTTTAATATTATTAGCAAATGCCAAGAATTTAACTTACATCAGATATAAACAAGTCGGAATACCGGAAGCTCGCGCTTCGGGTATAAAAGTTTTGTGTTTATCTTATGTAAGAAATTTTAACGCACATTTTTCTATCCGCATATAGCTACAAAACCAACATAATCCTTCATATTATTCCAAACTACGAGACATACGTACATATTACAGCCATAGATATTACGCTCACCCTAAACAAACAAACTCCGAATACTGTACACATATATGTACGTATGTAAATTGATCGTACCCATATTTCCGATTTACTTATATCTATTTGAATTAGCCACTACCCGCAAAGTTCATTAGCACGCATATATTATATACCTACATACACACATGTCTGGTTGACAAATAACTAAAAACTAAAACAAAATAATTCTCTGCGACCCAATTCATAAGAACTCATTTCGTTGTGGTATTGACGAATTGATATGTGATGATGACGTCATGCAGGTTGTAGAGTGCACGAAATTCACAAACAATTGTAAAGTTTCACTCCCTATAACTTTGTTAATAATAGTTGGATTTTCTTCAAACTTGACCAAATTGTGCACTACATTCTTCATTACACGCACGCCAAATTTTGTACTTCTAGGATAAACATATGGGGGGTGCCGGGTAAATTTCTAAAATGCGGAAATATACTATTATTAACTTTATTTGTGCAGATATCGGAATCGGATATATTTTGAGGCCTACATTTCGTAGAGATGCACTACTGTGATTTTTTTCATATTTTTCGGTTGGATAGCTTCTGAGAACGAGACCTGTTACACTTTTTGTGGGTCATATTTTCAACCCTCACTCCCCTATGTTTCACTCAACATCAAATATTGAACCAGTTTCGGAAAGTACTAATTGAAACCTTTCATTCGATACCCCACATGGCTACATTCTGTGAAAAAAAAATTTGCACCCTTCATTCACATGTATGCGGAGCCCCCTCTTAAACTTAACAAAAGAGGGTGCCACTTACTGCATGTAAAGGGAACACCAGGTTACATACTCTCACCAATTTTCGTGACAATCGGTCAAGTCGTTTCCGAATAAATCGGGTGTGACAGACAGACAGACAGACGAACAGACACCGTCTCGATTCTAATAAGGTTTTGTTTCACACAAAACCTTGAAAAGGCTGGGGAGAAGTAGATTCTTCAGGAATGGAATCTTAATATTTCACTGGAATGTCAATTACTCTCGTTAATTATGACGTCAGCATCTTATTTGCATGGCTTTGGAAGCAGTAAATTCGCACGAAATTGCTAAGTTTGAACTGCTATAACTTTGGCGTTAATGGCCATATTTCCATGAAATTTGGCACGTGTATAGGAAATATTGTCTTCTATACTAATTTGGAAATTCTAAGATGAATTTAAGTCACATCGGAATGGAACATATTTTGAGACCTAGATTTCACCTAAGCGCACTACCCTGATTTTTTTCGGATTTTTGGGTTGGGTAGTTTCCGAAAATGAGTCCTGTCTCACTTTAAAAGTGTACATTTTTACTCCTTACTCATGGACTTCGCAATTCACGTCAAAACAAATACTGGATATCTTTCATTTGCTACCCACATGACTTTATTCGATGGAAAAAATGTTAACACCCGCCTTTGCATATATCGAGAGCCTCGCTTTGAACTGCACGCAAATTTATGCCACTCACTGTATGCGTGGGATTTCATAGTTCTCACATGTCCAACAAATTTTGTTCGGATCGAATTAGCCGTTTTGGAGAAAAGTGCGTGTGACACACAAACAGACAGTCGATTTTAATAAGGTTTTGTTTTACACAAAACCTTAAAAAACTGTCCACCTGTGAACCATGTTGCGGTAACACAGTCAACCGCGACCTGAAGTCGTATGTTTTGGATAAAGCAAGTTAACAAAATTAGGGTCTGCGCTTATTGTCGACTCTCTGAGATTCCTAAATGTTGTTCTAGCCTCTCAGTCAGTTTGTGCGTCTGTTATATACAATTTATTCCGAAAGGTTAGATCCATTGACATCTCCATACAAAGATGGAGAGGCTTCACCATTCCGTAAAGTTAATAACGGACCACCCCCACGCGCCGAATTTTGCTGTGGGGTTTTCAACCAGGGTAGGGTGGAAAATTGGCAATGTGTTGCGAAATTATGACAGAGTATTTTCTATCGACGAATCAGAGATGGTCTGCGGAGTCGATGCAGGAATATTCTGGGATACACACAATGTAGCCGCATTGCTCGGTTTTCCAGAATTCGCCAGTAGAGTGGACGTAATGGTGTACTTGGGGACCTGTTGGTAGCTGGGGCATGATCGGAGCCAAGCATAATAAACAAATTTTGATCGACTTCCTCCAAACTGGTGGAGCATTGGAGGATGCGCTGAACAGTTAGGTGGGAAGCTCAAAACCACCCAGCTCTGGGTTGCCGGTCATAGGAGTACAGAGTGGAATGGTCAGTCTGCAGACGTGTGCAAATGCGTACAGGACACTCGGCATACCCTACGATTCGCTTTGCCGAAGTTGTATAGAGGGAGAGAAAGAAGGAGGCTTGCTACCTCTAATTAGAGCTAATTGCGGATACTAGGTAAACAATTCTTTGGGGACATCGAATAGATCTCTGATCTCTGTAGGATAGGGAAGTTGATACACTTCGTAAATACACCGGCTGACTCTGAAGATTTGATGCGGTTAGATTCTGTCCCCTGGCTTTTCCTACAGAAATCACGATCTGAGGAGTATGTTTCATCAAATCAGTGCATTTTGGATTCTTGGAGTGCCAGTGATACCCCTACTTACATACCTAATAATAATATATTGTTATACAGGTGTGTTGGAAATGTAGAAGTTCATCCTAAGAGTGCGGAATTGCATTGGCAGCGACCAGTAGGAGGTATAGAATAGACAATAATTACGGAAAGATGGGATTTAGCAACAACAAAGTTGTTCTATGTTGAATGTGCATGTGGAATGTGGAATGTAAGTTTCACATTAAAGCGAATAGTTTCACATATGAAACATAGATATAGCCTGCAAGAGCATTCTGGTCATCTGTAAAAGATTAAGCAATGAACAAGTTTCCTTTTCCTTTTCATAAGTATCATCAGGAAGTTGACTTATTCTTCTTTCCTTCGCAGCTTGTAGTATCTAATACCATAAGGGCAAATTAAATTCTATACCCTGCGACCCATTTCTTCAAGAAATTCTTACAACACATCCTTATTAAGAAAAATATGTCGTGTGTTTCGTCTTGTCGAATCCTCTTGGGACACATTTCCTTGAAGAAATCTCAATTTATATTTTCTTTGGAATGGAATGGAAGCATAAAGAGTTGGCAGAAATGGATGCCCTTTTCATATGCCCTTTTCATACCACACATGGCTATTTTAGAAACCGTTTACCTATTCCAAGGATCCTTCACTATTAGATTTATTTTCAGCCTTTCCATTATCGTAACGTAGGCATACAGATTGGTAAACGGCCAGATACCAGCAATGTCAAGAAAATTTGAAACCCTGGAAGAATTCTATAATATTTTGAATTGGCTTTGAGCCTTCCTCGGAAAATTCCCTTTGCTAGCTTCAGTGGTTTTTATCCAATAAGTCCACTGTTGGAGGATGATCACTAAAAATTGAAAGAACTTGGAAGACTCTGTAGCATGGCAAGCTGTTAAAAATAATCCCATTCTCCACCCCGACCTTTCTTTCATCCCCATCTTTCAATATCATCCCATTAACCTTTTTTGCATGCAAATTACTAAATTGATTATACAAGGTGAGCTCCTTGCAAGTAACGATGACTTCCAGGATCAGCAACTGCCTTTCAGAATCCCAGGGAAAATGATGGCGTCTAATTAAACGGAAGGCAAGACGCAAAGGAGCATTTAATGAATCGTTTGTCCATCAATGGCTTTGACAATCTCCAAATAATGTCGGTGGCGGTGGCGTTGGCCATTTGCCACTGAAATTAAATGTATCCAAGCATTGTTATGCGCTCCGAATATGGTTCAATAAATGCCACGCGGAAAACTGTTTGTAATGCGATGCCGACCTGCCAGGCAATCCTCCACCATTCTAGGGGAGTGTAACGACAGGACTTTTTTCGTTTTTATTTGCTTGGTTTCGGCCTTGTTTATTGTTTCCTTTGTGAATGCTAATTAGAATATTTTGTCATTGCCTAACTTTGCTTGATAAATTTCTTCCCCAGTTTAATATATCATTTGGGAGCTGTCGTGTGTCCCAGAGGGTTTTTCTGGTCTGCTCTTGTATAGGGGTTTCTGGCATTCTATCATTTCTCCGGGACAGAAGATTATGTAGACGTGTCCCATTTACCAGTTCATTTGTTTTGTGTGGATTCCAGGCTGGAAAATATCGGCTGAAAGTAATAAGTCCTTTTTTCAGCGCTGTCCATTTCCATTTGCGTTACTGGGGTTTGAAAAGTCAATAGTATTCGCCGGTGCGGAGTTTTATTGTGTAATTTTTGGGTCTTCCGTAATTAGAGGCGAAGGGGAATAATCTGCTGGATCTTGGGGTCGAAATTGAAATTGAATTCTGAATAATTACAGTTGTGTTTGTGATAGACCAGCTGACCCAATTATGTCCCTAGGGAGTTCGCGGGACACATATGGTACAACATGCATTAAAAATTAATTAGGACTTGTACACACGGTTGTACCGATCTGTGGGAAACCGAACTGTTTTCACTCAACAAGAACATTTCAATTATTGTACGAAACATGTATCCAATTAGTCAGAGCTCATTCGTTTAATCCGGCCCATTATCTCTAATAGATTGCTGGCAATCATTAGTTACGAAAAAAGTAGAAATTATGTGAATAGAATGCTTTGTGTGCCGAGTTCTCAGAGCCGGGGCGAGGAATTCCGTAAATACTGTGCTGCTCTGTAGACAGTTGTTCCATTTGTAAGCTACTTACATTCTATGCTTGTAAGAAAAGGTATTCTTTTCCTTTCAATTGGAGGTGTACAGTATCTGAGGCACTCAATTACTGTGTGGGAAAGTTGAATGGCAGGTTCACTATGTCTTTATATGCATCTAGAAACCGTTCCATGAGCATATGTGCTTTCGTCAGCAGATACTTGTGCAGCTAAGTAAATTACGATGCCTAGAGGGAGAGGAACTTTCCGCAAATTGAGTCCACAGATAAACAGCTCCAAGTTGCATACATTCAGATGAACCTGGCGTAGATAAAGTTTAAATTGGATATTATTTGAGTGTATCATATCTTGCGGTTTATTTTAGTATCTGAGAAGCCATCATCAGCAGACATTTTCAATTTGACCCTGCTGTTTCGTAAATTACTTTAAACTTAATCAAAATACACGCCTTCATACAGGTTTTAATTTTGCACATGCACATACATCCATAGGCATGCCCATTATACATACATGTATATGGTATAAGTATGAAAGAATTAGTAGGTGGAAAAACAATAATTGCCTCTTAAAAGACAAAGACTTTAGATTTTAAATTGCCGCTGGCCGGACTGCTTTTGAACGTTTTTTTCCGGGAACTCCCTCAATCCAAAGAAAAGTATTATTTCACAATACAGGCATCATTACTGTTTTACGCCGGAAAATGATCTTTTCCAAAAAGGATGTTCCAAGATATTAAGGAGGGCGGTTTTTTTCCAAACGATTAGAAGCACCGCTTCAAAAAACCCCAGTTGACTCAATGAGCCTTTATCCACTCATAAATTCAAAGTAGTGATGACAACTGCAAAGAGTGAATGTTGTGTGCGTTGTGAAAGGGCAAATTAATTATACTGCGAGGGAAGTTATTCAGAGATAAAATAATTGTTGAAGGTTGTTGCCTTTGCATTCAAAAGAGATATAGGGAGCAGAACATTGCATGCTGGACTCTAGACTTATATGGGAATGTCTTGATAAATTAAATATGCTGAGTTTTGGTTATGGCTAAATGAACCAGAACTCCTGCGTGAAATCGGGAAGCGGTTTGTGATTATAATGCTAGGGGAACGGTAGGGGGACCTATACTGAGCTATCTTACCAGGAATGCAGTATTCTAGGGTACTTATTCATCAATGGCGCAACAACCGGTATCCGGTATAGGTCTGCCTTAATAAGGAACTCCAGACATCCCGGTTTTGCGCCGAGGTCCACCAATTCGATATCCCTAAAAGCTGTCTAGCGTCCTGACCCACGCCATCGCTTCATCTCAGGCAGAGTCTGCCTCGTCTTCTTTTTCTACATAGATATTACCCTTATAGACTTTCCGGGTGGGATCATCCTCATCCATACGGATTAAGTGACCCGCCCACCGTAACCTATTGAGCCGGATTTTATCCACAACCGGACGGTTATGGTATCGCTCATAGGTTTCGTCGTTATATAGGCTACGGAATCGTCTATCCTCATGTAGGGGGCCAAAAATTCTTCGGAGGATTCTTCTCTCGAACGCGGTCAAGAGTTCACAATTCTTTTTGCTAAGAACGCAAGTCTCCGAGGAATACATGAGAACTAGGAAGATCATTGTCTTGTACAGTAAGAGCTTTGACCCTATGGTGAGACGTTTCGAGCGGAACAGTTTTCGTAAGCTGAAATACGCTCTGTTGGCTGAAAACAACCGTGCGCGGATTTCATTATCGTAGCTATCGGTTATCGGTTGTGATTTTCGACCCTCTTATCTTTATTCCTCCCGCTGGACCAGTGCGGTTTGATGTTGTTGGTTGGTTGGTTTTCGGTGTTGACGTTGCCACCATATTTTTTATTTTGCCTTCATTGATGTGCAGCCCCAGATCTCGCACCATCTGTTCGATCTGGATGAAGGCAGTTTTTACGTCTCTCTTGCATTTACCTCAGCATCAAGGATCTTTTTTTCGAGGGCCAGGTTAAAGGGGACGCATGATAGGACACCCCCTTGTCGTAGACCGTTGTTAATGTCGAATGGTCTTGAGAGTGATCCTGCGGCTTTTATCTGGCCTCGCACATTGGCGGCTTTAAAGTCGATGAATAGATGGTGGAACTGTTGTCCATATTCCAACAGTTTTTCCATCGCTTGCCGCACAGAGAAAATCTGATCTGTTGCTCATTTGCCTGGAGTGAAGACTCTTTGGTATGGGCCAATGACGTTCTGGGCGTATGGGTCTATCCGGCCTAGCAAGATAGCGGAGAATATCTTATAGATGGTACTCAGCAACGTGATACCTCTATAATTGCTGCACTGTGTGATATCTCCCTTTTTATGTATGAGACAGATATTGACTATGGAAAATATTCCGGAAAAACAAATATAATGGGTTCAGGCAAATTCGATCGAAGATCATAACAAAAACACTGTAAATAACAATTTAATTTATGTTAACAGTGCAACACTTAAAAAAAAAATTTTTTTTTGGTTGCTTTGAGAGGTGCTGCCCACTTGGTAACTGTTCTTTTAGTAATTGCTGTCTTAATGACTTCTTCCATAGGAATTCTGTGGGAACCGTAATTGGAACTGGCTGAGTGAACCTTCAACAACCTCTTCGACAT
This sequence comes from Hermetia illucens, assembly GCF_905115235.1. Taxonomy (NCBI): domain Eukaryota; kingdom Metazoa; phylum Arthropoda; class Insecta; order Diptera; family Stratiomyidae; genus Hermetia; species Hermetia illucens. The sequence goes on along the minus strand of NC_051851.1, from coordinate 97,735,039 downwards.
TTACCCACCTTGTTAATGGTTTGGCCTAGTCTTTTTGGCCTGCAAGATGACACAACATAGCATTGCATTTTTTTCATTTACTTCCTAGTTCCCCCTTTTCTTACCCAAACCACAACTACATAAGTTGTGATTTATTCCTTGCTGGAGTACAGTGTCCAGTTTCAATTTGATCTTGTGATTGAGATCACTGCATTTCAAGATTTCCAGGGCAGGCAGTGAAAATATATCTAGCGATGTTAATGCGTCGGACGACATCCTGTTTGGAGCCACCGTGAGCAGAAACTACGCTTCCTACATGTACAAATTGATTGAAGCCTTCGATGCTCTACTCATTAATGCATATAGGGAGAGTGCAATGAGGGATCAGACCTTCTGCTTCTCTTTCGAAGTCCAGACCCATTTGGTCAAGGTCCATGGCCCGGTGAGAGGACAAACAGATGCCATCAACGTAGTCGAGGTATTTGAGGAAAGATGTCATCGTTCATTGAGCTCCTGCACATCCTCCAATCAAGGCAGCGCGAACAATGTAATTGATAACAAGAAGAATAAAGAATAAACCAATAAATTCTATTAAAACCATAGTTGCGCAATTGCTGGCATTATGGTCAATTGTATTGAATATGGGAACATTGAGTAGTGTACCGCCCGCGATAATAGTTTAGGTAGAAACAGATATTAGTTGATGATACTATTTGTTTTGGTTTACTTTCACTAATTAAAACCTAAACCACGGTGTCACTAGTGTGGAGGGTGGTGATGGTGTTAATGTGGACACGAATTTTCGGTAATATATATGGATGCCAGTGACTCCTAAATGAAACCACGCCCACGTTCCAACGCTGCCGGTTGGTTGAAATGGCATCTTCCAGGACATGCACTGGATTGCATTGCATGACAGAGCCAATAATGAAGATCCTGTTCTTTTCTAGTGTGTAACCTATCCACTGCAACTTCTGTTCTTTTATCTGGCTCATATTCCGACGAAGTTTTTTGCTCGAAATTCCGCCACGCATAATCGTACGTTACGATACCAAGCCATTTCATCCACGATACGTGGAGTTTCACCGTCGAGAAAACCATCTTCTACTTCTATAGCTACCTAGCATCGTGAATCACGAACCGACCGTTAACGTCCTTTATCGGTATATGGTTTTAAATTCGTCAATATTGGGTTGAGTTTGGTTCCTTCACCAACGGAATGAATAAATTCCACCCTACCCATCAGATTCACCACCGCTAAATAGAGTGTTCAATATCTTACGCTCATTTTATTTCCACGATTTCACAGTCAGCCAGGTCTAGTGACAAACTTTGTGGTCAGCGATCTGAGTACCGATGAGAAAGGAACATTTTTACTGAGGGCTCAATGATCACCAAATTCTCGAGTGGACTCTTCTTCAGGATATCTGCTATAAATAGGTCTCCTATCCGAGTAGCTGACGACAAACATATTCAAAATTGTAATCTTTATGATCTCAACCATAAGCTCATCGCCGGAAAATGTGTGTTTACATTCAGATTTTCCACAGATTAAATCAGGAACCTAGCCCTCAACAAATATCCACGCACCAGAATCCTAGCGACCCATGCCCCCCTCCCCTTTGGGCAAACAACCGCTCTCGAATAAACTCCTTCCTTCCAAACCACTTTTACTTTCGGTTTTCGCGAACTCTCAGATTATACTAATGCTGATGGAAAGGGTTCTCCGGGGCGCCTAAGCCGGTCCAGCATTAAGTTGATGCGGACTTAGGACCCCATCATTCTCAAAACGAATATTTCAGCTCTGGCCAAGCTCTGGTCAATAAGGCGGATTTGCGCTCAATATAATTCGTAGGCATGTCGTGTTCTACGAATTATATAAAGGAGCATTCAACATCTGCGAGCCGCTACGGTTACGCTGCTCCCAGGGCAGAGGTGAGGCAGCGTCTGACGATTTGCCTCTGCCCTGGTAAGAAACCGTAAAGCCGTCGTCGCTTGACTCCTTTTAGTTGCCTAAGTAGCACCAATCTTCTGATGATCCTTACCTGTCAATCAAGGTGATAGGATAGAAGACAATGAACCTTCCCGACCGAACTTACGCAAGGCTATTGGAGTTGATGGATAATGATGATAGTAAGCATTGCGGATAGCTTATGAGAAAAAATCTGTGTGGACTCTATTACTACAAGGCGTAAATTTTTGCTTCCAGAGAGTAGGTGTATACGGTAGCATGCTACGGTTAACAACATACAGTATTGGTCCACCTCAACGATAATGCAGGATGGTGCGCGACCAACTTCATGAAAGGTTACCGACATTTAAAAAGCGGTTTCTCTGGCTTTTAGATAAGGAGTAGACTTGCGTTGAGTCATCCGACTAAAGCTGCTGCCGGGGGAAATGACTGATACCGCTAAGGAATGGTTTTTCGACTTATCGGGAACTATCTTAAGATTGAGAAAGCAAAAGCAATTTTCTGCAAGAAGAGATCAAAAAGTCCGAAAGTTTACATCATTTGGTAAAAGTTGACGTTGAATCATCTTTTCTTGTTCCGTCTAATATTACCTTATGGTAAGCATAAAAACACATATTTATGTTTAGGGTCATCTTTAATTAAAGGGAAATTAATCCAAATTAAGACCACAAAACTGAGAAACCTTCATGATTGTCTATAATCACTTTTCAGAGTAGAACATGCTGGAGACTGGTTTCCATTGTAATTTACGAAATCTACAAGGCGATAACAATTATCCACGGCAAATATAAAGGCATTTAGAGGTAGGTAACAGGTGAAATGACTAAAATCGTTTTGATCACGTTAAGGTCAGTAATCTAAAAATAAAAAATACAAATGTGCCCGAATCTAAATCTATAATATTTGTATTCATCGTGAACATATTTATATACATTTTTATGGAAATAGATAAAATTTTAAATGTGCTGAATAATTCATCAGTGAACAACGACTGAAGTGTTGAATTCATTTATCTCATTTTCCACAGATTGGAATATGAACTGTAGTTTTCCCAATGCAAAGGTCAGTGGCTATACGACTGCATGTCGACTGCTGTAAAAAACTTGTTGGAATGAAATCAAAGGTCCGAATGTGACGATTTCACGAAATGCAAATTTAAAGTCTGTATTTGGATGATTTGGAAAGAAAAGTGCAGTTGCGGTTTAGGAGGGTTTAAACTGGTGCAAATCAGACGTGGACAGACGTGGAAACAGGTGGATCATCACGTCATTTTGTCTTCAATCACTCTATTGAATACAGTAATTTCCGGAATTTCAGTGGTAATAAAATGAGCGGCGTAGATGAGCAAAGCTTGTTGAGCGTTTGCCTATAGATACGCTAGGCCTTGAAGTGCTTGCGAGCAGTAATTTCGGCAAACTAATGGTACACTGGGAAACAATACCATGGGCATTACGCCAGTGATTATTGCCTTGATTTGACTCTGGAAGGCATTAACTATTTTCTCGTAATTCCAGCCGATATGAAGGCACACAGGATATCGAACAGTTCTGATGCGTTAATGACATCGCTTACCGACCGTCGAGCCGAGACGGATGGGTGGTGAGAATATTTCGTGCAGATTTCAACTGAAGGATTTGTTCATCCTCCACTTTCATAATCATTGCCGACATTTGGAGCAGTTCCACTTGTTGGCGTAACTGAAGTCGAGAAAGCAATAAAACGAATGAAATCGGCGAAAACAACAGGCACTGACGACATTGCATCTGAGCTCTTGAAGGCGAAGGACTGGGACCTAACACTGCGGCTCAGTGAATTCTTTAATTGGGTTATTCAGGAAGGTAGAACACCATCTAACTGGCAAGAAAGTACCACAGTTCCAATATGGAAAAAGGAAGGTAGTCCTGCAGAATGTTCAAATTACCGTCCGCTCTGGTTACTTTTCCATACCATGAAGACTTTTGTACACGTTGTTGACAACCGTATTCACGAAATCGTGGAAATAACCGTGAACTGCGGAACTACTGACGCAATACAAGCTGTGCGGTTACTCATGGAGAAACACCCTGAGAAACATCATCCTCTTTACATTGCATTTCCGGATCTGTAGAAAGCGTTTGACCGTGGGCCTACGGCAAGAATTAGTGCCAGAAAAACTCGTACGCTGGGTTCAATTGCTCTACCACGATCCGAAAAGCAAAGTTCGAAGTGTGGCGGTTGTATCGAAGCCGCTCTCGGGTCAATGCTATCAGCCAATGGAGAATTGCGTTATGAAATTGCTTCACGCATTAACGCAACCTGGATGAAGTGGCGTTTCACAAATGATGTTTGTGATAGACGTATCAACGAACGTTTCAAATCTAAAATTTATTGCAATATTGTCCGCTCTTATTAGAGCATTAAGCCATGTTTCCTTCACAAATTTCTGCTCCAAAGTCCAGATAAAGGAGCAGGGTTTGAGACAACGTACTTTGTACTATCCTCATTCAAATAAACATAAACTGCTGAGATAAGGGCAAGAGATAAATAAAGTACAGTGGGAGAAAAATGTTGATGAGGATGCAATCGATTAAAACGGCTTGAAAAAATCCTAGGGCGTCCACCTCAGTCGACACGGCAAGATAGACTCCGGTCCTGTTGAGAAATGAGCAAGGATACACTAAATATTGTTACTCTCATTGGTACGATGGTGAAACTAGCAAGAGCCCTTCAGAAGAGACGCGTTGATACACGCGCTCTACAAGAACCTCGATGATGGTGCGATAGAAAAAGCTAAAACAAAATGCTACACTCTTGGCATTTCCTCGACAAGACTTCCTAGCCGTTTTTGATGCCTCTCGCATCGCAGTAGATGCTGCTCATCACCAAAAGGTGAATCAAGTCTGGCAGACCGTTAACAGTGTTCATGGGCCATAAGTCCTTCACGTATGCTTTAAAACAAAAGCCCGACAAAGCGTCCCTTCGTCAGCATCGACACCTGAGAGGTCACCTGGCATGTAAAAAAAAGTGGGCTCATTCCCACGCACTACCAAGCGATTCCACACAATAAACCTCGACATTGTAGGCCCTTTGCGAGACTCGCACGGTTTCAAGTATTGCCTCACATTCATCGACAGGTTTACGCGGGGGCCTGAAGCAATACCTCTGAACCACATTATGGCGCAATCTTGTGCCGAAGCCCTCTGTCGAGAGTGGATCCTTCGCTTTGGTGTCCCTGCAGTGATTATCACCGACCAGGGAATGCAATTTGACTCCACCCTTTTTTCGGAGTTAGGTTAACTCCTGGGAGTCAAACCCCAGCGGACTATGGCATACCATTCGCAATCCAACAGGATGCTAGAGCGTTGGCACTGGACGCTGAAATCCGCCATTATAGCCCGCGACGGTCCGTCCTGGACTCAAGTCCTGAATCTCGTCCTACTTGGCCCCCGAACAACCCGCCAAGAGGAATTTGCTGCCAGCCTCGCCGAGCTGGTATGCGGAGAGAACCCAGGGCTCCCAAGTGACCCGGTCTTCGACAAGAGATCGGGTCTCACAGACTCTGGATTGCTGCGTCTGCTGAGAGACAATCTCCACCGCCTTAAACCCACACCTCCCACCCGACACACATCCGCACCTGCCTGCGTTCTCAGGGCAATGGACACGCGCACGCACGTTCTGGTCGGTACGGATGCTATCCGGAAGCCACTGCAGCCTCCAAACGAAAGCCTGTACCGGGTCCTCTAGCGGGGAGAACATTTCTTCCAGCTTGAAACCGGGGGACACAGGAGGGCTGCTTCCTTGTCCAGGCTGAAGCCTGTTCGCGCCCCAAATCAACGTCGCGTTCGCTTCGCCAAATAATGGGAAACGCACTTCCGGGGTTCAGTCGCTGAAACCCGTAAGTTTCATGTGGGGGCGGAGTGATATGGCGCAGCGGGGTTAGCAACATTTTAAATTTATTTCGAATGTTGTTCATTCGACTGACAGATGCAACCACCGGTGTTCTCCGTGGCGTAGTATGCTTGGCCAACCAATTTAGATTGTAAAAAATAATTGAATATGATTATTAAGTTGCCATCCGCTGGCCAGGTCGGTCACCTTCATTTTAGGTTCCATTTTACAGTTGACTTATAACCAACTTTATCATCTTAAGTTAATTCAGAAATAATTTTATTTATTGAAGTAAAAGTTTTATTTCAAATATATATGATACAATAAAATGCAAGTTTGAAGGTAAATTTAAATGCAATCGCCAGGAATACAGAGAAACCTATGCCTTGCTTGAGTGTGTTTTGGTTTCAACGCGCGTATCTGCATTGCACAATTACTGGCACTAGTCGAGCCACCTAAACACCGTACCAAGCGTTACTCAATTTGCAGCCCTTGGATTTGTTTATTCAGAGCACTGCAATGAGAGCAGCTCATAGACTAATTCGATTAGATCTATGGGAAAACAATGGACTTGGGGGGCACAGAGCATTGGAACAGTCATTGGGAGAACTGAATCTAGTTTTCGCATTCCTTCCGTTTCTCAGATTAGTGGCAGATATGAGGTTATCTTGACACAGGGAGAAAACTGGGACGAACCAGAAGAATGCGTGTCAGGATATACTGACAGCTTCCGCCCCGATAGTTCAAAAACAGAAAATGGTTCTGCAGCAGGAGTCTCCCTCTCAAATAACAACGAGAAGTGAGTATGTCCTTTGGGTCAATACAGAATGGTCAGGCTGAAGTGTATACGATCCTAAGGGCACTAACCTGGATGATTGACGAACGTTTGAAGGGCAGGCGCATCGTAATCTGCAGCGATAGTCAAGCTGCATTGAGGGCGTTGAGTAGTACTTTGATCACTTCAAAAATCGGAATGTAGAAACCGATTGAATTCTGTTTCTAGATTCAATACGGTGGATTTACTCTGTGTACCTGGTCATTGTGGTGTAGAGGGAAATGAATGGCTGATGCTGCTATCAAAAACTGGGAACAAGCTTCCCATAATGACAGGTGGCGGAGCCTTAATGCACAAACCTTAATGACAGACTAATATTTTTCTGTTAGAACCAAATAAATATAATGCAAAATTTATCCTGTCGAAAAGCAGGAAGACTTGCAGTAGTATTGTGGGCACTCTGCTTGGCCATAATTCACTAGCTGGGCATATGTTCTGAATAGGAATTATCCGAGATGATACGTGTCCATCATGTAATGAGGAAGCGGAATCCACGGAAGATTTTCTATGTGATTGTCTCGCCTGCGGACGCATCAGACGTCAGATTTTTGGCGCTGATGTGCTCCAACTGCAGCGGCTAGCATCACACCCACTAACGGAAATCCTGCGATACACAAATGAATCGTTGGGGAATCAAGTACAATGGACCACTAAGGTCTGAGTGCTCAAAGGCTTTACTTCTCCCCCTCCTCAAACACATACACACACCGCACCGGGGCAAGTCACCCTTAAATTGGTTATAAGGAGGCATGTTTGGCCGCCTGTCAAAACTGCCGAAAAGGACGGGATGCGTCGTTGCAATAATTGACAGCGATTGACAAAAAGACTCATATGACCAAATCAGGTGGAACCTTCGTATCATAATCATCCAGATTCGAGCATATGTACCAGGGCCTATGCCGAGTGATCAGGGGAACAGACGAGTTCTGTAAAGCTTGCTGAATGTCCATCGATCAACTTAAACCGATGGCCAACGGTATCCAAGGAAACTCGATCTCGGACCAATACCAGGACACTATCATGATCACGTCGACTTCGGGGGAATATATCCTAAAAATAAGTCGAGCTCTCTTTTAACAACCTGAAATTGCAAGAGCAATGAAATCCGGTAGACGGGTTAGATTTCCTGATCCTTACTAAGCAAGATTTCAGTAATTTCGTAACCTATCAGCAGTTCAACAACAACAATTACAACACCACAAATCTGCAACAGACGCCATGACATGGTCAGCTGAATCAACGAAATTTCGCTGTAAGGACAGACATTACAAAACTACGTCCATGCCTGACGTAGGAAACAACAGCTCAACTTGGGTCTCAAAGAAATAATCAAGGATTACAGAATCTCTTCATGAACAGACTGAAAATATATCCTCATTGTGCAAGATTGACTTATCGATTAATTTTCTAAAAATATCTACGTGTCCCGTACAGATTACAAAGTCGGTTTGTGGAGCCACTAGGGCAAAATATCGGCAGCTGACAGAGATGCTTGTGTTACTCAATCCTTACAAGCGGATCAAATGAAATACTGGTTGTAATAGCAATCTCAGATTTCCCAATAAATCATCGTCATTAGACTCGAATTTAATTATGGTGAGTCAGGCTTTTCCACGAAAAGATAGTCAAATTGAAATTGTTTGCTTCTGATAATGTGCGCCAGCTTCATGAGTTTTCGATGGTGTTTTCTTTAGCTTTATGTTTGCGTTACCTGCAGACAACAAAAGTGGGAATACTGACCTTTCCAATCTTCACTCGCATACGTGAGTGGTTGTTCCGTCCTAGATATACGTACAGACTCGGAGCGTTTAATTTGTCATGAGTCCAATATTGATTTCGGGTTGGAATTGGAAATATATTAATCATTAAAGTCCTCTCTCGGCTGGCTGCCATTGAATGCTTTCAACTTGTTTGAGCATTTAACTTGGAGGATGTCACTAAACTTTGCGTGTTTCCTTTGCGGGCTCATTGGAAATTTTTCAGTTAATCTTAGTAGTTGGCATTTCAATTCTATTCAGTTTAATTCTGTGGTAGATACGAAGGGAGACACCTCGCATTATAAAGGAGTAGCATAGGAATCACGTTAAAATTTGATGAGACCGATCGATGTTACTGCGTTAAATTTTTCATGAATGATTGTCATTTTTAAAGGGTTCTTACTATTTTCGTCATGAAAGTCACCAGTTTACCGGCTTTTGGAAGTAAATTGGATATATATGTATCATATATTCAGGAGAGCATTGGGGAGTTCCCCAGACCCTTCATCCGTTTGGTGGTGGAAGTTGTTATCCTTTCGGGATTGATAAGGGCTACAAAATGTCGGGACAGCAAAATGAAACGGTTCTCAGGTCAAGGAAATAGCAGCCATTCCTTTCAGAAAAATATGGATGCAATAAAACTAGCAGCTCGGCGCCTCAGGTATTCGAGGTTTCGTGTTTTCTTATGTGGAAAAAGTTTTCCATTTATAAATTCCAAGATGTACATATTGAAGACACAATTATTACAATTGTATTATTACGTTTCTCTTAAGGGAGCAATCGTTAGATATTGTCTTCAACGCGCTTATATATGATATACGCATCTAAATTGAATATCTCGATTTGATTTGAATGATGCCGCTTTACTTCGAGCGCAAAAGCGTGTATATGAACAGTTAAATTGAATATCGCCGCGTACTGCGAATATACATCTGTACGCGTCTGAATTTCTTTCTACTTCCTTAGTATTTTTTTTTCACAATGGTTTTCGGACTAATTTAAAAATAACTAGAAAAGCTAATGAAGTAGAAGCAAGGTGCCACCATGCATGCATTATTCAGTTGATATTTAAGAATAGACTCAAAGCTTTCTGCTTGTTATGAAAGGAGATTAAAAGTAATAGCAATTTGCGGCCTAGCAGCCTACAAATTTCGAAACGTTAACAACGTCCCGGTTACGGGTTTATCTCACGGCTACGATTTTGGCTATCCAAAGCAGACTATTAGTGGTTTCTGGAATGTGCGCGCGCTCCTCGATAACAATATCAGACGCCGATCTTGTGTCGGGTTGTTACTGACGGCCTTTTTAGACCTGGATATGTGTAGCAAGGGAGGCGCTGACATCGGCCTCATAGAGATTATCACCTAATAGTATAGACATTTATAAGGTCTCTGCGAAAGCTTTCGTATTCCCAGGATTTCCGTATCAATGGAAGACGTCCAGCGGTTTTACTCCATTTGAGAGCATTGGTGGTCGAGATGGTTTCTCTTTTGCTTGAAAGAGCAGTCCATATTCACATGTTACGGTGACTAGCCATTTCATGCGCAAGAGACGAAACGTCACTGCATCTGATACTATTAAGGAATGTGGTGAGTTATTCCTTCCATCTCTTCAGATACTCATCATTATGGATAAGAAGTTGACCGTGTTAACTCCTTCACAGGACCACTGAACGACTTCCCGCTAGATGCAAGTTCTTTCGTGTGGTTCCGAGTTTTTGAGGTTCCGCCTTGTATGGGAGCTCGAGCGTATCACGCTTGGCGTCCCTCGCGGTGTTCAATACAGCTTTAGATCCTCTCGTTCCTTCGATTTGCTTCCATGATTCTGTAATCAACCAGATTTTGGGGGTGTGTCCGACGTCTTATGTAGTTCCCGCGAGACGAGCATTTGACACAAAGTATGTGTCATCCTCACAGCAAGATGGCCCTCCCACCGTCGATGTTGAACTTGGGGAGTCGCCGCGAAAAGTGAAACAAGGAGATACACGTTGAGATTCCAATCAAGTGCGACAGTTAGAGGGGAATGTGCGTGCACTCTGCCATCGCAAAAATAATAGCTAGAATAATCCTGGAAGACATCAATGCATACCTTGAAGCTTTGATCGACAGAGAACAGGCTGCTTTCCGCCCTCAACTGCTCTTCATCGATTTCGAGAAGGCTTTCGAAACAATGAACAGTTAGTGTACCTGACGTGCTTTTCGCCGGAGGCGCAAACATATCTCATGTAACGTTCTGCATCGTAGCAAAATTTCAGAGGAATTTTAGGTCTAAAGAGGAGTCAGCCAGAGCCAGGTATCATCGGTGACATTGTTCATGTTGCTTGGTCCGGAGGAAGTGGAGGATTTCAATGGTCTATGGCATATTCCCTCATACACCTCGAATACCAACAAAACAACGGGTCGTCGTGCTCTGTCTGTCTACAATCATAGGCAGATGGTGTAGATCAGTTCAGACGGCGTCGTTTCTATTGACGGCGGTACCGAACTGGATGTCGTAACAGCACTAGATACATTTTCACTACCTTCTTTAAAATCTAGAAATGCAGTTGTTTTTTTGGCTTTTTTTAGAAGTTTTTTGTGAAGAACTCAAGAAAAATACAAATACGAATTTTTCACCATAGATTTATTAATATCTTGAGTGTGCATAATAATTTCTCCAGCTCGATCGCATAGTTCGTTAGTGAAGAGCAATTTATACAGCCATCTTCAAAAAAGGTGTTTTTATGCTGCCACTCTAGAGGGCGCTGCGATCTTCTTAAAGAGAAAAATTAAACGGTATTTTAACGTACAGACTTAGCTACAGTCCGCAAACTAGGATTATTAAAAAATATTGAAAACTACATTTTCGGTGCCTTGTTAAACTTTATTTTTTGAATTTTGGTGTTTTTTTACGGCTTCTTCAATGAATAAAAAGAAAACTACTGAATGAATCGCAATTATCCTAGTTTGCGGACCGTAGAAATATGTTCTGAATAAGTCGTGTAAATTTCAAAGAATTTCGTTGGATAGATGTTGGGCTATGATGGCAACCGATTTTCAATATGCAGTTTCGAGAAAAACGCATTTAAAAAGTAGAATGTGATTTTTAACCATAAAACCTTAACTGATCATTAATCTGTTAAACCTAGTCCATAAACCTTAGGTTTCTTCAAGAAACACATGTACGGCCTTGGCTTCAATTCTTGTCCTTTTAGCGAAGTCATTCAAACGTCATTCGGACCGACAAATATGAGCTTTATTATCACGATCGACGTAAATCTAGCATGTGACTTATCACGTGTTTAACACTATAATTTCCGAACGACTCCGAATATCAACAAATCGCTTTGCCCATATATTCTACACTATATCTAGATACAATTCATGCCAAAAAAATTCGATTCCGCGGATTCGACACTCGGGATGACCCCCTTAAACTTCACTTTACTTCGTTTTCTGATAATTGTCGGAAAGCGACTATTTGGGAACTTTGTGACAAACGTAATGAATTTCAGGCTCGAAATTAAAGTATTCCAATATGGAGAACTTCAGCACATTATCGTGTACACTGATTTGCATAGATTAGGGTATAATATGTATTATATCTAAATTATCAACAGCTGGTTGAATGGGAATTAATGTTCGACACAGAGTCCCGGGAAAACGACTGTCCTCTGCTTTTCCATTTCATTTGCTTTCATACATTTCCTTATTGCTTTCTGTGGAAGGTAGTTTAAACTTTCATGACCTGATAACTACAACATTGCCCTATATAAATATCTTATCGTCGCATTTCCTGCCTAAGAGGTTTCTTTGGCGGAGACTTTTCGGCTGACTGCGCTGTTTACTTTTAACACGACACGACACACAATAAAAAACTTTTTATTGCATTAGTTTTCGCATATATTAGCAAAGTTTTCGATGGGTGCGCTAATATTTCATTCACTGTTGGACTGCTGGAAGTAATACCGATAGGCATTTCGTCGGTGGGGAAGTGATGGTAGTTATGGTAAGGGCAATGATAGCTTCTTGATTTTAAAGGAAACTTTATAGAAGTGATGATGGTGAGAAAGAAATTGCCCAAAGTGGGTCTGCAATCCAGAAAGGTTTGGTTGCCCATAATGAGATGAGACATGCATCAAATTATGAACGAATTTCATTACTCACGGAGTGCATCCAGCTTGCCTGCTAGGAAGATTTTTTTTTAAATCCAAGTTACTATGTTGGTGACATGTACAATACATAGTTGCTTGTTTGTTCAACGTCTTGACACGAAACTGATGAGTTTCACTCTAATTAATTCCTTAAACAAAGTCCAGGCCTTTTCCTTTCGAACTTTGTTAGCTATAATTCAGACTCACAAACTTGAAATCATATAATATGAAACCATTGCCATTCCAGACAAAGATCCCATCTTCTGCATTTGAGCAGATTACATGAAATCATTGTAAGCATCAAAAATGTGTGCACAATGACGCCCAATACTACCTTGCGCAACACAATTTCTCTCTTTAAATGGTTTTTCAGCCTTCGCTGAAGGCTACTGTTTCAGCATATACAAGTAGGCTGGGAATCACCTCTTTGTTGAGTTCAAAATTTGCAAGGATTCCCTTATCCAAGCCAGACATATGGTAACCTAAATGATGTAACTGCACAGATTTGAATGAGACCGGCCTACATGAGTCAGAATTGCTAATTGCTGCCTCCACAGCTTTGCCGGATCAGCTGGAAATAGAACTGATGCAAATGCGGGTCTAGTAATATCATATGGCATTCACTTTGCTGTCGGCAATGTTTCTCTTAGCGGACAATTTGCACAACTCACGTGGGCCACCTTTACAGCAAAAAAGGCAGTAATGGATAAGTTCATGCTTGATTGCTCCCGCAGCAAAAAAGAGCCCTTCTCTTTTGCATACGAGACGGTCGTGGTCCTATCAATGTCAAGATTTTATATTCATACATTGTCTGCAACTTGGCAAGGTGTAAAGCGCGCTTCCAACATGCGGAAATATTGGATGCTCGACAAATATGAACAAGACCCAAGCGCATTTAACAGCCACCCAACCGTGAAAGAGGAGTCAGAACAGCGCTTCCTACCATTTATGTAGGAGTTCACCGCTTTCAGTTCGGTACCATATCAGACAGTGATGCTAATACTTTCTTTTCAACTTATGAAGACAACCAAGTGAACAGAACAACTCTGCAGTTGTTGGTGGCTGCAAAATGTTCCCAGCCGCTAGCCACGGTTTGAATTTAATGCATTGTTGCATCGGTAACACTGCTGTACCTGCTAGGAAGCTGATAGGAAGCTTGAAGTCAAGCAATGCGATTAGCTCTCCTTTAGGTGCTCAGATGCACAAGTATTATGTACATTGGCAAAGATATGCGTTTGTGGTCGCTCCCAGTTATGGAAATGCAGGAAAAATCATTCGGCGGAAAATGGCGGTCTCAGCTAATGTGTGAATGGATCTAGAACTCCACAGGTGTATAATAACGACATATGTTACAATTCAAGGATGCCCAGTGATAAGAGAAATGATTTACGGGGGCATGCCCTAAGCCCTCCAGTCTGACATCATTATCTCTATTCATGTGAAATGCATTATTTTCGGATGTAACTTATGGAGTCGACTACAAAGAACTTTACATAATATTGAAATGTTAAAGTGTCTATCGGGCTGACAAGTGAGGAGGGTGTCGTTTATCTCTGAGAATGGAAACATTGCAAATATCAGTTTGGACATAAGGCAAAAGTCAACAGAAAAGTCCCTTGGTGATTTACGGGTACAGAAAGAGTCGAGCTATCGAATCTTTACGTATGTCAAGAATTCAGCTCCGTATGAACGGAATTCAAACTTCTTTTGGGTATTGGATAATAAATCGAATCCAAAACTTTTATCGTTATATTATCATGGAGTTCAAAATTACTAGGATCAAATATCTTCCTCCCATATGTAAACCGCCTTTTGAATGGACTCTTACATCGCTTTCCATTTTTCTCGCCGCTGCGGGATGCATAAGCAAATAAAATCTATTCACTTTATCCTAAAGGAATAAATCTAGGCAAATAGAAACATTTCAGAGAGGTTCCCTACGCATGAAAGGATTGATGTGAACTTGCAAGTTATTTTTTAAGGTTTTGTGTGAAACAAAACCTTGTTAAAATCGATTCAATGTCTCTCTGTCTGTCTGTCACACCCGATTTATCCGGAAAGGGCTAAGGCAATTGTCACGAAATTCAGTGAGGCCATGTGGTCTGTGAATATACCTATTGACATCATTTTCTGTGGAGCTTAAAGGGGACTCTCCTTATATGTGAAAGAAGGGTGCAACGTTTTTTTCACTGAATATGGTATCAAATAAAAGGCATCAATAGTACTTTTTAAACAGGTTCTATTTTCAAGATTGAATACCTCAAAATGTGACCCCCGAAAAGTAAAATTGGTCTGGTTCTCAGAGTCTATCCAACCGTAAAATCTGAAAAAAATCAGAGTGATGCATCTATATGAAATCTAGACGATATCTGCTCAACTAAAGTTAATAATAGATAAATAAACTTATTTACCCGGAATTCCATTAGGCTTGTCCTAGAACTGTAAGATAATATAAGATAAGATAATATAACGGTGACTGCGGTCCGAACCCGGGTGCCTCATGGATGTTTATATTCGCTTTGTGCTATTCCGCCGCTACAGTTAATGCAACTATTATTAAAAAAGTTATAGACGTGAATTTATTGTATTCTAAGATGTGTATGGCGTCATCAGTAAAGTGTACTCGTATGAGCAGCGGGTCACAAGGTTGTTCCGCGCAAGGGATCCGCGGAATCGATTTTTTTTTGCATGAATTGTATCTAGATATAGTGTAGAATATATGGGTGAAGTGATTTTTTGATATTCGGAGTCATTCAGAAATTATAGTGTTAAATACGTAATAAGTCACATGCCAGATTTATGTTGATTGCCGTAATAAAGCGCGTATTTATTGGTCCCAATCACGTTCGAAGGACTTCACTAAAAGGACAAGAATTGAAGCTATACATGTGTTTCTTGAAGAAACCTAAGGTTTAAGTATGGCAGATTATTGATCAGTTAAGATCGACATCATGGAAGGAGCGTTGCGAAAGGTGTGCCTGTGAGCTGCAAGATGCGGACTCAGCATAAACCTAACCAAAACGCAACCGATGCTATTCACCACCAAGACAAGGATGCCTGAATTGCATCTACCACGGCTGAATGAACAAAGATTGGTTCTTTCCTCTAATATAAAGTATCTGTAATCCTGGATCCTAAGTAAATTGGAGATTGAACATAGAACTGAGAAATAAGAAGGCCTGTATAGCCGGCCGAGGATGGTTCACTGGATGTACACCGTTGTAATGCCTCCGATCCTAACGTACGGCTCTATTGTATGGTGGCAGGCTTTGAAGAAAAAATACATGGTTAGCTTTTACTCCGGAAATATTCAATTAAAGGGTGTACCATCCAGTAGGAATAAAATATTGAGATCAGTAAAAGATATAAATAAAGTATAGTTGAAGCTACAACAGTATGCTCAATCCTACCTCATTTCTCTTGGGGACAAGGGCCGCCAAATACTGACCCAAAACACGCATTCAATATCGTTACAGAAGATGATCACGTTGAATCAAAAGCCTCGGAGAAATGCTAGGGTGTTCATTTCAGTAGAGGCGGCAGGACGAGCCCCGACCCTGTCGAGAAATGGGCAAGGGTTCTTCACGCATGGACGGCTTCAGGACATAAGTAATTTAGTCCGAGTCAAACAAAACCGTATATGCACATTAGATATCGGTATTTGTACTAGAAGGAAGAGAAATTCGGAAAAGGCGCATTAATAATTGCGTCCTAGAGGAAACTGGATAGTGCGGTGCCGAAAGCTACGATATAGAATGCAACCCTCTCAAAATGGCTATACCTCTACTTTGGTAGCCTACACACTGAGGTCTTCTACATCGGCTCCAAACAAAAACAGGGGTATAGCAGCAATCGATCTTGCAAATTAAAACGAGAAGTTGACGTTTTTCTCGGGACAGTATAACAGTATATAACGGTCGTTCAGGTTGCATGTATTATATGCAAAGAGCTGTTACCTAAGGGATTGATGACCGATTGCAGGACATGCGGATCGCAATCTGTAGCAATAGTCAAGCTGCCTTGATAATCTTTCAGAAATGTAATAACCATTTGAACTCTATTTCTAAATTCAATACGGAAGAACTACTCCGGATACCTGGTCACTGTGGCATAGAATTAACCGAAATGTCTAGTGCCTTAGCAAAAGAAAGTCATTTTGCCCAAGCAATTGCAGTGTCGGTAGTAATGTTGCTACCAATAACTCGGAACAAGCTTCCCATTAGAACAAGTGGCAAATGCAACTAGAGGCACCGAACTTTTCCTGTCAGAAAAAAACAGCATAAAGCAAAGTTTATCACGTTGAAAAGCACGAAGACGTGAGGACGTGATGAAGAAGCGAAATTTTGTTCTAGATGCACTCCAGCTGTAGCTGGTAGCATCGCATGCACTGAAGGGAATTCTGTGCTACATAAAGGATATTTCATTAGAAGGGGTCGTCCGGTATGTTCGGTAAAAATTGAAAATCAGGTCTGGACCATCAGAGTTTCCAACAACGAAGATGGCGAGGAACTTGGTAAGGATCGCTCAACACAGTATCATGTATCCGTCGTTCAAGGCAGGTTTCAATAGAATACGTAAATGCAAAGCAACTGAATTCAAACCGTTGCCAAATTGGTGAGAACTTGCTATCATAGAAGTTCTAAAGCAAAACAAATCGATGTCGCTATTATCTGCCCATACTGCGAGAATCTCCGTTGAGCCGTTTGGGAAATGGATGCAAAAGGAAAGGCTGCAGTGTGGCATGCATGCTGTAAGGGCTAAGATGCTTGCTTTATATACAGCCGTTATGCGGCACCAAATATGACAATATGAACGTATTGTAATATCCTGGAAAAACTAGACTAACAAGAGATGCCGCACCGCTCAACCTGAAGATTATCGCATGTGACTTTAACGACTGGACAGTGGCGTAAGGGAGCCGAAACAAATGAAAGGGAAAGGATATTACTCGAGGTTCTCTCTTTATTCCAATTAATGTCGGAAATGCAAACACGTTTTGGAATGGAGAACGGAAAGCAAGAACACATTACGGAAGGGTGGACATGGAATGGAACCCGTTAGCCTCGAATAGTCGACGAGTATGCTGCCCTAAAATTACGTCGTGTAAGACAGTAGAGAAAAAATGCAAGCTTCTTAGAAAGTCGATGGCGGGGCTGAAGCAAATTGTCAAACCGATGGCGATGGCGTGTAGGTGTAGTTGACTTGTCATGCGCTACGTGGGGGTATACGACACCTATATTAATTTACTTTCTTTCAACCCTCCGAAGAATATTGCACAGAATACAACTGATTGCACTTTCCTCCATTGGCTTGATCCTTTGATACATTCAAAAAGATCGTAATTTTCGCACTGTAATTTTGTCTGCATTTTCCTATTTTATATTTGTTTGTACAATCTAGTATAATATGGATTTTCTGGCACCACAAATGAGTGACTGTAATAAAATTTGCGCTTTATCTTGAACAATACAAATATTAGGACGTGGCTAGTATCTTCACCGAGTTTTTGCTTCCCTTGCTACTAAGTTCAATCAGAATATTTATGTCGGTGCCATTCACAGTCTTTATTTTCTCCAATTTTTACTGGATTTTTACAACTTTTATGACTTTGCAAGCAACAGGTAGCAATGCATATGTACGTTGTCAACATTTCTCAAGTGACCATGGACAGCTTATCTGCAACTATCATGTATTGCAACTGCCACCCTTCAAGCATTGAATCTTTTTGTCAAGTCGACCAGCAACTTGGATACTTAATATGGGTTGCACGAATTTCACAATTTCCAATAGTAGCAACCGTCCGAGGGGCCGCATTACTCCTTTCACGCACCGGCAATAGATGAAACCCCAGTGGAATTACAATGGATTTCAATCGAGTGTCGTCGACATTTGACTTTCCTTTAGTTGGACATGCAGACGACAACAAGTAGCAGTTTTCGCCGTGCATAGGTGCAGTACATATGTGAGCATGATTCCACCTGAGTGCATCAGTTGGTTGAATACGGAGACACGGCAACCCGATGACAACGGGCTATCTTGGAATTATGGTAATAAGCGTTTCTCCTGGCAACGAGTAATTAACCTTTCTCATGGTGAATTGCACCAATGACAACAGAAACCAAATTAAATTGCAAACTGTTGAGACATTTGCTGAATGACACTTAGATCATACAGAAAACTACCACACGGCAGTTGCCATTAGAGCTTGGCCTTAATTTGCAACCTCGCTCTTCACGCTGCGTCGACGCAAAGTTCATAGATTCGAGTGGTACGTTTCTCACCATGGAATTACGAGTATCTGGCATCCACTGCTTTCTGCACTGAACAGAGAGTCATGGCGGCCAGGTCTCATTAATGCTGATTAATTCTTTTTGATGTTATTCACTGGCGATAACCAAACTTGATTACATGCTCGGCAATGTAGTAAGATTATTTGTCCACATCCTGCACTTGTTAGATAAGACTCATTGGTATCCCCAAAAGCATTCGTGCTTTTGTACTAAAGTTTGCTGTGTGCTGATTAAAGACATGTAGTTGATGAAGCGTGTTATCGCGATTTCCCACGGGCCAAAATAATGAACCGCAATCAGTAATTTGCATCCAAACCTTTCACAAAGTAAAAACCGAAATCTGTTTGAAGCAAATCGAACAGGTTTATCGGCGAAAAGAAGTAGATTCACCAATGACTCTTTTGAAATGGCACTTGAAGGCGTGAATGGAAGCAAACGTAGAATATTGAATACATAGTGGGTCACAATTTGACTTGGATGGTGTTTAGATACAAAGAGGATGTCACGGTGACCCATGGTAAGTTCTGTTAATACTTTACGCAACGTTATTGTCGGAACCGTAAATAAACCGCACCATTATACTTGATCGAAATCCTTCACTGTATCTTTCAGCACACGATAACACGTACTATGTGTGCTTCAATTATTCATTATCTATTTCAAGCCCATTCAGAAATGAATCGCAGGTTAATAGACTCCAATGGACTGTATATGTGAGCCACTCAACAGGTGCATAAAACGAGTCGATTTATGCAAATTCAGCGACACACATGAACTTACGACTTTTTTGTCACATTTCCTGCTTTAGTTCATTAGTGTAAAATAAGTATGCTTGAATGTTAAAGCAAACTCGAATGTAGAAAATTTCATTGAAATTATGTTGACCTGATAACTGCGATCCTTGGCATCTTATTTGTACTTAATGCTCACTACTCCTTGCTAACCCAAAACCGTTTGTGGTAAGTAATTAACAACAGGGTATCTGGATGGCTCAAGTGGTTAGAACGCTGGGCTCTCGTAGCGGAAGGGCGTGGTTCAGATCTCACTGGTGGCAGAGGGATTTGTCATCGTGACTGAATGTCTGATACCACTCGACTCAGCTGCAAATGAGTACCTGAGTCAAATCAGGGTAATTGCCTCCTACAGTGTACTGTAGTGTATCGTTACGGTCTTGAATGACGTGCTCAATCACACTTCAACGCCCTGACCTACTAGAGGAGTCATTTGGGGGCAAAATCGTAAAATCCATTCGTTCATACCTGAAAACCTCGACATTCGAGCAGTAAACATACAATTTTACTACCAGCTCAGCTACTTATCAATGGTCAGCAATTACTGATCTCTGCTACAAAATTTTTCACATCCCACCTTTCAATATTATTGGAGTTAAATATGTTGAAAACGAGAAAATGGCCAATCTTTCTAGTAAATGGGTCTTCGAGTGAAAACATTACTTGATGTTCGGCAGCTTTTGCTTGCTTATCGAAGCTCAACAGAGTTTGCTTGCGGGAACCAGCTGTCGATATACAATGGAAAAACTATGTATATTACTGATCGGACGGCAGACATCGTGAAGAGCTCACTAGAGATTATTGATTTGTTTGTGCCCGGTGCAAATGAGGTTGAGGCCATGTTCAGAAGGAGCGTGATTAAGTGACCCTGTCGTGACGTCGAAACGGATCGACGAGCATAGGGAAATAACCGTTATTATTGCCGAGCAAACAGAATGCGTTTCAGCTCCAGTACCGCGGGGTTACTTGGGGAGTGAAGCATAACGTGCGCCATGAGAAAAGGGAATTACTGTGCTAGTCGAGGAAGCAGAAACTGCCGCAAACAATTAAGATTTCGCTACTGTATATCACATCATGAAGGAACTTACATGGGGGGTCTCTCGATGGTTACAGCACCATATTAACGGTAGACTCCTCATCCACAACGACAAACAGTTTAAGAGGTGGAGGAACCATTTCACCGCAGGTCTCAGCCATATAACATCTGGTGATGTTTGACGTCTTTTCTATGAAACAACAAACAAAAGATGAACCCAATGTATTGAAAAGCGATAGATCCACCTTCGCTGTCTTACATAACATTTGGAAACGCAGATAGCTCGACACCAACATCAAGTTGAGGTTGTTCCGTGCCAATGTTCTCTCTGTGCTGGTACATGGAAGCAGCTCATAGAAAATGATCACCATTGTGATTCAGAGGCTCCAAGCCTTCGTTGACACCTGTCTCTGCCACGCCATCGTTGTATTCTAGCCTGAGAAAATCTCAAACGGTGACCTGAGTCGCCCTGTGGGCCAGGTATGGCGCCAGGACTGCGACATAGAACGCGGACGCCGTAAAAATGCCATCATTCAGTGCCGAACCATCTGATAGCCCGGTGATGAGGCTCACCATTATATCGGCTGCACGATTCACTTCTCCGCCGGATACGCACCACAGACAGGTCGACGTGATGCCGAGGAACACGTCTTAATGAAAATGTGGGTGAACCGCCAGAAGGCTACAGGTTTCATGGGGGAAAAAGGTTTGGAGCACGCAATGTGGTGGCGGGCGTATACTCGATTTGCTGCTGATACACATGACCTTGTAATCGTGAATACATGGTTTATCAAACGATTGTCTCACCTTCCTACATTTTATAAAACGCCGGCTAAAATATCATCGTCACTGACTGCAAAACCGTTCCCTATGAGACCATCGCACCTCAACATCGGCTGATTGCGGTCTTGCGAATCAAGCCATCGATAAAACAGTGTGAGGAACACACTAGCTCGCCGTGCATTAAATCGTGGCAATTTCGTGAAAACAAACAATAAATTATCTCACTTACGCAATTGGGGTTGAATGAGTTCAAATACGCAAGGTAAAGTTTCTGATCGCCGTTAACTCGACAAACGCCAGTGATGATACTTGTTCATGTCTGGATCAAGTCTACGGATTCTGGGGACGACCTTTTCTTGCATTTGATCGACACTTTTAGTAGAAGTTGAATGGTTACAAGTTCACATCATCCATCAAAAATGTACACCAAATAACAAAAAAAAATTACCGCTAATACCAAAGGAAGGCAAACTATAACAAGTCGGGAAACCGGAAGCTTGACGCTTCAGGTATAAAAGGTTTTGTGTTTCCCTATGTGAGGAGCAAACGTAGTTCTCCATTGGCTTATAGCATTGACCCGAGATATTGAAATCGTTCAGTTCTGGGCAGGTAACTGCCATTGCCAGAACTGAGCGATTTAAGTATCTCGAAGGGCAGGTTACTTCCATTGCCAGAACTCAGCAATTTAAATATCTCGAGTCAACGCTATCAGCCAATGGAGAACTGCGTAATGAAATTGTTTCACGCATTAATTCAACCTGGATGAAGTGGCATTCCCCAACTGGTGTTCTTTGTGATCGACGTATCAGCGCACGTCCCAAATCTAAAATTTACTGCAATGTCGTCCGTCTGCCGCTCTCTATAGTTCTGAGTGTTGGTCGACTATAAAGGACAATGAACGGCGTCTTGCGGTAATGGGGACGAAGATGTTGCATTGCACTGGTGGCGTGACACGTTTTGATTACGTCTGAAATGAGAATATCCGCGATCGATATGGGTTTGCATCGATCGTGGGAAAACTGCAAGAGAGGCGTTTTCGATGGTGTGGTCACGTAATTCACGTTAACGAGAATTCAACAGCCAGCATTGATCGGAACATCGAAAGCAATGGTAAGCAACCAAAAAGCCGGCCAAAACAATGGTGGCTTGATACGCGGGATGGGGATTTAAAGATCTCGCGATTACATCCTGATCAAATGCCTATTTGATAAAATAAAATGACGAAACCGATCATCACGAGCCAACCCCGCTTGTGAACTGAAGGCTGAAGAAAAAGAAAAAGATGTGAGGAGCGACGAGTGCACGACAACTCCGTGTAATATAGCTAAAAATTCCATTGCCCTCTATTTTCTAGAAAGCGATTTAAATAAATCATTTGATGGAAAGCCCTGTGTTGATAATGGTCAACCTCATACGCTTCACGCTCTGAGTTTAATATTATTAGCGAATGAAAACAATTTAACCAACATCAAATATAAACAAGTTGGAATACCAGAAGCTCGCGCTTCGGGTATAAAGGTTTTGTGTTCATCTTATGTAAGAAACTTCATCGCACATTTTTCTGTCCGTATATAGCTACAAATCCAACATAATCCTTCATATATTTCCAAACTACGAGACATACGTACATATTAAAGCCATAGATATCACGCTCACCCTAAACAAACAAACTGCCTATTACCGAATACTGTACACATATATGCACGTATATAAATGGATCGCATCCACATTTCCGATTTACTTCTTATATCTATTTGAATTGGGCACTACCCGCAAAGTTCATTAGCACGCATATATTATATACCTACATACACACATGTCTGGTTGACAAATAACTAAAAAACTAAAACAAAATAATTCTCTGGGACCCAATTCATAAGAACTCATTTCGTCGTGGTATTGAGGAATTGATACGTGATGATGACGTCATGCAGGTTGTAGAGCGCACGAAATTCACAAAAAATTGTTAACTTTGTTAATAATAGTTGGATTTTCTTCAAACTTGACCAAACTGTACATTATGTTCTTCATTATACGCATGCCAAATTGTACTTCTGGGATGAACATAAGGGGGGTGCCGGGAAAATTTCTAAAATGTGGAAATATACTATTATTAACTTTATTTGTGCAGATATCGGAACCGGATATATTTTGAGGCCTAGATTTCGTAGAGATGCACTACTGTGATTTTTTTTCAGATTTTTCGGTTGGATAGGTTCTGAGAACGAGACCTGTTACACTTTTTGTGGGTCATATTTTCAACCCTCACTCCCCTATGTTTCATCTAATATCAAATATTGAACCAGATTCGAAAGGTACCAATTGAGACCTTTCATTTGATACATTCTTTTAAAAAAAATTTGCACCCTCCATTCACATGTATGGGGAGCCCCCCCTTAAACTTAACACAAGATGGCGCCACTTACTGGATGTAAAGGGATCACCAGATTACATACTCTCACCAATTTTCGTGACAATCGGTCCAGTCGTTTCCGAATAAATCGGGTTTGACAGACAGATAGACAGACAGACAGACGGACAGACAGACACCGTCTCGATTCTAATAAGGTTTTGTTTCACACGAAACCTTAAAAAGGGCTAGGGAGAATTAGATTCTTCTTGAATGGAATTTGAATATTTCACTGGAATTTCAATTATTCTCGTTAATTATGACGTCAGCATCTTATTTGTATGGCTTAGGATGCTGTTAATTAGCACGAAATTGATAAGTTTGAACTGCTATAACTTTCCCACTAATAGTTGGATTTTCATGAAACCTGGCATGTGTATGCACGAGGCTGTCCTCTATGTCGGTGCAAAATTTAGTACACTTAAGATGAATTTAAGGGGAGTTTTTTAGTCTATTTCTAAAAGTTGATAATATACTGTTAGTAAATTTACCGGAATGGGACATCTCTCGAAGATTAGATTTCACATAAGTGTTTTACATGAAGCCTTAAAAAGGGCTGCAGATAAATAGATTCTTCATAAATGTGAGTTTAATATTCCACGCGAATGTCAATTATTCCGGGTAATTATGACGTCAGCACCTGATTTGCATGGCTTTGGAAGCAGTAAACTCGCGCGAAATTACTAAGTTTGAATTGCTATAACTTTGGCGTTAATTGCCTGATTTCCATGAAATTTAGCACATATATACGAAATATTGTCCCCTATGCTGGTACAAAATTCGGAAGTCCTAGGATGAATTTAAGGGGGGTTTTTCAGTAAATTTCTAAAAAGTAGTAATATACTATTAGTAAGTTTATTTGAGCAGATATCGGAGTGGGACATATTTTGAGGCCTAGATTTCATCTAGGCGCATCACCCTGATTTTTTTTCGGATTTTTAGGTTGGGTATTTTCCGAAAATGAGTCCTGTCTCACTTCAAATGCGTACATTTTGACTCCTTACTCACGCAGTTTGCAATTTATGCCAAAACTAATATCAGTTTCGGAAAGTACAAGTCGAGAGCTTTCATTTGATACCCTACACAACTATGGAAAAATTTTTTGAATCCCCCCTATGCATGTATGGGGAGCCCCCCTTTAAACTCCACCTAAATTTATGCCACTCGCTGTATGCGTGGGATTTCATAGTTCCCATCTGTCCACCAAATTTCGTTTGGATCGGTTTAGCTGTTTTGGAGAAAAATGCGTGTGACAGACAGACAGACAGACAGACAGACAGACAGACAAACAGACATTGAATCGATTTTAATAAGGTTTTGTTTTACACAAAACCTTAAAAATGGTAAATGAGGAACTACGCGAAAAGCTCCACAAGCTAGAGAAACATACATTACAGCTTAGTTCACAAATCAAAGAACTATAGGAGGAAAACAAAATTCTCAACAAAACAACTCAGTTCACTCCCAGGAAATGCACTAGTGTAAATAAACCAAAACGGTACAACAGGGATGAAGAAGAATTAGCCAGAGCGAAATCTTTTTGCAAACACTGCTATCATTACCTGGGTAAAGCTAGCTAGCTGTAGACGACATTGTACATTGTACATTGGACCAATAAATTGAAAATAAAATTAAACGAAAGCAAATCAACCTAAATTAATTTGGCAAACAACAGAAATAATTCAGCTAAAGTCATCATAAATGGACAAAATGTACCACAGGTGAGTGAGGTCAAATATTTAGCTATGACACTCAGTGCTAAGCTCCGCTGGAAAAGAAATATCCCGAGAAAAAAGAACGAAATAAATTCCAGATGTAGATAGACGCACTGGCTATTGGGGAGGAATTCCTAGTTGACCATCGACAACAAGCATATGAATGTAATGCATCCAGCTCTGGGGCTGTGACAAAGAACAAACCGAAGGTACAATACAAATACAAGCGTTCTAAAATAGAGTACTTAGAAGCATAGTAGACGCTTCCTGGTTCATTCGTAATGAGGATCTGCATAGGAACCTGGAACTACAGTTGACCAAGCAATTAAACATAGCCATCGACTACGATCACATGAGAATAATGATTTGAGAAAATTGGCTGATATCGCTTCTATAATGAGCCGACTGAAAAGAGTAAAGCCAAACGACTTGCTAATGATGTAAGGTATTGAGAAACAGCCAGTTCCTCAACGAAGCCAACCAAAGTACTATGGTGGAACACAGGGTCTTCTCCCAATAAAAACGAAACGAATATGCAAAAAAACTGCTGGATGGGGAAATCTCAGTCAAAGCTTGGTGACGGGTGTGTAAAAATCCCACAATTACAGGAATCGTGTCGTCTTTTAAAGATTTCCACATCTTATAAAATAGAAAATAAAACAAATTTACGGAATTACCAATCATTAGGAATGTGGAGGAATCGTGGAACTAATTTAAAAAGCGGCTTATGTAAACCTCCACCAAGCCAGCGGCTGATTACCCAAGACACTTGGCTTTGGAATGACGATATTGAAATGAAGGTCTGTGTGAAAAACGCTGGCCAACTGTCAAATTTACAAGAGTGCCAACCGAGAAGCAAAAAAAGCGATCGTTGTCACTCGAGGGGTTCATTACAAATATTTTTACGATAAACTGGAAACTCGGGGTCACGAAAGAGATCCGTATCGGCATGTCAAAAACCGACACCAACGCACACAGGATATCTAACACTTCTTCTTGATTTTCTTAAGCCTTTGTCCCGTTCACAAGCGGGGTCGGCTTGTCGCGATCGGTTTCACCATTTAGCTCTATCGAATGCTTGATCTGTGGGCCATCTTGAAGCTTTTAAATCACCATCCAGCGTATCAAGCCAACGTTGTTTCAGCCTTTTGGTCGTTTACCATCGACTTCGATGTTCAGACCAATCTTGGCAAGTGAATTCTCGTTAGCACGAATTGCGTGACCATTTTTTCCACAATCAGTGCAAACTCATAACGATCGCAGATATCCCCATTTCGGATGTGATCAAACCGTGTTACGCCACCAGTCCAACGTAACATCTTCGTCTCAATTATCGTAAGACGTCGTTCATTGTCTTTTACAGTCTTTTATAGAGGGCGCCAGGACGGACGACATTGCGGTAAATTTTAGATTTCAGGCGTTTGTTGATACGTCAATCACAAAGAACACCAGTTGTGGAACGCCACTTCATCCAGGTTGCGTTAATGTGTGAAGTAATTTCATAAAGCAATTCCCCATTGGCTGATAGCGTTGAACTGAGATATTTCAATCGATCAGTTCTGGGCAGATCACTGCCGCTGACAGTGATTGCGCCTGTTTCATGGGGATTGGTCGTCAAAACTTAAGTTTTGTTTAGATTCAATCAGAGACCGTGTTGCATGAGGCGATCATTCCATTTTTGGATAAGTTGCACGAGATCATTTTTCCTTTTAGATGCTAGGACATCATCATCTGCATAAAGCAGTGTATAGGGCGCTGGACATTGGACGTCCCATGTGACAAGAACAAAGAGGAGTGGTGATAGGGCACTTCCTTAATGAACACCAACGGAGACACGAAGCGGTTTTGATACACCCCCCATACTTCGAACTTTACTTTTCGGATCGTGGTAGAGCAATTGAGCCCAGCGCACGAGTTCTTCTGGCACTAAGTGTTGTCGTAAAGCATACCAGATGAGTTCGTGTGGCACACGGTCAAACGCTTTCTCTAGATCCAGAAATACAATGTAAAGAGGGCGATGCTTCTCACGGTGTTTCTCCATGAGTAACCGCGCAGCGTATATTGCGTCAGTAGTTCCGCAGTTTTTGATAAATCCGGCTTAACTCAGGTATATTTCAACGATTTCGTGAATACGGTTGTGAAGAATGCGTTCAAAAATTTTCATGGTATGGGAAAGTAATCGGATCAAACGGTAATTTGAACATTCTGCTGGAGTACCTGTTCATTCATAGGATATCTAACACTTCTTTTGCGTTAATGACAAGCACGGTACTTACGGTGCTTACCGACTGATAAGTCGAGAGATGGCGAGAGTATTTTGGGCAGATTTCAACAGAAGAAGTTGTTTATCCTCCACTTCTGCAAGCATTGCCGACATTTGGAGCAATTCCACTTGTTAGCGCCACTGAAATCGATGGAGCAATAAAATGAATGAAATTGGGGAAAGCAATACGACCTGACAACGTCGCATCTAAGCTCTGAAAAGCTTTGTGGCTCAGTGAATAGAACAATAGAACAAGAGAGTACCACAATTCCTATATCGAAAAAGGAGGTTAGTTCAGAAGATTCAAATTACTCTCCGCGATAGCTACTTTCCTTTACCACAAAGATTTTTGAACGCAATCGCGAAATCGTTGAAATAACCGTGAATCAAGCCGGATTTTCAAAAACTGCGGAACTACTGACGCAATACACGCTTTGAGGTTACTCATGAAAAAACATCGTGAGAAGCATCATCCTCTTTACATGGCATTTCCGAATCTAGGGAAAGAGTTGGACCGTGTTTTACACTAACTCATCTGGTATTACTTTATTACGATCCGAAAAATAAAGTGTGGCAGGTACATCAAAACCGCTTCGTGTCTTTATCGGTGTTCACTAACGAAGCGTCTCTCACCACTCCTCTTTGTTTTTGTTGAGGGCACTGTCTCATGGGACATCAAACATCCAGCGCCATATACACTGCTTCATGTAGATGATGTTTTCATAACGTCTAATAGTAAAAGCGATCTCGAGCAATTTCTCCAAAAATGGAATGATCGTCTGAAGCAACACTGTCTCAGATCCCCTCGATCCCTATGAAACAGACACTATTGCCGTCAGCGGCAGTGACCTACCCAGAACTGAACGATTTAAATATCTCGCGTCAATGCAATCAGCTAATGGAGAACTGGTGTTCTTTGTGATCGACGTATCAACGAACGTCTCAAATCAAAAATTTACTGCAATGTCGTCCGCCCAGTCGCCTTCTATGGCTCTGAGTGTTGTTGACTATAAAAGATAATGAACGGCGTCTTGCGGTAATGGTAATGTTGACGGGACAGGGGCCAAAAAAACAAGAACAGGTGGCGGAAGTAGCAGTGGAAAAGTCACACCTTAAGGAGCTTCTTTAAATGGGGCAATTGGTTTAGCAGCCTACCAACTCGAGCCACAGATTTAACCAACGGAGCGGTGTTATATATTTTCTGTAGTTAAACCATACAGGAATGTGGCCGGTAGTTACCTCTGGATGCGCACAAATAAGATGTAGGACACAGGGTTCTCCAAGCCTCAGAAATACGGAGTTGGAAGTACACACTTCTCAGCAGTAGATCTAATTACTGGTAGAACAGTGAAATCTTCAAACTTATGGGCTAAATGGGAGCCTCTCTCAGTTACGGCAAATTTGATTACTGTGTCCGGATAGCTGAGTGGTTAGAGCGCAAGGCTGTCGTACGGAAGGTCGCGGTTCAAATCTCACTGGTGGCAGCCGAATTTGTATCGTGATTTGACGTCGGATAACAGTCGACTCAGCTGTGAATGAGTACCTGAGTCAAATCAGGGTAATAATCTCGGGCGAGCGCAATGCTGACCACATTGCCTCCTAGTGTACCGTTACGGTCTTGAATGAAGTGCTCTAACACACTTCAAGGCCCTGATCCAACATGGATTGTTGCGCCAACGATTATTATTATTATTATTGATACTGCAAGATCATGGCAGGGCGCTACTTAACTCCTTTACAGGTCTTTTCAAGAGTCGACAATTTTTGGGACGGTCGAATATGAGGCGAAAAAATTAGCAAAACTAGAGCAGCGTTTCTCTCTCTTGTCAAGGACTTAAATAAACTTCATAGAGCAGGGACGGAATATTCACCAAAACATCTGAAGCTGGAAAAAGGTATTAAGCTATTCTAAATTAAAACATTGGAAGAGTAAAGCGGCCAAGAAACGTGGAAAAGCCACAAAGAAGACAACCTCTTCACAATAGGAAATGAGAAAAAAACTGGATAGGAAAAAGTGGGTTCGGGAGCAAATGAGCGCTTGAGATGTCAACAAATCTTTAAGAGAAAAACAGCGAAGAGAGGAAATGTCATTCGAAGGATGCTTTGGATATCTGGAATTTCGGCCAGTTTCCAAAAGTAAAAGGTTCAGAAAAGGTAAAGGAGCGCACCACAAGAGTCATGGAAAGAAGTGTTTCTATTACAAGTTCCTATAAATGCTAAAACATTGGCTAACTGCCGAATCTATAAGAATGTTAGATGTTCGGACGGGGAGCACTAGGTTGTTACCTAATTTCAACTTCGGCAAAAAGATTTGTAAGATGATTGAATATTGATGAACAATCGCTGTTACTCCTGCAACCCACTAAAAAGAGCTCTGCAATAAACTGAGTATTTATGGTGACGGGCGAAATCTATACCTGTATCAACAAATCAACTGCCTCAAAAAAGATATTGAGGACTTCTGCTGCATTAATGACAAACCTGTACTCAATACGGACGAGAATTCCCTTCCGTTATATACTCGTTACAACACAAATTCATTTCGAAAGAATCAGAATATTACACCTTGGACCTTCAAATGGAAAGAGAGAGTCCCCATAGGATACACATGATCCCAAATGCAATGTCTGTGAATACGTGGGATGAAGAGACATTGAGGTTTTACATATGATGTCTTGCAATAAATTTTGACTTATTATAGCTTTGAACGAAACGAAAAGATTACTTTTTGATTAGGAGCATCCCTGTTGTACTTCTTCGCAAATGTTAACCCTAATCAAAACACAATCTTTCCGTTTCATTAAAACACTGAGGGAAACCAAAAAGTTCAACACTAAAAACCACTTATCATAACTTTGCTACCCTTAATCCTATGAAGGACCATAATGGTAGCCTTCGTTTCCACGGTGGTGAACAGCGGTAGAGAAGCACTTCATCACGAATCTGAGATCGTTTGCGTGCTAGCAGGTTATACTAGAACGTATCAAGGTGGACATCGATCATACTTTACTGGCTACATTAACAAGTTTCAGATCATTGTCAAGCAGTATGTGGAGCTTAGATTAGCGCTGCTCCTATTCTTCACCGATTTCGAGAAAGCTTTCGTGTGGATATGGAGTGTATCTGGAAATGCTCTATGCAGGAGGGTATCTTGTAAAAACGAATAATTATTATCAGAACGATAACTTCAGGTATTGCATTGAGGTTAAATTGCACACGAAGTCTAAAGCAGAGACCGGAATTTTGTCACCGATGAAACCAATAATTTATCCAATATCGTATCAATGAATTCAAGATCCCAAGATAAAAGATTTGGAACTGTTTCCAAATAAATCGCTTCTGATAGACAGATGGAGAGTGAACTAATTTTACTAGAGTTTTGCATTACGAAAAGCCTAAAAAAATCATCAAAGTGAAAAATGGGCTCAAAACACCCGAATTTAATTTCACGCGTTTTATGTTTCGCCAGGACATACTTTGGAAAGTTTTCAAGATCATGAAATAGTATTTAATCGAAAACAAACGATTGGACTTGAAGTGTGTATTGCACCTTCTTGACATTTTATTGTGAATAGAACTACTATATAATTCGAATTAGAAAACCCCCAGAGCGTAACTTGTTGTCTGTGTTCTGGCAGCGCATTTCCTAGAGAAGCTACATATGTTATTTGATTGACGCCATTTTCTCGTTAAAATACATTAAATTACTCTTTATTGCATGCAACATCCACTTCACATCTCTTGAGGCTGATTTCAAGATAGTAATTATATAATTATTTTTTGGGGTGTAGATTCCAGTGTTTATGCAAAGCAATTTATCTATGCAAGCAGATATTTGGATGAAAACGAGCTTTATATCCGCATTATATGCATCATTAAATATAAACTCCAAAATTTTGAATCGACAATGGTAACAAAACAAAAAAGGGAAACAACACCTCAATTAAGAAGAAACGAAATGAATTAATATAATAACAACCAAAAGGCAAAAAAAGAACACAAAACGATTCCATCAAATGATATTACGTTGACCTTGTGTTAGAACTTGTTTCCACACGAGTATCTGGGTAAAGGCTCTGTATCTACATATAGACAATTGTATCTTTTTTGTACTACTCTAGCCCGAACGTTCATCTATTGGGATTTCTTCATAGATGTACGGATGAATGATGAGTGGAGCCTGAAAATATATACAATTAATTCGGGGCCTTTTCACCTGTGTTGATTGCCATAAATGCTTGGGAATTTGCCAGCCACCTACATGTAACCGAATTGTAGAGCACACCAGTCGAGCGCTTGAGTGATGGTAATAACTGAGTGATTTGTCTTCGTCAATCGTTTTGGTGTTTTTCCAGATGTATTTACTCATTTTGTTATAATGGTGCCAAGAATGATATCTGTCAGGATTTATTGAGTTTTATATGGGCCCATTACAAAATGAATATCTGCAGGAATACTCGGGGGCTTGCTAGGAAGTGAGTTTTGGATGATTTCTCAAAAAATGCCATCTAATTTGTAGAGGGATCATCAGAGTGCACGATAGGCTTAACAAAAAAGACCTTCTGAATCACTTTACGGATGTTATCACAATTTGAGTAAGATGTTAATCACGCATGCGATTACCAAGCCATCATCCACCAATGTAAGAAAGCCCGACTAGGAGATGAAAGCCATGTATAATAACGAAGCAGAAGAAGTATGAGCCAACGTTTTATGATGCGAGGCCGTGGAGGTGAGTTTGAATCCTTGCTTATCTCAGAGTCGTCTATAGACTCTGTACTATTTGCGTTGATCCTGTAAATTTCCCATGTGCAAGATTTAATCCCCCTCCCTTTCACGTTAGGTTTCACCTTCCCGCCAAATTTCGTGTAAATTTTTATAGGGTGTTCCTGAGGAAAATGTTGTGACAGACAGACAGACGGGCAGACCTATGAGAAGGGTGCCTAGAACATAAAACCACCATGAGAGACGAGAGAAGGAGTAAACATACGGTGCAGGGATTGGGACGCCAGTGCCAGCAGCTTTTGGGAGTGAACGAGCAGGCTCCCGGAGTGCGTCGATGGTGGACAATTCGATCTCCGTGACGTCTAATACTACAAGTGATTAGATTTGGAAAAAGAAGTGTTTAAACGTAACACCACCTTATCGAGAATGCACAGCGAAAGAAGGATGAGCTGAAGGTAGATCGCTCGTTGGCAAAAACTGTAACAAAGCCCACTGCGTATGTCCAAGAGGGTCATTAGCAGAAAGTATTCTAGGAACAATAGACCTATTCAGGAGAAGCTCGTCAACTTTCAGATAACCGCAAATGGCGAAGACCGTAAACGATGAGATACAGGGAAGGTCAGTACATGCATAAAATGTAAGTGTATAAAAAGGTAATCCTGTCGGGACTCATAGAAAACAGAGCCCTGATCCGCAGGAAATACTCTTCTCCCAGCTTGTGCCGAAAATTGTTGAGTTGTCCGAGTTTATCAAGGTCAAACACAACCTGCACCAAGCCATAAAGAATATGCTAAGAGATATTAGAGTCCTTTATAACAGATCGCAGGGGGAAAGAAAAATTCTATGAGGAAGCCGAAACCTGCTGTTCCAAAAGTGTCACAGGCGAGTCCAGTGACGAATTAAAGAGTACGTGAAAAAGAGGGGATTTTCGAAGTAACTAACAGGCACCTAAGAGAAACAAGTATGAAAGGTTTTATGTACTTCTTATATAAAAATATTTGAGTGTAAATTTGCCCTCAGCTCGTACATATTGTGTATTTATATGTCAGACTACTCATTTAAATGTGAGATGGGCATTCAATCTTAGATTACAGTAAATTTGCACGAAAGAGAGAACATTGACCTGTTATAACTCTGTTAGTAATAGTGCAATTCCCACCAAACTTGCTAGTATCATGTTCTATATTATAGCCGCTATTACTACTAAATTGATGATTCTAAGGTAAACTTGAGGATGTTTCTAACCAATTGTTAAGTTTATTTCAACATACGGTATAGTATATTACCATGGACAACCATTATCAACAAATGACTAAAACGAAAAAAACTAATTGAGATCTTTCATTTGATAACCAATTTGACTATATTCGGTGAAAAAGTGTTACTTCCCCCTGGCATATATGGGGATCTCCCCACTGAGTCATACAAGTGGATTCGCAATTCCGTTTTTAAAGGAGTAATTGTTTCTGAGAAAATGGGTGTGACAGACAGACAGGACAGACAAGGGGACTATAAACTGATTTTAATAGGTTTGGTTTCACATAAACCTTTAAAAAGCTAAAAAGGAAAAATAAGATTCTCCCATGCGATGCCCGATCATGGGACCTCACTTTGTCGTGGTACTAATATTATGATATATGATGATGACGTCATCTACATCTTAGGATGCAATAAATTCCCATGAAATACGAAACTTTCATCTTCTATAACATTGCTAATAATAGTTTCTTCTTTCAAACTTTCCAGAATTAATTCTTATATTATCGATTAAGCTGATGTAATTTTGTTCTCTTAGGATGATGTTAAGTGGTGTTAAATATTTCTAAAAAATGGTAATCCACCATTAGCACTTTTATTTGAGACTTTCCGAGCTCTCGAAGCGAACGGTCATTAAGACCAGAGCTGAACAAGAATCCAGAAGGAAATATACGTTCTGGACAGTCGTGTCATTCACGTCCGAAAAAGGGTAACTATTATAAGAACATTAAATTAAAAAAATATTGTTACATTCCAGAGCTGCTGCGCACAACAGCAAATACGGGCTTGGGGACAGGATGTCCGCCAAGAGGTGTAAGATGATACGCCCCGAGGAGATGTCATTGGAAGAAGAAGGCAGCTCCCCAGAGCTGCAAGCAATAAACGCGACCCTCCTCGAAAAAATTCGAGGGGCTAAAGCAAAAAAAGGCTGCGATGGTCCAGCAGCTGGACTGTCAGCTAAAAATTATAAAGCGGCTAGAGGATCGCTTGGCATCCCTCGAAGGGAGGATGCCAATCGCAACGTCGGAGCAGCAGCAACGACAACATCATCGTGAACAACATCAACATGAACAACAACAACACGAGCAACAACAGAAGGAGCAACAACAGAAGGATCAACAACATCATCAAGATGGAGAGATGTGCGTCGTCATCCAAGAAGAGGAAGGCGACGAGTTCAACTTCGTCCAGCGGAGGAAAAAGAGAAACAGAGAAAAGGTGAGTGTAAGTAGAGTTAATGCCCCTCCGGCAAACCCTCAGGCACCCTCCCCCCAGGTTACCCGCCCAAAAAAGGCAAAAATTCCGCCCATCACTGGGTATAAAATTAATGTTCCTCAATTCTTGAGGATATTAAAAGAGAAAGGGTTAAAAGCAACCCTAAAAAATACGAGGGCCGATAGGACCCTCATTTTTGCTCAAAGTCTTGAGGATCATGCAGCGATCTTCAACCTTATTAAGGAAAAGGGACTGCATGCCACGACCAGTACCCCTCCGGCTTTAAGGACTCAGTCCTTGGTCATCCGTGGTCTTCATAGAGAGACTGAGCCGGCTGACATAATGCGCGAACTCAACGAAGAGTATCCGCACCTAAAATTGAAAAGTGTCTCAAATCTAGTCACACGAGCCGACAAACTGGCCCACAGCCTGAACCCGGCACTTCCATTGAAGTCGCAATCGGGGCTGTTCATGGCTACTTTCGAGCCAGAACAAGATCTAAACGAAGCATTTAAGGTGAAATATATCCTTCACCAGAAAATTTCGCTTGAGAAAGTCAAGCCGTTTCAAGAAGTGCAGTGCTACAACTGCCAAAACTTCGGGCATATCGCCATCAATTGCTCCATCGTACACCGGTGCGTGAGGTGCACGAAAACCCATGTGCGAGGGGAAGGCTCAAATCCCACCGCAGACAAACCAACTTGCTGCAATTGCGGCCAGGCCGGACACCCCGCCAACTATCGCGGATGCCCGGCATACAAGGACATGGTTGCCAGAAGGGAAGCTGGCAGGGCGAAAAAAAATGCCGAGACCATAAATGCCAAACAGGCGGTGACTCAGATGTCACAAAGCTTGGCCAAACCGGGCGTTTCTTACGCTCAAGCAGCTAGGAATACTCTCCCTAGAGCTGCAGCCCCCCAAACTCCTCTTACCCAAACAACTAGGAACACTATTCCTAGAACTACAGCCCCTCAAGTCCCTCAAGGCAATAAATTGGCCTTCCAAAACTTGGTCGAAACTATCGCGTCGGCCCAAACAAATGAACAGCGACAATTAGCCGCTATCCAACTTTTGATGAGTTTATGGAGTTAAAAGTCGTCACATTTAACTCCGCGTCCTTGGTCTCACACGTCCAACGTGCCACCGCACAAGAGTTGGTCGATTCCCTGAAAGCAGACTTCTTCTGTGTTTCAGAGACACATTTAAAAAGCAGGCACAACGTTAATTTTACCGGATATAACATTATCCGGGACGACACCAACAGCGGTTCCGCCCTTTTAGTCAGAAAAGACTATGCATTTGAGGAAGTCTCCATCAAAAACCTGCAGACCTGTTCCGCGGCAGCGGCCTTAGTTAAAACTAACGACAATAGACGCATCTTAATAGCTGCAGTCTACAGAAAATGTAACTCTCCCTCTGAACAACTGGGCCAAGACTTACAAATCTTGAGCGATCTCCAGTCTAAATCTAAATACCTAATTTTTGGCGGGGACTTTAACTCACGGCACACTTCCTGGGGCGATTTGGCAAAAAACCGAAATGGGGTTGCCCTCGAAAAATGGATCCATAATCAAAGTCCATTAAACCAGCTTGAGATGATCTTGCCAGACACACCCACAAGGCCTGCAAGTCAGTCAATACTTGACTATTTTCTAATGTCCGCAGACGCCACTCTCACACTGCAGGTGTTAACGTGCAAAACTTTACCAGGGATGTCTGATCACTTCGCAGTTGAACTTACACTTTCCCTAAACTCTCAACTGCCAAAAACGAGTACCCAGCGCAATAAGATCATTCGCCCATACTAACTGGGATAAATTCAGGGCAGAATTGGCACCACAGCTAAACCTGAAAAAGATCACTGTCTCGCAAAATCTAACGGACAAAGAAATCGATGAGGCCATCATCTTGGCTACTGATGCCATCAACTCTGCTACACGCAGAAACACAAAGCTCCTGAAAATCGATGAGATTCAGTTCAATAAACTGCCGCACGAGATAATGAAACACCTGAAAGTCAGAAAAATCTGGCGCAGAAATCTCAAGCGAATCTTCCACAAAAATGGCAACAGAGCTAACACGGAATATAAAGTGTTAATTTCGCGGATTAACTGCCTTAGTACATTAATCCGTCAAATGGTGGAACAACTCCGTAGCAAGGAACTCACTCGCAAGCTAGCAGATGTGAAACCCGGATCTAATATGTTTGTACATATAAATAGGCTGACAGGCCGCAACAGATCCAAAAACTTCGTTCTTACCAAGAACAATGAAAACATCGGCAGTGACGCTAAGAAAGCTCAAATACTCGCGGAGTCTTTCCTAAATCAACTAAACTCTCCTTCACCTAGTAACAACCGAGCCGTCAGTTCGATTGTAGACACGACAATCAAAGACTTTCTTCATGAGCATTCACTCAAATTAACTACCTTCTCCACCTTTAACCCATCCTGTAAACCAAATGACCCAAAAACCTTTTTGAGCTTATCACAGCTCGCAGCCATCACTAAAAGCCTTAACGGCAAAAAATCAACTGGACCAGATGACATAGCAAATATTGTCATCAAAAACCTCCCTAGGGCATCAATGAAGTTCCTTCTTGCAGTCTTCAACAACTGCATCAATAATGGTTACTTTCCCACTACTTGGAAAGTAGCAAAGATAATCGCCATTAAAAAAAAGGCGGCTCCCACGAACCACAAAACTTCAGGCCCGTCTCTCTCCTCTCCAACTTGGGCAAGCTCTTCGAAAAAGTATGGACAGTGGGATTAGTCCAACATTGCGATCGGAAAAACATTATTCCGAACCATCAATTCGGGTTCCGGACTAAGCACGGGACTCAACACGCACTAAGCTACCTTCACGATTCAGTGAGTAGCAGACTTAACGTCAATAACAAGTCCACAGTAGTGTGTGCATTAGACCTCGAAAAGGCATTTGATTCCGTGTGGGTCAACGGACTTATCTTCAAATTAATCAGCCTTGATTTCCCTATCCCGGTGATCAGACTTATAATAAGTTTCTTCGAAGATAGGCATTTTTACGTCAGCGTGAGAAATGATTATTCCGATCTCCTACCGGTCA
Organism: Hermetia illucens; assembly: GCF_905115235.1. Classification (NCBI taxonomy): domain Eukaryota; kingdom Metazoa; phylum Arthropoda; class Insecta; order Diptera; family Stratiomyidae; genus Hermetia; species Hermetia illucens. The sequence goes on along the minus strand of NC_051851.1, from coordinate 97,696,928 downwards.
CTTCTGGAGTACCGCAGGGATCCATTTCAGGACCTACACTCTACAACATTTTCACGGCCGACGCTCCAATCCCAGAGAACGGCACAGAACTATTACAGTTCGCTGACGACACGCTTATCTTCTCGTCGAGCCTCCGACCCGGTAAGGCAGCTAATGCTATTGAGAAATACTTAACAGATCTCTGCAAGTACTACCAGACCTGGGGGATAAAAATCAACGAGGCTAAAACACAGGTTATTACTCTTCGGAGAAAATCCAGATACTTGGGATCTAGATCTATCCACAGAAAAGCTAAACGCTTAAAGCTACGCATCGGGAATACCGTAGTAAACAGTTCACAACAAATGAAATACCTGGGAATGCTATTTCATGAACACCTACGATTCGACCCCCACCTTAATCTTGTTCTCAGCAAAGCACGCGGTGCACTAAGTAAAATCTACTCTATTCTTCGTAAAAGAGTAGGACTTTACACTCAATCTAAACTGACCCTATACAAAGTCCTCATAAGACCGATTCTTTGCTACGGAGCCCCTACATGGATCTCTTGCTCGACCAAAGCTATGAAGAAGTGCGAGTTCTTCGAGCGCAAAATTTTGAGACACTGCGTCGGCTTGTCGTACAATTGGAAAACCAAGAAGTGCAGCCGCAATGCCGAAGTGTACAGGCGAGCAAAAGTTAAATCTCTTCGAGAGTTCGCTCTCAACCTGTTAGAAAGATTCTTCGAAAGAACGGAGAATCACCCGAATCCACTCATGAGGCAACTTTATCTGGAGGGTAACTCCACCCCATTGGCCACATTCTTAAGGCCTTGCCAAATTGTGAGCTCTGCATTAAAACCCGCCATTGTCTCTCTCTTCGACACTCCTTGCCTGGTAGGGGTGCACAGAGGTTAAGCGCGAAATTGTGAACGCTATAAAAACATTAGTTATAAGAATTAGATTAAGTATTATTTATTAGATTAGATTAAGTCAGAATAAGTAAGTAAATAAGCTCTAGGTGCATGCGCAGTTTTTTTCAAATATATGTCCAGTTTGTTTTAATCATGAATTGTCAAGATCTATGTGTAAAGTAAATACACAGTAAAAAGTAATGTCAGAGAAGGTCGGGCAGGCCAAACAATGTAATAGCCACCCGTTTTTTTTTAAATATTTAATTATAACACATAAGCTACATTTAGGCTAGTTATAAGAAACAAACGCTATGTATTTAATGTAAGTCACTGGTTTTTAAATAAATGATTTAAAAAAAAAAAAAAAAAAAAAAAACTGGATATGGACATTTGGTCTTACCCCTACATTGCAAGAGTGATTTGTATTCAAGAGACTGACGCTTTCAATCTTGGGGCCATTGAGCTTAACACTGTAATAATAACAAATCGCAGCCGAAGGAGTCGGTGTAGTAAAGCTGACAATGTGGAAATCTAAATGATCGCCCTTCTCTTGGCGACGGTATTAAAGGGATATAATGGGCATCCGTTATTCTCGGTAGTAAATCCAATCACCATATTTGGCCTTACGCTAAGACCACTGTCTCGTGTGTACAGATTTCAGGATTGATTGACACCAGTGTCACTGAAAGGTATTAGGTGACGGCAGGTAAAAGCTGCTAATGTTAGGCGTGATTCTCAGAGCAAAAACAGTAGTCGATAAAGTTACTTTTATCCAGTTACTAACTGACTTTATGCACCAGTTCGAACTCTCATGGGAGCTATTCACATATATTTGTTGTCTCCATGTTATGTGAAGTGTGTACATCTCAACAATGTCAACAATCAGTACTAGTTGGTGAGGCTTGGTGTTACTATTGGGAGTCCCGCATTTTACCTTACGGCGTACAAGTATCATGAATCATATTATCGTACCGATGCATATGAAGTGAACTCTGTAACAATTAATAGTTCTTACATTTTTCCGCTTATGTTCTCATGAATGCTAGATTTACTATCAGCTTGGATCTAGAGGGGTCATTCTGATGGATACAGATTGATAAATCCTTGACACAACGACTATTTAAGTTCGTTTGTGCTTTGTATTATCCTTCAGACTATGCAGTGGTTGATATAGTAAATCATTGTTAATAACTTGAGAGACTTTTGACCAAAATTTGCTGTTTTTAAATATCAAGAAAAGCGAATTTGGTATGGAGACGGTTCGAAACTGGTAGCATTTTGTACCAATCCCTACAATTTTCAGTCGAAAATAGCCGAGCAGATGTGTGTGTGAGTAGGTTCTAAATTTGTTCCTAGCTTTACTTCTCCGAAGAAGTGTCAAATTTACTGGGGCGAGGAAACCACCTTGGCATTCGATACTTTGGAAACGAGTTTTACCTTACACCTTTTTGGCTTCTCTAAATCTCACTTCAGCACCAACCAGCAGACTGTATAAAGCTAGCGGTGCGTAAATTTGAAAAGTTCGTTGATGGCACAGCTTTCTAAGTGGTGATTGCTCCTGTTTCTCTCAAATCACTGGTCAATTAGTTTGGCTTTTACGGTAGACTGACCATGGCTTCCAGATTCTGAAACTTTTTGTTCTATGTGTAACTGAGATGCATGAGTGCTGTAATCTTGTAATGTACCGTTACGGTCTTGAATGTAGTGCTGTAACACACCACAAACAAAAAACAAACAATGTTAATGATTATTAAAATTATTATGAAAGTCCGAATCAGGGAAGACTCCATTATGAGCGATGGATCCGCCTTTTGAAAGGATATTGGTTTTCGATTCTCTTTCAAAATCTCTAAGTCATTGCACTGCAATCCTACAGTATTTTCAACGGTACGATATTACAATGGAGGTTGAAGTACCATATGACACAAGAACCTACTCTGTCACCTGTTCTCACCTAAAATCTTCAATCAGTTCCACACAATTCAAAAACACTTTATAAGTATATAGTATTCATATTTGTTGGACTGGCAGCTGCCATGGAAAGAAACATCTAGGAGCAATAAGAAATCTTTCACTTCCGAAATAGTTATCGAATTAATTCGACGAAAGATAATCTGTTTTCAGCACAATATGAGAATTCCATGAAAAACTGTAATTTCGCAATAAAATATCTACAAGCCAGTCGAGTCGTTTCATCATGAACAATTTTCTTCATTGAATTTCAAAGGGTTCTTTCAGCGTAACTCATCACACAGAGTGCTCGTTTAAATTTCTAGAATAAAATGTCTGTTTTACAACTCAATATCTATATTTTCATTTCTTAGATAAAAATAATAAAATTTTCCAATATACACTCTGAAACCCGTAACACTGCTGTCAAATTGAAATCCCTAATCACTGGATATACATATCACGGTTGACCTGTCCATCTGTCTGTCTGTCTTACTTAATCGATGTGTGATATAATAAATATTGTTTTGTTAATTGATTGACTGAATTTAAACTGTTATAAATAGGCTCTTGTTAACAATCTCTCTCTGGCAGTAATATTAATATGTGGAGGGTAAAATTTTTTCGCACTTTTAATTTTAAATTCTTCTTTATTCAGGATTAATTTTGTCGATTCAGAGATGGACGCCATCCACATTTAGAAAAATATATATATTTTTACTAATCCTGCGGCACGGTTCAGACTTCGAGGACTCCTGCAAAAACTGATCTCTAATTATCACTTTGTTTCTACAATAGATCCCATCCTAGCACGGGCAAAAATACCACAAGTTTATGCCATTTTTGAATCGGCCTATTCCCTAAGAAGCTATCGAAATTAAATGTAACACTCTTACTTGAATTATAATTTTAAAAAGAAGAAAAACAATTCCTTTCCCCCTTCCAGCTTTCTTACATAAAAGTAGCGTAAAACGTTTCCCAATTTTCGTTTATAAATCTTTAGAAGAAGTAGCACGTAGTTTAGAAACACGTATAAAAAGAAATAGACAAAAATTATTCACTCAGGAAGAGGTTTTCTTTTTATTTGAAAGAATTGAATAATGGTCAGTGCAAATAAGCCATTTTCACGTTGATATAGTTGGCCGGTTTAAAAATTAAAAAGATTATATCCTAATGAGGAATATAAACACTGGAAAACTGGAACTGGATCTGTTGGGCTGGTACCCCATCACGCTTGAAAACCGGCAAAACTCACAGTTTGAGGCTCTTATTTTTCAGATGACGGCTTCATAAATGTCCGATTATGTGTCACAATACACATGAGTTCGATGTACTGAACATTGTCCTAGTTGGATTGCAAGTAGCTTGTCAAAATTATCAAGTATCACGAAAACCGGGTAAATTCTTCGCGCAAAAGAGCGTACCCTCAGATATGAAGCGCTTCATTCAAAACTGCTTTTCGTTTTTGGTTGCTACTTTTGAATGTAATTAATTTGAATCAATTCGTTTTGAAAACTGCAGAAGGCAATATTTGCATTGCATTATTGCATTATTTCCGTCGCTTTCATTCATAAAAATTGAATTTAAGCCGGAGGTATTGCACTCCTAGTGGCATTTAATTGTATGTTTTTCATAACATAAAATATGCACGCAAGTCGATTGTACGCTCTCAAAATCACGGTATTGGACATAATCTTCAAATTTATTCATTATCCTGTATTTTATCTTCTGAAATCCATACAGTTAAATGTCACTAAGAGTGCACATACCTGCAGCCTAAATTCAATTTTTATGAATAGAAGCGGCGGGACTAATGCAAGTGTCATTAATAATTAGCGCTTTCAACGTAAATAGTGCCTTCTGCAGTACTCAAAACGAATTTATTCAAATTAATTACATTTAGAAGTAATAGCCGAAAACGAAAAGTGTCGCCATTTTGCAAATGACGGGAATTGTCAATAAACTATTATCTGTCAACATGCCAAAAGTTAAATTTTCCGAACTTTTTGCGTGTGACACTGGGCATCAGATTTTTTGCATATTGCTTCAAACAAGTCCGTGTAATGAACTTTATTTGACAGCTCTCTCAATCCGCACGCACAGAGTCACTCCGCCGTTGTGTTTCAGCCTAAAAACTACGCGGCAAAACGAATTCTCCTGGTGCTTTAGGGGGGGGACCGGAGATTGCAAATAGCACTGATTTCGTTGCCGTATACCAAACCACGAAAGAGTCTCAGCATAATTTCTACTTGCACTCACTCGTGGATGTTAGGAATCTGAAATATTTCCCAATGAGCCCCTGAAGAAGGGCACTCTTCTTACATGCATCAGCTGGAGGGTGTTCACATGCTTCCTATAAAAATGTATAAACTCATTCAAGAATATATTAGCTTAATTGATAAAGAGCGGACTCTGGATCTTCTCCTACCGACTCATAAAAATCGTTCGAATGATTGTCAAGCAGTCTGTGGACTTTAAATCGACGCTCCATTTGCTTTTCATCGAAGTTTTCGACAGCGTGAAGAAGGAGCATTTCGGAGAAACTAATAGTAATTACAAGAGCGACATACAACGGTGTAAATCTCACGTGATGCAGTTGAACTAAAACCAAAAAAAGTGCAATGTTAAGTATAAAACGAAATCCGTCCGATTTGCACCTCAGCACAGATAATTTTCGCTCCCATTACCCGAGACGTTCTACATGCTACTTTGACTAGAGAACGCTGTAGGAGTCGATGGACAATGTCATCTTTCTTCAAACACCTTGACTGCAGTAATAGCTTATGTCTGCTTTCTCAGCGAGTCACGGACATTGGCCAAATGTTTCGTACACAATCCGAAAATGCAATGGTGTCAACATCAACATCAAATTTAAGCTACTCTGTGCCAATTTTCTCTCTGTGCGCCGAACATAGAAGGTGACCATCTTTTGCTGTCGGGGTATTCTGCCCTAAGAAAATAGCTAATTAGAAACTTGGTCTCTACTTCGTCTAAACCGTATCAAGTTAAGGTCCGCCGAATATGAAGTACGTGAATTTCGCGAATACCGTGAACGGGTCCGAAGTGCCAAAGGAAAGACCCATCCTCTTCAATTAGTAAGCAACCGCCGAGCACTTGAATGGAGCTGCACTTAGGCGCGAGCGGACCTGTACCTATTTTGGATGTGCGAAAGCAAACCACTTACCACAGTTGTATATTTGAAACAATCGATTTTTTTTAACAAATTACGTTTTTCATGCATCTGACCATGACCCCCTTTAATGATCCCCCTTCAATGTGTATTCAACATTCTACTTTCAGGTGGTCTTTAATGCATTCAAACCTTATTTCAATTTAGAAGGGAATTCTATCAAAATAAGATTAATTGCATTAAAGTAACAGCATTAGCCTATAGTACTGACCCTGAACGGCTTCACTTGTTTGGGTGTCTTCCATGAAAAGCATTTGCTACTTTTGAGTCATCCCAAATGCTTGCTCAATTAAAGACTTCCCAGGAATCTGCACAGATTTATTCAAATTGAGTAGATAAAAGAAAACTAGCATGAATTCTATCGAAAATCGATACTCAAAATTAACAACACACGTCAGTTACTAATTGAAGCTGAAAGTCAACTTATCACTACATAGGGAAAGGAAAACCGACCACAGTCACGCGTTGTCCATTTTTGTTTGTCCCAATCAACTGAAGCAACCATTTATTTTTGAATGAAATGAAATCTTGTATTTCTGTGCCTACGTAGTCGTTGGTGTAATATTGGATCACGAATCTATGATAGATAGCGGTTCTTGACTAAAACAAATTTTAGAAGTAATCCCCTTTTCCAGATTAGTTAAATGTCGCAGAGGCAAAGAATGTCGCTACTTTAAATATCCACTACCTCTGAAGGAATAAAATGTACTCGTAAGAGTGAGGGCAACCCGAGGTTAATCTGTTGGTTTTACCCTGTCATACAAATTTCAGTTTTCTTAGGATATCAGTACAATATTTCACTCCGTTCCTTATGAAGAATCTCTCGTTCCCGCTAATCCCCAAGGAGACATCTTCCGAAATGAGGAGCAGAATAAAGGGGTCTGTATACCAGCAACCACCTGGAAAGCTAGAAAACCGGCTCAGCGTTAGTAGAACCAGCAACTTGTTGAGGCAACTCATAAACCCATACGACCACCTTGGGATCCATAAAGAAAATGCTAAAGTGAATTCCAAGTTCCGAACACTCCTCAGTACTGTAAATGAAGCAAGCAAACAAATTCCACAAGACAAATGTTTCGAATTACAATCCTCGGTTTCGTGTAGGTACCAGAGAACCATTCAAAGCGTGTCACCACGACCAAATATCAAATATTAATCCAGCTTAGAATTGATATTGAACACGTTCTCCTCATTCACGCACAGCTAAAACCATCGGCGGTAATGTACTTGCACATATTCGTATGTACGTACATACGCTCCAGTATGGGCAGTCGTATAGGATGTTAAAATCACCCGAGGAATGTCGCCGCCGCCACCATTGAAGGCTTTTGACCCTTCGCCATTCTAAGATTTCCAATAAAGTCAAGTCAATTCAAACGTCTTGGACATGGTCATCGTGTTGTTGGTTTTCCATGGAATTATTGCCGTGCGCTACTTCTTGCTAACAAGTTGAATCCGGTGGCCAACAGCAACTTAATGTATGCACACTTGTCCGTATGTAATCTATCGTAGATATGCATGTGTGTCATAGAACTCTTTGAAAAGTTACTCTTACCACTTAATGAGACTCCAGAGCAAGACGTACTCAGACCATTGGAAGAATCGGAAGAATCCTCTTCTGCTACTTTCGCTGGCTAAGGAAATTGGAAACATCAAAATAACATTTTGTTGCGGAGAAGATTTAGATATTAGAGGACTGGATGAAGGAGGAAATCGGTAGTGGAGGAACTATGTTAGGCTGGAAGACTCTGAAACTGGTTGTTTGGGGGCAAGAACGGCAGCCAGTCAAGAAGACGAAAGGACGGCTGTGGGCGATTGGTACCAGTCGAATGGCAAAAGCTCTCCATGAATCAGATATCCAAGAAACCAGTTTGCCTCTCGTTTTATCTGAAGAACTGGTTGTCAGCATCCACCACAAACCAGCCATGATTTCAGTGCTGAGCGACGGAATTCAGGAGATGCATTGGTCGGCGAATGCTCTGTGGTGATGGTGAAAAATTTGAGATTTTTGTGTACCGATGGATGTACTTCGATATTTAGAGGTGAACCCAATTTCCTTTAAAAGCACAATAACAACATTTGGATCACGTTTTTCATATTCTAGCAAACTTTTACATTTTAGACATGTGTATACCACTCAAGTGAATCTGAAAAGAGAGACTGTTTTGTTTCCGCAAAAAGGGTGTGATTGACTTGACATTCTTCCATTGCCGGGGGAAAAATAAACGTCATTACTGACGCATAAATATTTATTTCCCGGTAAGGAAAGGAAACAAGTTATGCGAAAATGAATTCACAACTACTTACATGTGAAAACAAACTGATGGTTGAGAAAGCTTAAATAAGGCCAAACCAATTTCAGTCATATTATCCCATTTAGCTTAAAAAACAACAAATAGCCAATTTATAGCCCAGAAGCAGTTGCCGAAGTTTGATAAGATCCTGACACTTCCTTTGTTAATAGAGTTGAAGTCGTACTGGAAGGAAGATATTGAAATTTGATACAAAAGGGTCAGAGGCGATGACATATAAGAGTGTAATTGTGGAAGAACAACAAACATCTTGAAAAAAGGAAATATTCAACAGCGCTCCCTTGAAAAGAAATAGATATTATTTGAAAATCAGAACATTATATATTTTGATCGGCTTAAGTATCTCGGAACAACGTTATGGTAACTTTGACCTGTTAGGATCATGCTCTATATTATAGCCTATATTACTACTTGATTCTGGGGTGAATTTAAGGGGGGTTTGCAGTCAATTACTAAAAATTTTAGTTACGTTCTATTATTAACCTTATTCGAACAGATATCGGTATGGAGGGTTGCATAGGTTCTGAAAATGGGTCCGCGAAAGAAATTATCATTTTTCAGCCCCTGCCCTCCCCTCTTGTGGAATAATTGTCAGAACTGATACCCCTCACGAATATAGTCAATATTCGGAGAAAAAAAATGGTACACTTCCTTTCGCACGTATGGAGACCCTCGTTTAAATTCGACGTAGGACGATGTTGCTCATTGCATGCGTGGACGTTTCCACCTTCCCCCAATACTGATTTCAATCAGTATAACCATTTCTGAGATAACGTACGTGTGACAGACAGACGGACGGACAGTAAACCGATTTTAGTTGTTTTACACAAAACTTTAAAAAGGCACCATCAATAAAGGTGATGTGCAACTTGAATGCGGATCTACAGAAAGGAAGCATCTAATGTAAGTCTTCATTCTAAGCTAGTTTTGAAGTGGTGGTGTTGGATATTAAAAATCCCAATGGAAGAAATAGCACATAATAAAGTAGGTTTTAGGCTTCATGCATTGGGGATTGGCGAGGGGCCAAATACCTCCCCCATAAAAGAATATGGCATTGGATATGATGGAAACAACAACAACGACGTCAGAAAACAAAAATGGAATATTTTATTGGATCTATGAACTTTTGAACGCTCAACAGAGCAGGTGCGTTACTTCAACTTGTTCGGAAAGCTTCGATATATATGCATTTATTATAATAGCGTTTATAGAAACGCTATAGCGCTGTAGATCTGGCAGATTAATTTTCAACTGAGGATAAGGATCAAATCACCGGAGATGCATTTTATAGTACCTTAGAAGCGGCATACGATTTGCCCTCGAATGAAAATTGGTAGTAGAGAACTATTTAACGCAAAAGTTGAACAAGAGGTGCAGTCGTTACGAAATAAATAACGATAATGGTGAGGGGTTGGTCGACTTTGATAGTAGCCGAAATATGGTTATAAGCTCGATATCCTTCCGACATCGTGGAGTAAACTGCGACTCAGACTATAAAAGCAAACTACCGCTGTCGTGTAGCGGAATGTGTCAACTATAAAAGAACCAGGACTCGAAGTGAACAACTTAAAGGATAGTTAGGTGTAGACGAGACATGCGTCGCTAGTTGCTAAGCATGTTGAAAATATCGTCCTGGGGTAGACACATCAGTGGCACAATTTTGGAGGCATAAGAGAAATGGAGTAAAGATAAGAGAGGAGATGACCGTGGGATTGCCAATAGAAAAATAAGTGACTGGTTTGATGATTAATGTACCAATACTACAATGCATAGAGCGACCACTCTCGCGAAGAAAGAAAAATATAACGAGCCATGAAGAAGAAGTATGTACTTCTTCTCCAGATAAAACAATAACTGTGGTTGAGTATTGACAACGATGTTTAGAAATGAGTGGATTGGGATTTGACGCATGGACCAGGAATTCCGGCAGTTTGCTTTCAACGGATATAGCCTTCTAACAAATCCTCGTATCCGTTTATGGGATGTGATTCTAGTTTCTTTGGCGATATATTTTGAAATCATTTTAAGAGTACTCACTAAACCATCAGCTTTTCAACAGGCGGAGTCAATCCAAGAAAGGATTTGGAAGAAGTGAAGCTGAACAATTTTTATCTAGACGATTACAAGCCTCCGTGGTAAAAGTAGCTATTACAGAAGAACTCTTATGTCTCACACAGCATTCACTTGCGAAACTAACGCACCACCCTGTAGCTAAGTACAGCGAGTAAATAACATGGTAAGAGGATGTCTTCATCAGAGGTCAAATACAAACAACCAGTGGTAACTTGAAATTGAGAAAACTGAAACTGCTTGCTAACTGAAGCATAAAATTCAATCAGGGTTCACGAATCTTTTTTAACTCTGTGACGATGACTTTGACAGGTTAAGTTAAATAACCAATGATAGGATATGCTTTATGAACCGCTTTAAATTCAAAATTACTACTGGACAAATTGAAAGGAGAGCATGCCATGTTTGGCTGCTACAAAGCAATGAATATTTACAGTTAGTCAAGTAAAACAGCGCACGCCTTAATTTATATACATATAAAAGCTTTGGATTTGAAAAGATAGGCAGGTAGAATTGGGTTAAAGATAAACACCAATAAAAGCAAGGTTTTCAGTCTGAAGGATCACCACCCCCTCTCGATCTGCTTAATGGGCAGAGCATCGGAGGTGTCGATTAATTTGTTTTACTAGGAAGCCTGATATCTGGCGACGGTGGAACCTTATTGAATCTTGCCTGACGCATTAATAGCGCTAATATCACTTTCGCTGTGTGCACAAAACTGACACTCGTACGCGATGTGGTTGGAAAGCAGAAGTGGCAGTGCGTAGATCACACATTGTTGCTGCTGGAAGACGGACAATTGCATTGCAAACTATGCCAAGTAGTGAAATCCACTCTGCTAAGATGGCCAGCGAGTGGGTCGCCGCAAGGGAGAAGAAGTGCAGGCGTCTCGGGAATTCTTAGGGGAGCTGAAGCGGGTATAGGTGTGATTTACGCGGTATACTCCAGCAAGAGGTAAATGACTATAATATTATACACTGTTTATTTGTCTGTCACACGCAATTTTCTCAGAAACGGCTGTACCGATAATCACGAAATGCAGTGGAAAGCTTGGAACTGTGAACACCCACGCATGCAATGAGTAACATCGTTTTATCGTCCCCATATATATAAAATGAGGAGTAAAATTTTTTTATCTAAGATAGTCATGATGGATGGAATGGATGAAAGGTCTCGTCGGCATTAGTTTTTACATCAGGCGTCTAGGCAGTTGTCAGGGTCAATTAATGTTTTTCTCGAAGCTCCGCTTAAGATAGGCGTAGGGATATTTTCAATCGGATTAGTATCATCAGTAGATGCACCTTTGTTGTATCTTTAACTATGCGCAGGACGAATTGGACATGATACGGTCACAAAACCCTAAAAATAAATTTCGTCGGTTAAATCCACGTTACTCCCTGTGCTCAAACGAGTCGTTTGGCAACCTGCTTTTCAGACAACAGCATCGGCCATCCAATCAAATGCTTTTGAGAAGTTTCATGGGACTGTTTCTGCTTTGTTTGCCCTTGAAGCAAAGACAAATCAGCATTTCGTGAGTGCTTCCAGCCCGTCGCGTACATGTCTCTCAGCGGCTACCGTGCTTTTCTGTCAAAAAAACCGCTGCCGACTCGTCAGAGCGCCAAACACCGAAACTACCTTTACCTACTATCGAAATTGTGAGTTTGTATTTATAATATATTTAATATATATATACATATGTATATTAATTCAAAAATCCGCCTTTTAACGATCGAAAACCGTAGGTTTGAACGTTTGGCTGGTATGAGGGTAGACAACAACTTTTTTAGGTTGAGAATATAATCAGGTCAGGACTACTTTATCCTCAAATAAAAAAATATCAGAGTCTGCAAAACGAAAGTAAAAGGAGATGAAATATGGATTGGATGGTACAAAATAATGTTTCAAGCCAAGAGTCACCTTCGTCATATTTTGGGACCTTCCATCACAGACCTCATTTCGTATAATGTATTATAAAAAAAATATTATTTTGTTAGTATGTTAGTATCCGACGAAATTTATTAAAAAAATAGTAAAAATGTTCAACGCAGGAAACGCTAGCGATTAATTGAATATAAAAAACCCTGACTACACAAAACGATGATTCGAGGAGATCAAAAAGGAAAACATGGATTGATGTTTGTAAAGCGATGTTATACCTTTCAGTGATTTCCATAACTTGAAAGGAAGGAAAACAAACGATACTTTAATTGAGAGGGGCTTATTACAAGGTAATACATTTTTCAAACTAAAATATCCTATTCTCAGGTAAAAACATATTGGCTTCCTCTCAAGTTTGAAAGGTGGAAGTGGGTAAATATTCATTCCTGAAAGGATATACGATGGGCAGTATATGGCTTCAGGAAGAGAGAAACTTATATTATTTCCAACCCTGACATTTGTCTTTATATGGAATATCATTTTCCAGAGGTTTTTTTTCGGTGCTGTGTGATGAGTTTCGTTTGTTGTTTCACCACTTATAGACTTGCACCAGTAGACAAATTACTCTACGGTCAACAATATCTTTTGGGATAATGAGGGATCCTAAGTCCAGATCCACTTGATGTTGGACTGGACCAAATGAAGAGCAACTTACACTCACGTTTTTTGGTCCACAGACCCCTCGTTTGGGGCATAGTACCCAAGCATTCAAAAATAGGGAGAAATCATCAGACGCTGCCTCATTTCTGCCCTGAGAGTAGCTTGACCAAAAGTGGCAAAAGATGGAAAACGCTCCATCACATATTCGCAAAAACATGACAAAGGTGCGAATCATATCCAAGTTAAATAGTTTAAGCCTAAGCTAGGCTAAAGCTAGGTAATTGTTTGGGATAATGAGAGATCCTAAGCTAAGCTAAGTACTTTAATTGTTAATGCGTAGGAAGTGTTGGTACTGTGGAGTGCGGTATTAAGAAGAACCTGCATAAGTCTACTTAGATTCGTGGACAGCAAGATACTATTCGCCCTACTTCCCTATTTGCAGGCGATTAGAAATGACGGGAATTACAATAAAGCGCTACATTCTACAAACTACAGTAAATTTATTTAAGGAGTTATAATGTATCTGAATGGGCGCACTTATCATCTTTAGATTATTTTGCTTATATTTGCTCAGCATAGGTGATAAATTCGGAACGAAGGAAACCAAAGATCGCCCTTTTATCCCAGATGACACAGTGGTAACAGCGATAGTGGATCAAATCTCACCGGAGATAGAGAAATTTATATCGTGACTGGATGCCGACGCAGGTCTGAATGAGTACCTGAGTCGAATCAGGGTAGTAACCACTGGCGAGCAGAATACTGCCCACATTCGCTCCTACGGTGTACTGGTATCCTGTTATGTTACAATCTTGCTCTAATAAGCTTCAAAGTTCTGATTCAGTTGGATTGTCGCGCCAGCGATTATATGTAATATTATAACCATGACTAATATTTATTATATGTTATATCTCTTAAACAATATTTAAACGTCAATGACGTAATTGATCTTCTTGAGAAAACCGGATTTTATGTCATTCCGGCGTCACTTTAAAGTTATATAAATCAGACTACATACTCCTGTGGTGGGAATTTTTGAAGCTTGTTTCACATGAACATTTTTTCTCTAAATTTAAACACGTATGAAGGCGAAGTTTATGCTTGGCGGTTTGTCTTTTGCAAGAATCTAATTTTATTCTATTTAAAGGAATGGAAATCAGCGAAACGTAAAATCTAACAGAAATCAATAAAGACGACATAAAAAATTAAGTTGAGCAAATGGACGGCCTTTATTTTTGGTCAAAAATAAAGCTTTTTATTAGCTTCAATCCATTTTTGTTTAAATCAATAATTAATTACTGCGTAATCATTACGAACATAAAAGGGAAAACCTTAGCAGCCACTCAACCATTAGCAGGATATGCTCCCAAGAAGGCATGTGTGCTTGTTTGGCCATTGGTGGGTAATAAGCTTTGCACGCGGGAGGAGGAGGAAGCATATACAAATGATAAACACAGGATTTGGTCATAATTATAAGAAGAAAAAATCATTTCACTCTCACCACTATCTGAAAAACAAGTAAAATGGTAGCCATTACAACACAAACGTTAATATTTAAAGTATCAGAGGAAACCGTCCGAAAGAGCTTCAGTCAAGATATTAAGTAAGGTATGAAGAACCCTCGCATACCGGTTTAGATTTTCGAATCCGATAGTTGAAACAGTTTTGAGGGATTTCAACCAAAGGGGAAAGGATAGTGTATTTGATATATGTTATTCATATGTAATTTATGCGAGGGAACGTGGAGTCAGATTATTTCGTTTACTTCGTTTACATCACTCAGTCGAAGAAATTCCAAAATCGCAAATACACGAAGTGTACATCATAGTACGTTGCACTAACTACGGTAGGTAAGTAGGTATCAGTGGTCACTCCGTTTTGATGCCACAAAATCCTAAGACCGTGACTGTTGTTATGGGAGCAGAGTCCAGCCGGCTCGGATCTTCAAAGCCTGCCCGTAGCATTCACGAAGGAAAGCAGCTCGCCCACCCTGCAACTAGAAATCTCTCTGAGGTGGTTTACCCAGTGTCCGCAGTCTGACTCCAGCCAGAGCTAGGCAATCGCAGAGAAAGTGCATGAGGGTTCCCTTCCTTCTCAGCAGCTTCAGTAATGCGAGTTGTAGGGTATGCCGAGCCTTGCGGCATGATCTCCTATGGTCCAGTGCCCCGTGCAGACCGCCGTAATCTTGAATGGATTTGCACACGTCTGGCACAGGAGCTCTCGTGATCGGGGTATGTTATGAGCGTTCAAAGCCTGCCACCATACAATAGAGCCGTACGTTAGGATCGGACGCACTACAGCGGTGTACATCCAGAGAACCGTCCTCGGCCGGAGACCCCATTTCCTTGCAAATGTTCTCTTGCAGGCATAGAAGGCATAGAAGTTCAATGTTCAACCTCCAATTTAGCTTAGGATCCAGGATTACACCCAGATACTTTACATTAGAGGAAAGAACCAATCTTTGTTCGTTCAGCCGTGGTAGATGGAATTCAGGTATCCTTGTCTTGGTGGTGAATAGCATCAGTTGCGTTTTGGTTAGGTTTATGCTGAGTCCGCATCTTGCGGCCCACAGGCACACCTTTCGCAACGCTCCTTCCATGATGTCGCTCATAATGGACAGAAACATCCCTGATACTAATATCACCAAGTCGTCGGCATACGCCACCACCTTCACCCCGCTGCTGTCAAATGTACGTAAAATTTTGTCCATTACTATTAACCAGAGCACCAGTGAGATGGCGTCACCCTGGGGCGTGCCTCTGTTCACAGCTCTGGTGAAGTAGTTGCCCCCCAGATCCGACTGGATTATCCTGGTACTCAGCATGGATATAATCCAATGCGTGAGATACCCCTCCAATCCAACACCGGTCAAGGTTTCCATGATGGCGTTGGTACTGACGTTGTTAAAAGCTCCCTCTATATCCAAGAAGGCAACAAGGCTAACTATAATATATTTCTATTAAAGTTCTGCTGTCCAATGTTTGCCACCACCACAAATTATTACTAACGAAGTTATAACAGATCAAAGTTGTCGCTTTTTTTGAAAATTTACTGCAATTTAAGACTTTGAATGTCAGTATCACACAATATTGAATAATCTGATATAATATGCATATATGCACATTAGGAGTTTGGTTCAAATGGGACAAATGTCCACTTAAATATTCTCATATAAGAAATACACCAAGCCTTTCATGGCCGAAGGGCGACTTTTTCGCTTTCGACTTGTTTATTTTTATTAGAACCAACCTGTCCCAACTGCCGCGTTTATCGAGGGAAAACTTAACAGGGTAGGTAGTTTCATTCCTCAAAACAAGTTCGTGGTCTACACTGTTAGTGCATCTTCAACACAAAATAAGTACCGTTGTTAGAAAATAACTCACCACAGACTTCCGTGGAACTTAACACTTTCAAGACATGTATAATATGTCAACCACCTTGAATGCCTGTGTGAAGTTGTCAGATCTCCCATAAGGTGCGTCCCTTCGTGCGGATAATACAACACGCTCAGCCGATGCATTATGGACGTGCAATCAAGAGATGTGCGTGTACGCGTATGCTTATGCGGAGGCCGGGTAGGTGGGAAGTAAATGCCAACTAGGGAATAAAAATTGGCTATGGGAAGGACACCCAGAAATCAAACCAAACATAGAGGACGAGAAAGGTAGTTTTTTTTACGGTGCAGGGCTTCGGATACCCAGTACCGGGGTTTTTTTTTGGAGTGGGCAAGCGGGCTCCCGGACGTCGATATCCAGCGGCCGCAGTGCCTCAGTAGTGGAGAACTCGACTACTTTGGCATCGAATGCTACAGGAGATCTTAGTGGAGTGGAAATGAGCTCTACACCGGATCCTTTTCGGAAAAGCTCGAAACTTGGGAGGTCACCACTGAGGGCAATATTACCCTTAGGTAGTCGAAGTTCGCCGCGGGACTCGGAACGGAATTTGCAAAGTCCCTGGACTGACATAATTATCGATGCTGTAAAAGACGACCGTGGAAGGCAGCAAACTACAACAGTGTTAATTTCATTGGTGGAACGTATAATGCTGTGAGTTCATTAAGGAGAAGCGGAATATCCACCGAAATACCAGGGCTTCGTTATGTGGCATTAACTTGCCCTACATTAGGCCAGTGGAGAAGAGAAATGCCCAAGCGTCATGTGGCAAAATCACGCAGGTGATGCCTTTCCAACATAAGGTAGGTGAGAACGCAGGCAAACGGAGTAGGGATGGAATAAGTGAATCCCTTGGTGTCCAACAAGCGGCCAAGAAGAAAAAGGAGAAAGTTTTCGGGTAGTTTTTCGATCACGGCCCCAACTTTGAAAAAAGGTTGCACCAGGCGTATGCAAAAGAGGCATCTGATGCTGGAGCTAAAACAAAACTAGCGAGAAGACAGTCGATAGTTTTCGCGGTCATGTGGAAAAGGTACTTAGGTGGGCAAGCTGACGTGAAAGTTCGAAAGCAACAGATAGTAATCGAGTGCAAAGACCTAGACAAGGTTACATCCCGAGAGGTTATCTATGCTGCGCTAAGGGAACAATTCAACCTTAGCGAAAGTGCCATCAAAAGGATGAAGAAGGCATATGGAGGTACACAGATCGCCATTATTAGCATGCCGATGGAATGCCGGCAAGGTAAAAATGGGTTGGGTTGTGTGCTGACTTAGGGAGCAAGTATCTCCTTAGAGATGCTTCAGATGCCTCGATTTTGCTCATTTTGCGGCAGCACTAGTGAGCATGATAGGTCGAGAGGGTGCAGGAAGTGTGCCACCCTATCAAAGACTGCATGCAAGATTCACGATGCATGTTGTGGAAAGGGAAAAAGGGAGTGAACGACCGCACGTTGCAGGTGGGTGATGGCAGGTGGCCGGCATATAGGATGGAGATGAATCGTAGGGTTAAATGAGGTTGATATAAATCAACCTTAACCATTGCAAGGCAACTCAAGACTTGCTCTCGCAAACCATTCGAGAGTCGAGTGTGGACGTGGCGGGTAATATGTGAACCGTTTCGAAATTACGTTGATGCTACGTGGGTGAAAGACTCATCGGGAAACGCGGCGATATGTGCATGTGGACAGCAAGCTATTCAAGAAATAATGGTATTTCTTGGAGCCGGCTTTGTAAGGACAAAAGTCAACGGTGTCCATATCTACAGCTGTTATGCTCCTCCAAGTGCAACATTAGCGCAATATGAGGAAATGCTAGACAGCTTGGTGTTGGATACTAAGGATCACAGCATCAAAATCATTTCCGCCGTGGACCTTAGACTGAACCAGAGGGAAGCCAGAACACTGGAAGTAGGAGAAGGAATATCGCAATCTTCGGAATAGCCTTAAGGGGAAGTAAGTGGAATTGCTATAAGCAGTTGTGCTTTGAGGCAAATACGAACCCGTACGGCGCTGCTTACAAGGTTGTAATGAAAAAGATTTGTGAACAAAAATCACCCCAAGTGACGTGCCCGGGACTCTTGGTCAAATTAATCGTAATTATTTTCAGACAACAGGAAGAAAATGGACCTCAACCAACGATGCAACAGCACGTCTTCCCAATCCCGAGGGTTACCAAGGAGGAACTACGTGAGATCTGTGGATGAATTGGGGAGAGTAAGGCTCCGGAATTGGATGGGATTCCGAACAAAGCACTGAAGTTGGTAGCTAAAATTAGACACGCATGGTTCATAAGTACATTTGAATCCTGCATGGTAGAGGGAGTGTTTCCCGCGCAATGGAAAAGGCAGAAGTTGTTCCTGCTATCGAAGCCCCAAAAACCACCTAGTGCACCCTCTTCATATCGCCTATCTGCCTTTTAGATACTATGGGGAAGCTGTTGGGGAAAGTGATATACAACAGGCTGCTTCCGGTCGTCGAGCTAGCGGGTGGTCTATTAGAGCGGCAGTGTGAGTTTCGCAGAGGACAGTCCATAATCGATGCCATTGCAGCGGTCGTAGACCTAGCCTAGGAGGCATCGGCTGCTGGTAAGTGCTAGGCGGTTCAGAAATGCCTTTAACTCAGTCAACTGGGGTTGGATTAAGGGCACACTGGCTAAACTGGTCTCTGGTTACTTAGTTCCGATAATCGGGAGTTATCTTTCCATAAGACTTCTTTGGTGTGAGGCGGACGACGGGCCGAAGGAATATGTTGTGACAGCAGATGTTCCCCGAGGCTCTGTACTGAAGCCCCTGCTGAGGAACATAATGTATGACGCAGTGCTCGGCCTTTGCATGCAAAGGAGGCAACATTGTTTAGTTTTACAGACGACCTGGCAGTGGTAGTAATTGCGAAACACCACCAGGGCATGGAATTGTCTGCAAGCGAAATCATTCATGCCATCAAATCATGGCCCCAAATGGTGAAATTGGACCTCGCGGAAGATAAGACGGAGGCGGCCGTTATTACCAATCGCAGGAATAACAATACTGTCAAAATTCGGGTTGGTAATCACAAGTTCGTTCAAAAATCCATCACTAGATACTTGGGGGAAATGATTGATGCCAAGTTGAGCTTCAAGGGCACCTGGACTATGCGCGCGAAAGGGTAGCAAAGGCTAGCTCATCCCTAGCAAGGATGATGCCTAATATTAGAGGGCCAAAATCTAGCCGTCGGCTGTTTATCGCAGGGGTGGTGAAATCCTGCTATACGCGGCTCCTGTTTGGGCGTTCGCACTGGATAACACAGTGAACCAGGGAAGGGTAAGTTCGGCATACCGGCCAATCGTGTGGAAGGTGTGCAGTAACTATAGGATAGTATCTGGCGAGGCAGTGTGTGCCATCGCGGCGATGATTCCCTTAGATCTTCTAGCGAATGAGGCACACTGTCTCTGTCGGAGAAGGAGGGCGAATCGGCCGAAGTGACTGCGGACTTCCGAAAGACTACTAGGAAGGAGCTGTACAGGAGATGGCAGCATCGGTGGAATAATTCCGAAAAATGCCACTGGGCCCATACACTGATCCCGTGTGTTTAGAAATGGGTCGAGCGAAAAACATGGAGAATTGATTTACCATCTATTGCAGTTCCTTACGGGACACGGTGGATATAGGAAGTACTTGCATCTCTTCGGATTGAATGAATCCCCAGATTGTCCCGAATGCGCCGTTATACCCGAGGACCCGGAGCTAGTTCTGTTCCACTGTCGTTGATTCGTGAATGAAAGAGGGAGGTTAAACGACGCCCTCAACGCAGTTATCGAACCCCATAATTTCGTCAAGGAGATGCTGAGGTCCGGAGCAAATTGGAGTGCGATAAACGCAGCAGTAACTGCGATACAAGAAAAGCTGTAGGAATTGGAGCGTCCCCGGAAAGCGCGACGGATGCGTTACTTAGTTGTGCTGGGGTAAACCAGTAGTTGGCGAAGAAGTGGAGGTGGTTTTAGTGGGTGAGCTCCATCCATAAAAAAAAAACACATTTATATTTACCACTTTGCAAAACTTGAACCTAAAAATCGTTCTTGCGAACCTTTAGCTTAAATCTTTGTATCTCTAGAAGCTTTGAAGGTCCTTCATATATGTACGTAGGTAACACTAATGCAACGAACTTTTATAAAATCAGATGCTTATGGATAACTGCACCAATTGTGGAATTGGAAACCTTGACATTTGTAATTATGCCATTAATTATTCTTTTCAACCAAGATTTCAGATGCAAAGGTAACATTACCATCAATCAACCCCCCAGAAAAAATGATAACGTCAACTCGTCAAAGGTCAACCAAGCATCACTGATCTTTTGAAAGCATATACCGATAATGATTGATTGATTTTACAACCAACCATTTCTCTAGTCGAATGCGGGCATTCCAAATTGAATGGAAAGAAGTGAACCACACGCGCCACAAATTTCAACTTTCAACTAATTTAACGTAGGTAATTTCAAATCGTAAGATTTCGATGGAAAATGCAGAATTGCACCATTAATTCAATAAATAGATTGAGGGAATTAATTATTTTACTGAATCTTTGAAAACCATTAATATAGAGAACCTCTGGCCCTTTGGAAATAAATATTATTTTATTAATAATCAAAGCCAGCTATGTAAGTAAGTAATTATTGTCCTCAGCTCCCTTCTTACCAGGAATTAACATTAACATTAATTTCACATATGGAAGTGAATTTGCTACCGAAAGGTTTGTCTAAAATGGCTAGTTCTTTCTAAAAGGAACAACTCTAGCTAGGTTTTTGTAGTGGACCTGTCCTTCATTTGACCTGCTCCCTCTTGCTTCTCACAGCATATTCTATACCTGCATTCTCAATAAGGTTACACATGTTATGGATTGTGGATTGTTGTAGTTCTGATAAGAATTCTGGTGCTTTTGCTATAATTGAAAGAGCTAGATGTACAGTTTCGACATTGGGAGCCAAAAATAATTTTGCGTCGGCAGCAAGAACGAGATGCCAATGCCATCATACTTTTGGGAATTAGTGTGGATTTCCATACAGTAAATAAAAATTATATTATTTTATAATAATATAATCGCTCACTAAAAAATCTGGTAATACAATCGGTGTTTGGATGCGAAAAAGACTACTGAAAATGGAGTGGTATACGTGCAGAAATAGCATTTTCCAAAATGGATATAAATTCAATTTTCCAGAAAGTAGGCAGAAATGACTGCTATTGATCAACTGCGGGCTATGTTGGATCAGATAGAGGTAAGGAAAAACCACTAGATAAACGATCAAATTGATGAACCGAGAGTCTGCTAAAACTCTCACCAGATTCTCATGAAAATCGTTAGTCAAATAATAATAAAACTGAAACAGAACACCAAAATGAAATGTTAAAGAAGAAAACTATTCCCAGTGTAATTATCGCGTTGCAAACGTAGATTCAAGGAAACTTTGGCGCGCCACAAAACACCTCAGATTCAAAAATTCATTAGAGTCATACATCAGTTTTATGTGAGATATACAAAAGTAGCGAGGTATTATACGAGTACGTTATGCATTATTTTTTTATTTGAATTAATTTCATTTGAGTGTATTCCATATTATAGAACTACATTAGCACTCGTGTAATCTCTCCAATCAATTTATTAATCAACTAATTTGAATATTTGTACTTTTTGTCTTTGACTTAAAGGGAGGGGAGCACCCCTTACATGCGTAAGTGGGAGGAAGTAAATTGATAGAAGGTATAGTTATGTGGGACATTAATGATTTATAACCGGTGTCCTGCTTATTCAAGCTTTCTTTGAAACAGGTTGACAGTGCTTGGAAACCTAAGATCTCATAAACGACAAACTTTCAAAAAATCAATAAGAATATTCTTCTCTCTTGACTACACTCGCACCCTGGGCTTTCCCTACGTACTCGAAGGAATCGCCCCCTTTCCCCGTCTCTCGACGGGTTTGGCTGCAAATTTGAAAGCAAAGTATACATCGACCATCATTCCAAAACCCTGACTGTACAGTCTCATTACTGTTGTGGAAAAAGAACAATACTTGTACATAAAAACCGAAAGCACACCGAATAATACAGTTATTTATCGATTGGATTATATTGCATTTACCCTTGGTTTTCAATAGCGATTCCATTCCATTCCATTGGGGAAATGACCGATCCAGGAGAACTCTTCTTCTATGGCGCTGCTGTCCTATGTCCGTTATTGGCCTCTCGAAGTTTTTGTTTTCACTCTTCTCGCTCCAGCAATCTGCAATCAATCGAGGAACCTGTGGCGTTGTCCACTGAAACCTCTTATCTGCTTCGAGGTTTTCCAGGTAGTTGTTCACCTTCCACCTTAACTTTAACTAGGCGTTTGGGAATGCTTCTGTCGTCGGCATGCTCTACATGACCTGCCAATTGAAGCTAGCGAATCCTAATAAGGATAAGGAAAAGTTTCATCATATATTAGGTACAGTTCACCTTTGTGTTTCAGTCGCCATTCACCTTCAGTGGGTCTAAGATTCTCCTAAGATATATGGACAAGCGTTGACTTTTCACGTTGAAATCTGGTATCCACAAACAGAATGCTATGAGAAAACTTCGAGCCTTCTTCCAATTATTTGTGAGACTTTGTAACATATATACAGCCACGATATCCCTCTGCTATTCTCGCAGTAGAGTTTGCATTTATAAATAGAATAAATGACACTTTTGCCATAATTTCATGCCGTAGTTTCCTAAGACTGAATAGTATTTATGAGTTTGCAAAACTTGATAGCCATCCCTATGTTCATTACTTTTAGTAGCTTTATAGGCATTCCATCCATACCCATCGTTCTGGTGTTTCTGAATGTTTTGAGGGCATCTTTCACTAAGTTGAGTAGCTCCTCGAAATATTGGATCCATCCATTTTTTATCTGCCTCTTGTCTTCAATAAGATTCCCTGATTTATTCCTGGAAA
The DNA here is from genome assembly GCF_905115235.1 of Hermetia illucens. Lineage (NCBI taxonomy): Eukaryota > Metazoa > Arthropoda > Insecta > Diptera > Stratiomyidae > Hermetia > Hermetia illucens. The sequence goes on along the minus strand of NC_051851.1, from coordinate 97,673,640 downwards.
ATGTGGTTCTGGGCTGGAATCCTGCTGTCATTCTTTTCGTTTAGTTGTGAACAAACTCGTCAAAATTACGATTTATAAAATTGGTTATATTCGTTTTACGTAATGCTCCTCCAATTGAGACTGTGTTTTTGAAATTAATGGGTAAAGTTAAGTCCATTGGTTCAGTAGCAAACAGGACCCGAAAAATGTGTGCTTGGGCAGGCTTTTTAGTCCACTTCTATAATGTGGCCGAATCAGGTTGTTTCAGCGTGACACCTGTCGACGCCACACTTTTCTAAGCATATTTTGACTTTTCGTTGCCGAAAAATGTCGACGCTTTGGCGCAAGTATGTTCCGCCACTATTTATTTTGTATGCAATCAGTGTTAATTCTCGGGTTTTTGTAAAGCTCTTTCGCCATCGTTAACTCTACGAGAAAAGATATTAGTTTAGCTGACAGGGACTTATACGGCCAATCTTATTAAATATTTTTTTCGACAGTATATGTTCCTTGTTTCATCGGTCTCCCATTCTTTTAATTATTTCATTTCGATTCATTACATTTCATTGTTTCAAGCGTGGAATACATTGTAGTGAGAGAAAGTGTTGCAGGCAACCCACATTTAATTAATAGGCGACATTTTTACAAATCGTCCCAGCCACTGATGACCACATGGTGATTTAGGGGATTGAAGTTTAGGGACTAACAATCTGTAAATTTCGGAACTTCACTGCTAACGAATTGCAAACAACGCCTCGGATAGGATGTGGTCTCATGGTTACGACCTTTCCTTATCTCAAAAACGTGTTTAGCATTGGTTTCTGGAATGTGCGGATGTTCCTCAACAACAGTATTCAGGGTCTTCAGATTCAGGTTTCTTCAACTCAAGCAACAATTTCAGCGATATTAACTGGTCATTCTGGGGTAGGCGAAGTGAGATGCCTTATTACGGCACTGGGCTTTGGACTTTATCAAGTATTGGTCGCATTCAAATTATTCACTTTGTAAGCAGCAGTAGTTTTAGGAGTTTTCGTCTGGATGTGCGCAACAAGAAAGACGTTGATATCGATCCCGAAAGGGATCACAATCTAATGGTTCTCAAAACGTTGGAGAGCTTGGACCCTCCCAAGTTCAACATTCACCGCTTATCCAGAATAGAAGAGCTGTCTTGATAATCGGGTGGCAGATATCTTGACTAACGTGTCTGAAAATATTGATAAGCATTGAGCTATCATAATAAATGCTCGTTTCTCGCAGGTCGTCTGTTCTTCATCAACTTTGAGAAGGCTTTCGATAGCGTCAAGGTATGTGGTGTACTCTACGAAGGAGGGCCATTCCGGACATACTAAGAATTATTAATCTCAGAGAAACTCGAGGTTATTGGTGACGTTCTTCATGCTGCCTCGTTCGGAGACAGTGAAGGACTTCAACGCATCATGACATCTTTCCCCAAACTCCTGGACTACGTTAATGACATCTGTTTGGTCTCTCACCGAGTCATAGACTTTGGGCAGTTATCTCAACACCAAGGTCAGGTTGAGACTGCTCTATGCTAATGTTCCAAGCTTTCGTCTACACTAGCCTCTGACGGCTCATGGGGGTATATTGGACGGAGGCAATTTCGAATGAAGAATTTCCTTGGTGCACAGACTGGTTACCTACGGACAAGTTAATGAGAAGGCAGAAGTGGGAATGATTAGGTCACACATTAAGGCGGGGTGGCAAATCCATTGCTGGCTACACTATGCAGCAGAATCCAACTGGGTGGGGCACCCCAAGAGCACTTTGCGCAGAATAATAGAGGGGGAGTGCAAGCGTCTCGGAAAGACATGGAGGGAGTTGGACCGCTTTTCGACGGAACGCCGAACGATGGCGCAAACGCGTGGTTGATTTGCAGTGCTCCATGGAAGGACTAATGGGAATCATATATATAAAAGAAACTTTTAATAGGCCATCCAGGTCATCCAGGCAAAAAAAAAGTTTTGCACCCTCCATTCACATGTATGAGCACCCCCCTTAAACTCAACGCAAAATGGGGCCACTTGCCATTTGTAAAAGAAACAGCAGATCACATGCTCTCATCAATTTTCGTGACAATCGGTCCAGCCGATTGACAGACAGACAGACAGACATTGAATCGATTCTAATAAGGGTTTGTTTCACAGAAAACCTTAAGAATCTGGACATTTACCTAATATTGTTTTGTTATAAATAATGAATAATGAAATAATGTCCACAATACGCTTTACTAGAGAATTATAGAATGTTTATGCGATTCCTGTGTTTATTTTAAAATTTAGAAGCAAACTCCTTATTGCTAGATCCCATATTAAACATTTTGGAACACTAAGCTCTTGCAATGGAAAGCCGCGATTGATATCTTGCTGGTAGCAGACGGGCTCGAATCACAACTAGATATCGGATACCAGTCAACTTAGCTGCGAATGAGTACCAAAGTCAAATCAGATTAATAATTCCCGGAAAGTGCAATGTTGACCACGTTCCTACCTAATGTCAACCCCTCGAATGAAGAGTTCTATGACTTTTCCAGGCCTAGGTCAAAATTGGATTGTTTCGCCGTGGACTAACGTTATATTATGGGGAGAAATGTCGACCATAGTAACGACTTTTATTGTATTCCAACTGTGAAACATAAATTCGTAATTAGAACGATCGATATCGCGAGTGTTTTCGTAAGTAGACATCAGCTGATATGCTTAAACAATAGCTGTAACTGTAAAATAACCCCTTACGGTAAAATATATTTCAAAAAGGGCATGGTAGTATACACCCTTCACTAGGGCACCCTGTGCGGTGTGGGAAGCGCAATTTAATGAAATTTGCATGTAAAAAATAATATCATCAAACCCATCAAACCATAATATCATCAAAGCCTTCCGCCAAAAAAATACAAATGGATGATACGCGATTATTTTGCAACAACGCGAAGTTCAACTGCATGTTTGAGAACCCAAAAGATTGGTAATCAAGGAATTTAGCTGAGAAATTCCACAAATGCACTCCACTTTTTAAGGTTTTATGTGAAACAAAACCTTATCAGAATTAATTCAATGTCTGTCTGTCACACCCGATTTACTCGGAAACGACTAAACCAATTGCCAATTATTGGTGAGAACGTGTGGTCTGTGAATCCTTTTACATATAAGGAGTAGCATAACTTTACAGGGGCGAAAGGGGGGTGTAACATTTTTGTTCGCAGAATATGATTATCTGGCGTATCACGTGTCAGGACCCGATTAGTACTTATCGAAACTGATAATAATTTTGATACCAACCAGGTCGAAAAAAATCACAATAATGCATCCATACGAAATCTAGGCCTCAAAATATATCCCATTACGATATCTGCCTAAATAAAGTTAATAATAGCACATTACCATATTTCAGAAATTTTTCCGACCTTATCCCCCTTTCATCCTAGAAATACCGTTATAAGTGATAATATAATGCAGTTTTAGAAAGTTTGAAAAAAGTGCAGCTATTATTAACAAAGTTAGTATTTCACGTGAACTTATCGAAACCAATGACGTCATCATCAGCTCACATGAACGGCGAAGTTGCAGTTTGATAATACATATATCAAGGAATATTTTGAATAGAAAAAAACGAGCATGTGAAATTGTGCACACAAGATGAACACAAAACCTTTATACCCGAGGCGTCCAGCTTCCGATATTCCGACTTGTTTATTATTAAACCCTGCTCATTTTCAAATGTGGATTTACCTTCCGTGGCGAATTGACTTGAACATTTTTTTGCTTAAAAAAGATAGTATTTTACCGGCTTGGGATTGAGAAACTACGGGAAATCTAGCAAAAAGTAAATAAGTGGAATGTATTTAATCGATCTACATTACTTTATATTTTTGCAAAACAAATCAGATTAATTATTGCTCCAGCCACACTCATTTCTATCTATGCCTCAAACTATGGGAAAATTGAACATATGCGGCTTCGTCGGAAAAGATTTAAAATTCGGTTAAAGATTGGTCGAAATAATTATAGAAAACCCAACCGGTCAATATATGCTTAATCAGAAGCTATTGGATGAGTTGTCTCATGGCTGATAGATACATATTTTCCTTTTCTTAATGGCTACCTGGTTGAATCTTCAGCTATTACCAACTTCATAGGCGGGGAATCTTATCATTTCCAAATGCAGCACAGCATGCAAGTTGGTACTGCCTTGGCAAGGTAGAGAACTAGTGTTACATGTTTCTTAAAAGATTAAACAATTTGAACGAGATCTGTTCGGGCGGCGCTTTCACAACATATTTTCAAGTAGCAAATGGTGCGTTGATTATAAGATCTTCAAACAGTACTACATAGTAATTGCAGAAAATCATTGAATTCCGATGAGCAACTAGTTGCAATAAGGCAATAACAAAAGGGTCCATACCTTGTTTATGGTGCGAATGCCGATGATGGTATTTTCTCCACTGCAGCGCTCTTCTCCCCTTTTCAATTATTACTGGCTTTTACCGATGATTATTGATAGTCACTGCAAGCACTTCACCGCTCAATCTTCGCAGCACGAAAGGTGGATGCGCCTCTGCACCTCGAAATAAGATGAAGATGACCTGTTGCGCTTCCGCTTCACGATTCTCCTTCACTTCTCCAATGGTGTCTCGTCTGGAGACGATTTCACTCACCATTAACTTGCACAAATCCAACTAGTAATCAGCAAACTTACATGGGGAGGCTTCGCTTATATTTATGGATTGCAACAAGAGACCACTTTACATTTAAATCGCACGAAAAAAGAGTGATTTTTTTAGCTCGACGAGTTTCCGAGCCACTTGCTGCGGGGAGTCAATAGGACTCGGATAAGATACTCAACAAATACGGATTCACTCACAACTCACAACTCTTTCTTGCAATCGAATCACCGGGAATATGCAAACGTATTGGAGACGAAGGAATGTGTGATTACGTAGAACAGGTAACGAAAAAATTCCAATTCTCAACAGTGTACAATTTTTCAAGAACTCATTTCCAACACACAATAAACACGTTATCTAGCTGCGCTTCGATTCGTATCTGTACACTCACCGGTGGAACTCTAGACTTCTTTTAACTTAGGCAATCATTGTTTTCGAATGAACAAGGAGGAATCGACCGTCTCCACTTCTTTCTGATACGTACTTGAACCGGAATCTCCGCGACGAGAGCAACGTAACACGCGGGCTGTAAACACAAACTGAACTGACGAAGCTTAGGCTGCTGCAGCGAGACTAGTGTCGAATCTAAAGTCCACAGACGCGAGCAGTAACACAAAGCCCATTGCCAACCCAAAGTAGTTACTCATATAACGGAGTCGCAGGCTCTTGAGTTCCTTCTCTCCACGCAGTAATGTCACTGGCATTGTGTTAAAAAACGGCCAGTAAGCCTAGCCAGCAGCCGAAATAAATAGGCACAAGCGAGCACAGCCCTAGGATTTCGAGCCTCGGAGCCTCGTCGCCGTAAGGAATCTCGGAGCAGCATTCCTCCTCCTTCAGCCACAGGTTGGGTATCCATATGCCAGCATGTCAACCACACATACACGAACTATCGAAGAGCACTTAAGCCAAGCCAGATTACACTATCGGCAGCGGATGAACTCCAGGAAAAACTTCAATACAACCTCCCGCCAGAAAGACGGCAACAAGTGCACATTAGCCAGTTCTAGTGTATGAGTTCCGTGGCCATCTTCAGTTCCGACCGCACTCGGCCCAGTGCGGGCAAACACATTACAAACTTCACCGGCAAACAGGTACTCATCGCCGACGACTCACCTGAATTTATCTGGTGCCAGTAGATAATACACTGCCTCGCGACAGTGTGTAGACGCAGCGCAGAGAAATTACTGAATTCTAACATGTGCGTCAAATGTCCTGGCTGTGACGTAGTTTGCGTGCTTCGCTCTGAATTTGCTGGGACTCCGTTCAGCCAATAACGTTTAATCGTTCAATAAAATTTAATCGTGACTATGATGTGAAGAAAAGCTGCCTTCGAGCATGTTTTCATTCACTCAAGTGGGTGCAACCCCCAGGAAGAATGTGATTCGGCCAGAACAATGTGACCTCCGCAGAGTTTATGGAACACTTGACCCGGTATTCGATAATAAAGCGAAAAGTTTTGCTGTCGGGATGATGGTCTTGGCTAGTCATTATTCAAAGCGAACCAAAATGGGTAAATGCACTGCCGAAGTAACTACCCTAATTGCCCCAAGATGTTTTTAAGAGTTTAGTAAGTATCTTGTGAACAGCGGATACATTGGCGTATCGGCACGACGCTCCGACTGTTATCAAGATAATTTATTTGATAGAAGTTTCGATTTATTCTCTCCGTTCTGAGCGTTATTCCATCTACAATGAAAAGGGAATACCTCATTTTGGATTTTTCAATTTGAAACTTCAATGACTCTAATAGTTCTGCTGGGTTTTATTCGGACATTATGGTAACAACTGGAATCAAGAAAATATTTGTGACAAAATAGTTAAACCAATTAGATGGTGATAGATGCTGGCGATTTCAAGTTCGAACAATTTTTTATGAAACAACAGTCCGATGTCATCCCTTTGGCATTTAAATTTCTCCTCTCCATTCCTCTCAATCGGGCGACCGCGTCTTCAGATTGTTGAAGCTGAGCCATCTCGTTCATTTAGTTAGTTTCCAGGTAGTCTGCCTCCCAATTTATTGTGTTTGAACTTTCTTGTCATACATCCGCGCTGCTGAGCCTTTTCACTGAAGTCTTCGGATCTTGTTATGTGTGGCGGCGAAATAACTCAATGATGCATCTGTTTTGCCATGTGTCATCGTCCTTCACAGGCGCAACAAGCTTGTTTTCTTCTGACTAACTGGTTTGCCTGATTTTCGTCCCTGACTTGGTAAATGTAATTGTTTAATGTCACACTATGTCTGATTGACGTATTTTTAAGGTTCTGATCTAATTGCTTATATTGTGAAATATAGGGGAGCTTAAAATGTTGGCGCTTGAAGTCAAGCAAGTTCCGTTCTTAGAACCTATTCAACTAAGAGATCTGAAATAAAGTGAATGGTACATCACAATATTCCAGAAATTTACCAGGAGGTCTTCTTCTCTTCATCCCAGGCTCGTGTAGGGCCATTAAATCTCCTATCGGGCCCATATGCAGACCAGCAGACCCGTGGATGAAAACTGGCTATGAGAAGGGCACCAAGAATATAAACCAAATATACTGCAGAAAAGAGGAAGTGCAGGGTTTTGAAAACCCATTACCCGCGGATTTTGGAAGTGGACAAAAGGGGTATCAGCCACCCATATCCAGCAACTGAAGTGACCCAGTAAAGTGAAACTTGGCTATTCTGGCATCTAACGCTACCAATATACTTGGCCCCAGCCGCAAAAGGAGTCGGAACGGCTGGTTTGACGATGAACGAAAGAATGCCGCATACCGAGTAATGTTGCATTCTCAAAGAACGCGGGCACGCGCAGAGACTTATCACGAACTCCGGCGAGCGGAGAAGCGACTTCATAGAAGGAAAAAGAGGGGGGAGAACCAACAAGTCTGTGAACTAGAAAAGTACAGAGAGCAACGGCACCAGGCGCGCAAGTTTTACCAACAAGTCAGCAGGATGAAGCCTTACACACCTCGATGCAAATCCTGCCGAGACAAAGAGGCAAATCTGATTTCCGACAGAATGGGCATATTAGAGCGGTGGGTTAGTACTTTGATGAACTAGTGAACAACCAGAGCATCGGCGATTTGGAAGTCCCACCAACTGAAGACGACGGACAAATACTGCCACCACCAAGTTTAGGAGAAATAGTCCGTGCGATTCATCGGCTAAAAAATCATATGTCGCCAGGAGAGGTATCACGTTGCTGAGTACCATATATAAGATATTCTCCACTATTTTGCTAGGCCGGATAGCCCCATACGCTCACAACGTCATTGACCCATACCAAAGAGGCTTCACTCCAGGCAAGTCAGTGACAGATCAGATTTTCTCTCTGCGGCAAGCAATGGAAAAACTGTTGGAATATGGACAACAGTTGCACTATCTATTCATCGACTTTAAAGCCGCCATATTAGTTTTGACATGAAAACTGTACACGGCCATGAGAGAATTCGGTATCCCAACGAAATTGATAAGTCTTACTAGGCTGACCCTGATCAATGTGCGAGGCCAGATCAGCAGGATCACTCTCAAGATAAGGGGATGCCTTATCATGCGTCCTCTTTAACCTGGCCCTCGAGAAAGTGATCCGTGATGCTGAGGTAAATGCAAGAGGTACGATCCTCTTCAAGTCCACCCAACTACTGGCCTATGCTGACGATATCGACATCATGGGAAGAACCTCCCGAGACGTACAAACTGCCTTCATCCAGATCGAGCAGGCAGCAACTGGCGCGAGATCTTGGGCTGCACATCAATGAAGGCAAGACAAAGTATATGGTGGCAACGTCAGCACCGAAAACCAACCAAATAACAACATCAAACCGCACTGGTCAAACGGGGAGAATAAAGATAGGAGAATACAACTTTGAGACCGTTGACAATTTCTCCTATCTAGGGTCGAAAATCACAACCGATAACAGCTACGATGATGAAATCCCGCACGATTGTTGTCAGCCAACAGAGCCTATTTACAAAAACTGTTCCGCTCGAAACGTCTCACCATAGGGTCAAAGCTTTTACTGTGTAAGACTATGATCTTGCCAGTCCTCATGTATTTCTCGGAAACTTGGGTTCTTAGCAAGAAGAATTATTCTTGGCCGCGTTCGAGCGAAGAATCCTTCGAAGAATTTTTGGCCCCCTACATGAGGATGGACGATTCCGTAGCCTACACAATGACGAAATCTATCTATGACCGTCCGGTTGTGGATAAAATCTGGCTCAATAGACTACGTTGGGCCGGTCACTTAATCCGTATGGATGAGGATGATCCCACCCGGAAAGTCTATAAGGGCAATATCTATAGTAGAAAAAGAAGACGAGGCAGACCCTGTCAAAGATGGAGCGATGGCGTAGGCGAGGATGCCAGATAGCTTTTAGGGATATCGAATTGGTGGACCTCGACACAAAACCGGGATGTCTGGAGTTCCCTATTAAGGCAGGCCTAGACCGGATACCGGTTGTTGCTGATGGTGATGATGATGAACACGAGATTAATCGTGGAACTCGGAAAGGAATACCAGTAGTCCCCGGCAGCAAAACGAAACAGCATCCACTGGGAAAACGCATAAGTGAATTCTATGAATTCATCAAGGTGAAGCAAAATACTCACCAAAATATATAGGTTCTGAAGAGGGGTAACAAGTCATCCTATATTATTGCACTAGAGGAGAAAAACGTTAAAGAATTAAGTAGCAAACGCGCGCAAGAAATTTGGTCGACAACTATTACACTATTGCCGGTGGAATCGGCTGTTAAGTTGATTATCGCGGGCAAGGTAAGGTGGTGTGCGACTCAGAGAGCAGGTATCTAAGCAGACCTTCAGATACCTCGGTATAGTTGGTCTAGCTTCTCATGCTCTGCAATTATTTTGGCTATATCTCTCATATGGAGAAAAGAGCCTGAAAGAGTGCAAAAAATGTTTGCCGGTCGGTTCCAGAGCGAAGATTATTAGAAGAGTATTTGTGGGAAAAGGAGGAGCAGAATTAGGCCCGCAAACGGTTCGACGAAGACTGCAAGAGTCTGGCTTAAGTTTTTGAAAACCTTCCAAAACTCAGGCGCTTCATGTATGAAAGGTTTTGTGTATTTCTTCTATAAACATATTTGAATATAAATATAAAGAAATGATCGCTTTCCAGACCCCCCCCCCCCCCCTTTTCCATCATATCTTAGAATTGGGGCCAGTTTTGAAAAGTACTAATAGAGAATTTGCATTCAATACTCCAGATGACTATATTCGATCAAACAGATTTACATCTCCTTTGGATATACTCACTGCATGCATAGTTCCCACTTGCCCATCAAATTTAGTGTCAATAGTTACAGGACAGACAAACGGACAGAAAGAGTGTTTGCGAAGGGTGGAAAAGTACCCAAATTGGATGGCACGCAGAAAGGGAATATTCTATAAATGAATGTAAATTCAATTTATTTGGGCCCAATGGGATGCCGACCGTTAGGCGGAAAACGCGCGAACACTTGCGTGGTTAGTTTGGTAGTTAGGCATCCGAATGCCTCGGAGATGTTTTACTTATCATGGAGCTGTACAACTACCACTGGTAGAAAGATCCCCAAACGGAAATGCTTATGAAAACATTCTGAGGAACCATCTAATTCGATTAATAGAAGGTTCCTTTTCTCGGGTTTACCGAGGAGGAATTGCGAGAGATCTTCGAAAGTTTTACCGATTGGACGAGATTCTGTACAAAGCACTTAAGTGGTTGCTAAGACCGCAAGTAGTTGAGAAGCACATTTGAATCGTTCTTATTAGAAGAAGTGCTGTTCGCCGAGTGGAAGAGTTGGAAGTTGGTTCTGCTATCAGACCCTCAAAGACCATCTGGCGTGGTTTTTTCATATGTCCCTATCTATCTTTTAAATACTATGGGAAAGGTATTGGGAAAGATGATACATAACAGGCTGTTTCGTTTATCGTCAACGGCTTATTATGCGATAGGGTGTGAGTCTACATCCCGCAAGAGTTGTAGTTGAGCGACCACATATGTCATATATGATATCAATGGTTTCGGTGTAGAGCAATGTTAATCAACTTTCTATGGCCTCAGTTCAACAGCATCGATGTATCCGAGCTGTGATTCTCAACAATAAGCGTTTCGTAATCGGGAGAAGATAAGTACACTTCAATCAAATTAAAGTCCATGTATCTTCAAAATTATGAAAAATTAAGTATTTTATGGATGACTCTCACTTTCCTGTTTACCTCATACTATTCTGGTAGCTAGAAATGCATCCAAGCTCGTCAAAAATCGTATATGTTAGTATTCAGCATTTTAGGTTTTTACGAACTCGGTTTTAGTTGACTTGTGAGATTCGAAAGCAAACATGTTGGCAGCGGCAGTGATGACAAGAAAACCGGATATCCGGGCTATTATTCTGCTACAAAAAGCACCCATTTTCCAAAGGGACGTGCGCTCCCGGCACAGAACAAGAGCTACTAAGCAGCTAGCTGATACCGTATCCCCTAATATCATAGCGTTACCAGAGATGCACTGGACAGGGGCTGAGTGCCCGGAGCAGAGCCATTACACCCTACATTACCATATGGTAATCTTCCATGTCAGCCAAAAAAATGTGGTATTATCGGCTTTAAAAACATAAGTGAATGACTATAAATTATACGCTTGCAAAACATTAACACTCATGCCCATGCAGAAGAGACTGAAGAGTGGGAGAAAGGTACCTTTTACGAGGCAGTGGAGCAACCTTTCGATAATGTGATGAAGTGCTGTAACACAGTTTAAAGCCCCGATCCAAATGGATTGTCGCGCCAACGATTATTATTAATTATTGAAACGTTCCGGTTAATGTGCAATGGACTCAAAGGAAGGAGCTGTGGTCCAATAATACCAGGGTTGAGCGTGATGGAGAATGGTTAGTATTACGATGAGTGACTGGAGGGAGATTTTGTTGTCACACGCACCATACCCGGAAACGGTTATATCCATTTTCAGAAATTAGGTTAGAACGCTAAGCTTTCGAAGCGGGTGCGGTTGAAATGTTGCTGACAGCAGAGGGATTTGCATCGTGACTGACGAGCGCAATGCAGACCACCTTGCCTCTTACAGGGTATAGTTGTCCTCTAGTGTACCGTTACGGTCTTAAATGAAGTGGCCTAACACACTTTAATTTCCCTATTTTTTAATTGCCCAGTGCAACGCCTCTGAGCACTCTGACCTTAGTGGTCCATTGTACTCAATTCCACCGTCTTACGGAATACGCCGGATTGGTTTAAGCATCGCAGGATTTCCGTTAGTGGATGTGATGCTACCCGCTGCAGCTGAAGCACATCAGAACCAAAAATCTGATGTCTGATGCGTCCATAGGTGGGGCACTCACATAGAAAATGTTTCGTAGATTTCGCTTCCTCATTACAGGATGGACACGTATCATCTTGGATAATTCCTATTCTGAACATATGCCCAGCTAGTGAATTATGGCCAGTCAGAATGCCCACGATACTTCTGCAAGTCTTCCTGTTTTTCAACAGGATAAACCCCAATTGCTGCTTCAGGTCCGGGCATGAGGAAAGTTGAAGCCTCTTTTGCTAAGGTATACGAGATTTCACTTCCCGATACACCATAATGACCCAGAGTAGTTTCACCGTATTGAATCTAGAAACATTTTTGATTTTTGAAGTAGTCAAAGTACTACTCAACGCCCTCAATGCAGATTGACTACAGATTGTGATGCGCCTGCCCTTCAAGCGCTCATCATTCATCCAGGTTGCCGCCCTTAAGAGCGCATACATTTCAGCCTGAAAGACCGGTGTGTATTTTCCCCAAAGAAAAAGCTAATTTGTCGGTGCTCCAGGACCATCGGTGTAGAAGACGTCAGTATATCCTGACACGCATTTTTCTGGTTCGTCCCAGTTTTCTCTCCGTTTCAAGATAACCTCATATCTTCTACCAAACAGATGTATGGGATTCTGAGAAATGGAAGGCATTGCAAAAACTAGATTCAGTTCTCCTAATGACTGTTCCAATGCTCTGTGCCCACCCTACCTCTGCCCCCATCCATTGTTTTCCCATAGATCTAATCGAATTAGTCTATGAGCTGCTCTTATTGCAGTGCTTTAAATAGATAAATCCAAGGGTTGCGAATTGAGCGGTGATATTCAGACACACAGTTCTTTGCAGTGTAGCAAGTTTACAGCGAAAACTCTTTTGTTTCACATTAATCAACCACAATTCATATGCATAAGCGAACATCAGCCTAATAAAAGCAACATATATCCACATTACTACGTGAGGCCTAAGTCGCCATGTCGAGGCAAAGGTCCGCCTACACAACCGATAAGCTGTGAGAGTTCGTTTCATCTTTATCTCAACATATCTGCTCCAAAGAAGCTTCTTGTCTAGAATAACTCCCAGATATTTCACTCTTTTCGGAGAGTTGAAGGGTGGTACCTCTATCTCTGAAAGACATACACCATTCACTTTCCTCCCTTTTGTAAATAATACCATTGTGGTTTTATTTGGATTTACTGAAAGTCCATGCCTGTCAATCAAATCAACGGCGCGTTGTATATTTCTGCACACCATTACGAGATCTCTTCTCTTCTCTTCTCTTCTTGCTTGAGCACAACCACAACCACCATGAAACTCCCACTAGGGGGGCCAACCGCAAACAACCGAGCTGTACTCCCATACAACGGGAGTTCACCCCAAGTATGAGAGTCCAGGGGGTATCCCGGTTCCCATGGTACCAGTATACCCTTGGTAAGGTTTCGTGACCAATTTGCCAGTTCAGATGAGTCCCCGTGCAGACTCAGGTCTGGTCGCCCTAATTAGGTCTTTGGAGCATTCGCCTACGGCATCAAGGCCGGCAAACCAAAGTGAGTACAGCGTCTCCCGGTGCCACCACTATGGAGGTTCTCCTCGTCTTCCTCACCGCCAGCTCTGAACACCAGTTGCGCTGACAAGTGGAACTGCTGCAAATGTCGGCAATGATTGTGGAAGTGGAGGATGAGCAAATTTTTCGGTTGAAATCTGCTTGAAGTATTCTCGCCATCTAACCGTTCCGGCTCGACGGTTGGTAAGCAGAGTACCGTTCTTGTCATTAACGCAACAGAAGTGTTCGATATCCTATGTCGCCATCTCGAGTGTGCAGTTTACCGTAAAGATTTTTGTGACAGCGGTTGACAGCGACCGCTTTCTTGCTTCCCGGTTGGCATTCTTATAGTTCTGCCAATTGGCCAGCGTTTTATCGTCGAGAAATTTGTGGTAGAGACGTTTCTTTTCACGGACCTTCATTTCAACATCATCATTCTAAAGCCAAGTATCTCGGTTGATGTACCGCTCACTCGTCTTGGTAACCTCGAGGGTTGCAGAGGCCGCTTTGTGGATCGTGTCTTTCAATTGGTTCCACGATTCTTCCACATTCGTAATGGTCGGTAATTGCGTAAGTGAGATCGTTTCTTCATTCTTCTCTCCAAATCGCCACCATTTAATGCGCCGCGGGCCAGTGCGTTCCTCACGCTGTTTCATCGGTGGCTTAATTCGCAGGACGGCAATCAACGGTCGATAGTGAGGTGCAATGGTCTTATAGGCAACGACTTTGCAATCACTGACAGTGGTCAGATGTCGGCCTCTTATGAGAATATAGTCGATTTGCCTTTTATTGTCCCCACTATCAAATGTAGCAAGATGAAACAATCGTTTGATGAACCATGTATTCATAAGTACAAGGTCATGGGTGCCTGCAAAATCAATTATACGCTCGTCACCCACATTGTGCGATCCGAATCCCTTTCTTCCATGGCACCTGCTACCGTCTGCCTTTTCACCCACATGAATTGAAAATGGAAACAGTCTGAGTCTGAGTCAAATAGAAAATTCTAAAATTAGTTTCGAAAATTCTGAATTTGAGTAGCAAAACGTATATATATCTCCGAACGATTTCTGAGGGTATTAAATGAAGTGAGGCTTCATAATAGCCGCCGATTGCCCGCTAACTACCCAGATCACATAAACATCAGCCGGAATCCCAAGCAAAATAAAAACCCATTCTCCTTTTTACCTGAAAGATAGAATCCTGCTTCAGAACCCTGGTCTCTTTCTAAGCCATCGGTTTAGAAGACGTCAACATAACCCGCCAGGGATTCTGTTCGTCCCAAAATTTTTCTGTGTTTGAAGATAACTTCGTATTGTCTACAGAATAGATTTATGGGGATCCGAGAGTCAAAAAGCGTTGCAAACCAGAACTCAGCTCTTTCAATATCTCTGTTCTTCTCATATCGGCTGCCACAACCTAGACTTAAACGAAATACCCCTCATTACATTACTCTGGATACGATGTATCTATATACAAGGACTCCAAATTGATTAAGGGGGTCATCCCGTGTCAAGGCCGTTTTTTTCGCCTTTTTTAGAATTTTTTTGTGAAGAACTGGATAAAAATACAAATACTTGCGCGTGCATAATAATTTTTCCAGCCCGATCACACAGTCCGTTATTGAAATACAGAGCAATTTATATACCCATCTCCAAAAAAGGTGTTTTTCTGCTGCCGCGCTAGAGGGCGCTACGATCGTTTTAAAGAAAAAAAAGTAAACGGCATTTTAACGTCAAGAGAGAGAGAGTCCGCAAAAATATTAAAAACTAAATTTTTGGTGCCGTGTTAAACTTTTTTTTGTGTTTTTTGAAGACTTCTTCAATGAATAAAAAAAAACTACCGGATGAATCGCAATTGTCCTAGTTTGCGGACCGTAGACATATGTTCTGGATAAGTTGTGAAAATTTCAAAGAATTTGGTTGGATAGATTTTGCGCTATGGTGGCAGCCGATTTTCAATATACAGTTTCGATAAAAACGCATTAAAAAGTAGAATGCGATTTTTAGCCATAAAATCTTAACTAATCATTAATCTACTATACGTAGTCCATAAACCTTGGGTTTTTTGAAGAAACACATGTACAGCCTTGGCTTCGATTCTTGTCCTTTTAGTGAAGTCATTCGAACATCATTCGGACCGATAAATACGCGCTTTATTACGGCGATCGACCTAAATTTGGCATCTGCCTTATTACGTGCATAACACTATAATTTCCGAATCAGTTCGTATATCAAAAAATCACTTTGCCCATATATTCAACACTATATCTAGATATAATTGATGCCAAAAAAAAATCGATTCCGCGGACCCGACGCACGGGATGGCCCTCTTAATGCATCCATAGTTGTTCCAGATGTCGTGTTCATGGATCCAGTAATATTTAGACAGACATTCCTTTGCACTGAGACGTACTTATAGTGAAGACACTTTTGTCTAGGCTCATTCGCTTCAAACTAAGAGTTTGTCATTATTAGCAAAGGTAAAGCAGAAATCGCACCGGTGGCAGAAGGCTTTGTAATCGTGACTGGATCTCGGATACCAGTCGACTCAGCTGTGAGTGCCTGAGTTAAATCAGGGTAATAATTGCCTCCTACAGTGTACTGTAGTGTACCGTTACGGTCATGAATGAGGTTCTCTAACAGACTTCAAGGCCCTGATCCAATATAGATTGTTGCGCTAAAGATTATTATTATTAAAGAAGTTCACTCACAAAGGATACAAACAAGCTGGGCGCTTCTGGTATAACTTTTTCTGTACGTTTTATTAACTCGTACACAGCTAAAAATTCAGAATGTTCGTTGATGTGTCTTCAAACTCCAACTCCGCCGTTCATATGAGCTCACTTTATATATAATGGTGAAGACATACACGTCATAGAGTGCAATAAATTCGCGCGAAATGCATAATTTGGACCTTCTATAACTCTGTTAATAGTAGTTGAATTTATTTCAAACTTTCCAAAATTATTATACTTTATACCAATACCATTTTGTACTTCAAGGATGAAATGAAGGGGGCTTTCAAATAAATTTCTAAAACTGCATAAAATAGTATCATTAACTTTATTAGAGCAAATATCGTAATGGAATGTATTTCGAGGCTTAGATTTTGCATAGATGTATCATGGTGATTCAGATTTTTTGGTTGCATGGGTTCTGAAAACGAAACCTGGTTCAACTTTTCGTGCACACATTTTGTGAATATCAGAAATAAGATCATCAAAAAGTACATGATCACATTCTGTAAAAAAATGTCGCATATATGGGGGCCCCTCCTTCAACCCAACACGAAATGATGCAACTCATGGCATGTGCAGCGGTTTACAAACCATATATTCTCACCAAATTTCGCGAAGATAGCTATAGCCGGTTGGGAGTGAATTTCAAGTGAGAGGCGGACAAAGTGAATCGATTCGATTCATTCACAAAATCTTACAAAGTTGCTAATTTTACTCATTCAATTTTTTTCTTATTGTAAACATCTATATCCTTATTAAGTAGTGCTCAACTCCCGTGATGGAGGCAGATAATAACCCAGGACAACTACACCCCAGCATTCTGCATTCCCTCCGGACTATTTGTAAACAAGTCAGAATACTGGAAGCTCGCGCTTCGGGTATAAAGGTTTTGTGTTCATCTTATGTAACAAATTTCAGCGCACATTTTTCTATCCGTATATAGCTACAAATCCAACATTCCTTCATATTTTTCCAAACTACGAGACATATGTACATATTGTTGCCATAGATATTACGCTCACCCTAAACAAACAAACTGCCTATTTCCGAATACTGTAACATATATACACGTATATAAATTGATCGTACCCATATTTCCAATTTACTTCTTATATCAGACACAAATGTCTGGTTGGAGTAACTGATATTCATATACAAATGACGAAAAATTGATTCATATACAAATATACATATACAAATATTCATGTACAAATTTCCAAAATGTGGATATATACTATTATTAACTTTATTTGTGCAGATATCGGAACCGGATGTATTTTGAGGCCTAGATTTCGTAGAGATGCACCACTGTGATTTTTTTCAGATTTTTCGGTTGGATAGGTTCTGAGAACGAGACCTGTTACACTTTTTGTGGGTAATATTTTACCCCTCACTCCCCTATGTTTCACCCAGTATCAAATATGGAGCCAGTTTTGAAAAGTACTAATTGAAACCTTTCATTTGATACCCCACATAGCTACATTTTATGAAAAAAAATTTTGCACTCTCCATTCACAGGTATTCCCCCCCCCCCCCCCCCCCTGAAACTTAACACAAAATGGGGTTACTAGCTGCATGTAAAGGGAACAGCATATCACACACTCCTACCAATTTTCGTAACAATCGGTCAAGCCGTTTCCGAATAAATCGGTGGTTACAGACAGACAGACAGACTTGCTTATAGCCAGAGTGGTGGCCTCAGTCAATCTATGCGACCCCAGTTTGGAGGGAGGCATTGCAGATATCAGTTAACACTAACTAACTGAGTGCAGTCTACAGGAGGACAGCCTTGAGGGTATGCTCTGTCTTCAGGGCTGTCTCAGATTCATTCTTTCTGCAATGATGCCGATTGACATCTTGACAGATGAGATGGCGAATATATAAAATGCGAAGCCAATCTCTTCCTTATTACAGCCGAAGAAGGCTGAGAGCGAGAGATCCATAAATAGATGGCAAGAGCGGTGGGAACGCTCGAGAAAGGGTCGGTGAACTCACAGGCTCGTTCTTGCCATCAAAGAGTGGTTGGAGAGACGACACGGTGAGATTGATTATAATCTCACCCAGTTTCTCACGAGGGATGGAGGATATCGGCAATACCTGCACAGGTTTAAATTGTCCAAATTGCGATGAAGTCCCAGAGGACCCAGAGCATGTATTCTTCCATTATCCGAGATTTGTGGAAGAAAGGAGGAAACTAGAAGACACTCTAGGAGAGGTGCTGGTACCAGAAAATCTGGTGTCGAAAATGCTAGCACATCAAGAAAATTGGGATGAGGTCAACTCCATGATCGCATCTATCCAAACCAAACTGCGAAAGGCAGAGGAGAGGAGAAAAACGCGGTCGCGTATGCCGCGTATAGAAGAAAGGTGACTAAGCTAGATTGAGCTGACTCCGCCCCGTGATGTAATACCATATGGCGGTTCCCGGAGCAGGGAAGGGAGTCGGGGGTGGTTTTAGTGGGTAAAAATCCCACACGCTGGTGTGTCTAGACCAGTGTCTTTTGACGATTTCCACCTCCTCAAAAAAAAGGACAGACAGACAGACGGACAGACAGACACCGTCTCGATTATAATAAGGTTTTGTTTCACACAAAACCTTAAAAAACTATTGGAAGCTAGTATACAATCGATTTTTTGGCTTCCTTTGAATAGGATAATCGCGCAGTAAAACTTTCTTTTATGAAAAAGAAATAAAACCAATTTTTTTGACAGTAAAATAAAAATAAAGTGTTCCCAGGTGTCAAACATGTAAACAGTCAAAAATTACCATTTTGTGCTTAGAGAAATATTTTCGTGACATGGTAATATGGAAGCAGCTTCCAAAATGCCTTTTCTTTCCTGTGTACTCGTTTTTGTAATCCAAACATACGAACAAAAACGACGTACAAAATTGCAAAAACTTTTTCCAAGTTTTGTTTTCAAAGTCGGCCAATTTCCCAGCCACGATCTACTCCACTTGATAATTTTAGATGTGGATATATTTTCGCCTTTCACTGTACGGGTTGAATGTGTTGAAGCGTAATGTTTCCTGCTTTTCAACCCAAAACAAAACTAACGCTCGGAGTCAATGTAAATCTCGCATAGCTCATTCGAAGCTTTGCACGCTTGCAGTTCGCTGCGAATAGAAGTTAATTCCGACTCCAAACAATCTGATTCCGAAAGTTACCTAAACCGTCCGAGCTAGGTTTACTCTCACCAACCACCACCCCCGGCAGAGCCGCTCCCCACTGGCAAGAATTATGCGCTCACCTGAAAGCAAACAGTATCTTGGTAAATCCACGAGAACCTGATTTCCTCTAGAAGCCCAGGTAAACACTACCTGCAACCACCGGTGGTGTTGCCGTAATTCGAACGATTTTCCGGGACAATATTCGGAGGTGTTACATCACCGCCACACCCCCTCGCCGGTAATAGACCGCGAGCGACCCCTTCGCCCGGTGTTTACAGGTGTTGTGATAACGTGCGCGTCGATTATCATCTGGCCGGAACTTCACACACTCGATATTTAATCAACGTGTTGGGTTTTTCAATTAAGGCTGGGTCGGCAGTGCGCTCGTTTGGTGGCAATGGATACCTGGCGATGATAATACGATGCCGGTTGGGTACAGACAATATTTACTGTGAATGACTTATTGCTTTGTGATTTGGCTTCGGATTTGACTTTGCTTTGCGGCGCTTTTCCAGTTACTTAGCTCCACTTGCCTCACCTTTTGGGCCTTTGTGTGCCGAACGTGCGCGAGGCGGGAAAAGAACGGCATTAGCGATTGTGGGGTATTCTAATGGAAATGGATATTAGGTTTCATAATATTTTGACAAATGGCTCGTAGGCTCCTGGATTACGTTGATTACAGGGGCCACATCCAGCTATTTGTTGAATCTTTGCCTTGTGTTTATGCAAACATGGTTGTTTGCTTGCATTTCGGCTTTTAGCGCTAACACATGGTGGAATATTCCAGGCACGAAAACTTGCCAATATGGTCGTTGGATGTAGAGTGGACTATGAAAGATGTGTAAAGCATTTTCGATGCTTTCTCCAACGAATAGGTTTTAAAGCTCCGGTACTATCGTTCAACAATTATCTTCACTTTTTACATGCACTACCGCAGATTGAGTATGCCAGCTACCGTCAGCGCCATAGTCATATCCGCAACACAGTGGAGTTATTCTGGAAGGGATTGTCAACACTTGTACTTCTTCAGGCAATTTGTCATCTCCAGTCTAGCACATTTCAAACAGAACCAGCAGAATTAGTTTTACGTTATTGTCACTCATTCAGGGGAAATTGCCATAGAGAAAATTCTAGAGAGAAAGCATGGGTTGGTACCCAAAAAACACTGTAATGACCAAATGGTGGCTGGAGACGAACTAGTGTGAAGAGCTATCGTAAATACATAAAAAAAAATTGGCAAAATTAATCTGAAGATCCGCCCACAAATTCTGAAGCTCCATCGAAGTGTTCCTTCGCCACGTGCTTGCACGCCTCTGTGCTAGCCAGGCAGGGGAATGTGGAGGGTCCTTTGCACACTTTGATGCCTTACATGTCATTATGCAAAGATTTACGTGTCTTTGCCGGCCTCAGAGGCCGCGCCTCACTGAACATCTGAAGCAGAAGGGACAATGATCGAGCATGTATTCCGTCGCGGATCTTTCCTTTCGATCCATAGATTAACCGTTCTACGCGCGCGGTTGAGCTGTCTTTTCTTTAATTTTTACTTTTACTTTACTTCCAATGAGAAACTACACATGAAGAAGAATGAAGGTTATTACTCGTACTTAGAAACGAGAAAGGCTGAGTAAATTGCGTTTGCGAGACAAGTTTTGAAACATCAGCCCATAGAAAAGAAACTGCAATGTCGGAAAGGTAGTAGCCGTAACTATGTATATTGGACTTACCTTAGATACCTGCAAAATTGTGGTTTATTTGGCTTAAGATAGATAAATTTGCTGTCAAAACTTGCTCGACAGCTGCGTTAACTATACAGACTTAAAAGGTTTTCCCTATCGTCCATAGATGGCTTTGTTTTGTTTGGAAATAAGCAGTCGTGGAACAGGCTTTGTTTGGATAAAAGGGAACATTTATTCTAAAGTTCTTGAAAAATGCAGCAGGATCGCAATCTTTCATTTTTGCAAATCTTACTTTGAAATAACCATTCTTCTTCATCAGCAACGCAGCGAGAGAGCCCGTTCAGTCGATATGTCGGCACCCGTATCAGTGGCAACGGATTGTGAGCCATCCGCTAAGCAGAATTGCACGAAATACATGTTGAAAGTACCTGGTTTGTACTGACGGCGTCATTTTCAATGAAGTAGACCACGTATTGATAGAACACAGCGCCTTGATAATTGTCAGAACATAAAGGGGTCAATAGAGAATAGGATCATCATCTCGTTGACAGGGTGCGCGGGGCTAGAATAAACCACTGGATCGATTTAGTCTTCTATAATACTCAAAAGGGGAAATGGACGCCGCAACAACCGCAGTTATCAGATACCTAAGAAATAAAACACGAACCGTTGAGCTTCACCACCACCTGAAGAACATTAGTATTTATACTTCCATATGCACATTTACTCCCCCGACACGGACAGTCTACATATCCGATAATGCCGCCACCCCAAAAACCCCGACCCTCATAGACCTGCCGCAAACTGCCCTGAGCGAGTTCATAGTCCCCGAAACCAAAACTATGAATTTGGGAAGTACAGAGAAGACGCTAAAAATTTTCTAAATTGCTCAATAACCTCAAAGCCTGGAAGTGGCCTGTGCAATTTATCAAATTAAAAATTACAGAATTACAGCCAAACTGACTAAATGTAGTGGCAACCACCTACATCCAACATTTTACTAACTTATGTACAAGGTTTGGCAAAGTGAATTAATATCTGATTGATTGGCAACATGGGATTATCTGGCCATATATCAGCAAAGAAATATCACCCTACTGAGCACAATCCATAAAACGTTCTTCTCTTCTGCATAGCCCCATACGCCCAGCACGTTATCACGCAAGAACAAAGAATCAAATCAACAACAAATCAGAATTTATTTCTGTCGTAGTTAGTAGGAAAACTATTGGAATATAACCATCAAATGCACCATATTTCCATCGTCTTTGAAGCTACCTGCGGTACCATAACTAGAGTAAAACTCTACACGGCCAAGAGAAAAATTGAAACTAGTAAGACTGATGAGGCATTAACCGATGAGCCGGGACGGATAAAAGTAGCAGGATCACATTCGAGACATTTTTTAAAGAAAAAGTGATCGGTGATGCGGAGGCGAATGCCAAAGGCGCTCTTCATGTCCAGCAAACTAGTACTGTTGGTGAAAACGTCAGCACCAAAAACAAAATTAACAACACTAGGCAGTAGCAGTGGTCGATTGAAAACAATAAAGGTAAGAGATTATAACTTTAGAGAAGAGCTGGTCCGATTACTCCCCAGTGGCAGCTGGATATTGTCTTCAGACGGGCTAGAATGCGTAAAGCCGGGCTGAGCGAACGTTCATTCAACCGACGAATATTTGGTTGCGTACTAATCATATTTTAGGGACAAGGGAATTTGGCGCCAGATGAACCGAAACAAGAGCCCGGCACTGTCCTCGTTGTACTTTAAAAAGTGCTAATGCAAGACAAGATGAAAGAGCTCACACCGAGGGCCAAGCTCCTGATTGGCTTGGTCTATAATATATGGACTCTGAATAACTTCAGGTTTTAGTTCAGACAGATATTCTCGTGGCCGGACTATTCAGGGTGAATATTTTTCCTTGATTACTTGTTGGCTCAAAACGTGAATTCAAATTACAAAAAAAAAAAACTAAAAAGGATGACAATGGAAAAAGAGATGTTGATATCAGGCGGATCATCGGCGGACGATCTGCTGGCATCCGACCACGAGACAGTAGGCGTCGAGGCAGTACAGCCGGTGCAAAGAGGGACTTCAGGGAGCCAAGACCAAAGTAGGTTAGCCACAGTACTCCTATTTCAAAGCATAGACGCCCGGGCTCCCCAAGGAATGAGGGCCCATCTGAAGCCAACGAAGAAGCAAAAGTCAAGAGCTAGTATCAGGAAGCCATCCATATTCTGAGCAAGATTGTGAAGAATAAGGAGGCCGGTGATGTCGACGAACCAGGCAACGAGTATCAGATACTAGACTATTATCAAAGAATATAACAACACACATTTAGAAAACTAGCGGAAGACACTTACAGCCTTCAAGCCCAACTAATCTACTGCCGGAGGTCCAAAGGTATATAATAATAATAATAATAATCGTTGGCGCAACAATCCATATTGGATCAGGGCTTTCAAGTGTGTTACAGCGCTTCATTCACGACCGAAACAGTACACTACAGTATACTGTAGGAGGCAATGTGGTCAGCATTGCGCTCGCCCGAGATTATTACCCTGATTTGACTCAGGTACTCATTCACAGCTGAGTCGACTGGCATCCTACGTCAAATCACGATACCAATCATACGGCCACCAGTCGGACTTGAACCGCAACCTTCCGTACGACAACCTTGCGCTCTAACCACTCAGCTATCCGGACAAAGGTATATAGCAGCTTTAGAGATAGCCTATAGGAGCTAGTCATCGAGCATGTCCTGGACGGCAAGGGAAACAATGCGGAAGTATCCCCTGCTTTAATTCATAAGCTCGTCCAGGTCCTGCGCTTTCAAAAAATTAAACTTTCCTACTCCGCAGAAACGGAAAGTACTTGGAGGCTCAGGAAAACGTGGATAACAAAGTGCAGTTTGGGATCATGAACGCAGGAAAAAAATCGGATCAATCTCAAGGAGAACATGCAGTGTCATTGAAAGTTACTCACCAGCCATTTCTAAGCGCGTCATGCGTAGTGAATGACCGAGAACAAGGAAAATGTGTACGGTATGAACTGCTGCTCGAATAACAGAGAGAGAGAGAAAGAGTGAAGGAGGAATGAAGATTGGACACAATGTTTCCAGGAGACCCAGGCTCAGCTGCAAATTACGATAAGAAATTATCTACTAGGTGCAGAAAATATCAGTTAGGGACGATTATCAAGTTTTCATTTACAGAACAATTTAGTAAAGCAAGAACCCAAGTAAAATGTGGGCGACTGTATGGAGTACAATTAGAGCTATTATATTAGGCAAGACATTTGCTTTGCCAATGCTGAAAACTACCCACATTGTAAAATTCTAAAATTGCATGTTGCCAAAAATAAGCAAAGCAGCAAAGTAATGTTCACGGCGATTGATCCTTTGATAGGCGGATATCTGACCCTGAGGCATGATATTATATGGGAATAATATTTTTACTTTATTCTCTTACCAGTGGTAAAATTTAGGGAGACATATTCATTGGATACGCTAAGGGGCTGCCAACAAAAACAAAGTAGTAGAAATTCTAGTGATATATCACATTACATTTGATGCTTGCGTACGTTCTAGCCTGGAATTATTTTAGAATGAGGCACGGATAACTTTCGCGTCTATATATATAACAAATTTATCCAATTACATTCAAACAAAGATTTGTTTACCAACATAAAAAAAACCATTAATCTGGATGGCTTGATGCTGCTTACTCGTTCTTGAATATCATCGTCATTATTATGCATATAGCGATTTTCTTCCAAATCTCTAGGATTCTCAGTTTCCTTCTAGGGTTGGTTCTTCTCATGTTCAGTCCCTTATCCAAACAAAAAAACCCTTGACATTAGTAGGGAAACACCATCAGAATTCAGGAAAAACGAATGCTAAAAACTTGTAGCGCTGACTTGACAACTAAAACCCACCCCCGCAGGCACAGAATTGGAGACAAAATAAAGCAGAAACAAGAGTGCTCAGGTGAAACAAAGTGTCCTTTTGATATTCCGAACACTTTACGCGGCAACATATGGGCGACCTATGAAGATGTCTGTTACAGTCCATTTCATTTTTTCGCCACATCGCGCCGGAAGAAGAGGAACGACGTAGAGAACTGGCGTGGCCATTGTGTAGTGGGCGCGCAGCGGGTGGGAGTAGGAGACCCTGATGATGATGAGGGTCATATGTACAAGGTAACAATGATGCCAGGACGAAAAATGTGTCTGCTGGTGAACTTAACGTGAAACAATTTTTAAAAGTGCCACTTCCACGTTCCTCGTCTGGGGCTAGTACACATGGCTTCAGTAGCTTTGTTTTACCGCAAAACGGCTGAAAAAATAAGCACCGGACTCTGTTCCGATAATAGGGGAGACGAGTGTAGATACATATTGCAGGAGTAAAATGGTGAGCTTTGAGAATCATAGAAAAGAAATTCATCAATTTAGAAGGAATAATGGGAGGGTGCCTTGGAAGCAACTGCATTTCCAGAGAACTGCCCCTCGCTCGTTATCATGTCCTACAGACATAAGGTGACATGAATGCTGTTGCTTCTTCAGCCTTGAAATTATCCAATTGAAAAATATTGTGTGTGGGTGAATGTAGATTGATCTATTAGACTTTAACTAAAATCATTCCACATTGCCTTTCGTATAGAATGGAAAGTTGGTGCTTTGTCTAACATCCCCCGCTAGCCGCTATGTTCATTCCAATTCCAGCAACCGTGGAATTGCCCAGAGCAACAACATCAACAAAACAATAAAAGCAAACGATAAAAATAACAATGTTAGGCACCCTCCTAGTAAACACCGCCCCCCACGTCTCTGTTTTTCGTGCACATTCCGCACTTACTCTCGACCCAGATTTTTCACCTACTATCCTGGCGAGCCAGAAGGACGAAAAGGAGAACACCTGTAATGTGCTCCATATCTCTGATGCTCCCCACGATATTTTTACGATGAATATTGATTCCACTTAGTATATATGTAATACGTGCCCACATGTACGGTTTCAGAGGATGTACATTAGTGTAAGTGGTGTGGCATTGAACTGAGCAAAGTTTGGATTCCGTTCCGGGAATGGCTTTATGATGTAGGCGCTCCTGCTGGGTGAAATCCTTTGAAAATTGTATTGAAATTTTCCCAATTGATGTATTTGTTTGATACTCGCGATGCGATTTTCATAAATTGGAAGGCAACGTACTGTCGTTTAGGATTAAGTGATTAAGGATGTTGCTGCGGGGGGTTATTGGAAAAGGTGTGTTTTCGGGTTCTGAATATGGTTATCTGGGAAGCATAGAAAGAATTTCAGCACACATAACACATCGTAACTCAATTACATCGCCGAAATCTTCTTCAAAGGAAGAGTAAACCTGGAATATTCAAGATGTTTGGTATATGTTTCGGAAATGACATCATCGTTCAATTGGAAAATAACAAACTTTTGGTTTACTTGCAAAAACCTTTATCAGATGGGATCAAAGACGACGAAAAATCCACAGGATGGAGTGACAATCAACAATGTTTGATCCGTTAGGAATTGTTTAAGCAAATAAGTTTGGGACTGGTAACATTAAGAAATTATTGCTAAGAAAACCAAACAATGACGCAAAAGTACTGCTACCTTTTAGAATTTAAAAAAAAATAATAATTTTTTTTTTTTGCATATTCCAACTCTTTAGAGTCGATAGTATCCTCGATTTTTCGTAAAATTCATTTGATTGAAAGCGGCAGTTTCGCCTTTTCCTGCAGGATAGAATTTTGTGTTTTTTGTGCCATTTCCTTTCCCATTTCCTCAATTCCCTCATGACTCCACAATAGTACAAATTAACCTAGGTGTTGCTTATCAATTCGCTTTTTCTTCGAAATGTTTACCCAGAACCTACCAATCTTCAAATTTTTGGCAACTCTCAATCCTATTTAGTAGTCCTAACATTATCTACTTTCTAAACAGGAAATTATCATTCGTTCCTTTTTTGGGGTTTTGGGCAAAGTTGGGCCAAATCATAATAATGATTCACGATTGTAATTATAATCAAGTTCTCGTGATTATGATTGTAATCACATAATCACATAATCATAATCATGCAATGTCGTCCGTCCAGTCGCTCTCTATGGTTCTGAGTGTTGGCCAACTATAAAAGACAATGAATGGCGTCTTGCGGTAATGGAGACGAAGATGCTATGTTGGACTAGTGGCGTCACATGTTTAGATCACATCTGAAATGAGGATATCCACGATCGTTATGGGGTTGCACCGATCGTGGAAAAGTTGCGAGAGAGGCGTCTTCGATGGTATGGTCACGCAATTCGTGCTAACTAGAATTCACTTGCCAAGATTGGTCTGAACATCGAAGTCGATGGTAAACGACCAAAAGGCAGACCTAAACAACGCTGGCTTGATACGCTAGATGGGGACTTGAAAGCCTCGAGATTGCACCCAGATCAGGCATTCGATAGAACCAAATGGCGAAACCGATCACGACGAGCCGACCCCGCTTGTGAACGGGACAACGGCTGAGGGAAAAGAAAAATGTAATCACATGATAGTGCATTTTCAGATGCGATTGCCTTATCTCGTTGTTTAATAAAGTGTATATTTGTATGGCTTTCAGCTGAAATGAGTTTGAAGAAATGATTTAAGTATGCTTTTGTTTCTTCGTGATTTTGATGGCTTCTTTGAGTAGTATGGAGTAAACTTTACTTCTCATCAGCCATAAGGGATCGTTAGAGGGAACAGAATATGTAGTCACATAGGCGGGTTAAATTTCTGGATAGATATTAATCACGTTTTGATCTTTTTACAGGGCGCGTGAGAGGGGGCGGTTAGCGTTCTGCATAATGTTCTTGTAACTTACTATTCTGATTGCAATTCCATGATTTGCAATAGTAGCAGGAAATGAAAATAATTCCAACAAATGCAGTTAGTAGGTCGATTTTGAGTTTAGTTGAGTGGGAGTCATTTATTGTGGGGCGGGGATACCTTTACAATCGAGTTATTACAGATGAAAAATTTGGACTTTTGTAATTGGTTTGGAGCATTAGTTTGTAGGTTGCTTTTAGCGTCTTATCTTAAGGATGATCTAGTTTGGCATATTTGAGGCTAACGTCCACTCGGGACGGCACAACACGACACAATATTACGTAGTGTATTGGCAAGATACGTATATTAAAGACACTATCAGACAAATGTCTGTACCTGCTCTAGGCAAATGTCTGTTGCAAATAAACCTTCATTCATTGCAGGCTAACCTCTGTAAAGCCTGCCATCCACGTACAGTTCTGCCTATCAGTTCCGTCTGAATAGTGCGCATTTGCCCGGTGACCGTAACGTGGATGAGGTGCAATTGTCTGCCTGTTTTGACTATTATAGCGGGCGTTGATCGAATGAAAAATGTTTTGTGTAGACTGTGAGCAAAAATTTTGTAGGCAACTTTTTCGTTAATGAACATATTTGATTAACGCCCACACACAAAAATATCTCAAATTCTCGTCTAAGTCCTTCCATGTACAGAGTTGAAATAATGATGTTTCGGCTTGTCGGTACGTAGATGCCGTTATTTTATTGGACTTTGTGGGCATGGATGCCATCTTTGAAAATGTCCTATATTATTTGGGTGATATGGTTGCGCTCGCGACCAGGTTTAGACTGGAAAAGTAACGATTGCCGCTAATGATTTTGTAGGTCATAACTACTGAAAAAGGGTTACCGTTTGAGAATTGTCTGCCAACTGAAATCTCGAAATATCGAGCTGCTGATCGTCACCCAAAGTCGCAATATCAAGTGTGTGGCAACTCAATTTTTCAGGATTTCATTTTGCCGAAAATGGTAAACGGCAACCCTTTCCCCCAAAATTTACACCCCTAAAAATCGAGAACGGCAGTCCTGCACTTTTGAGCCGTAAGCCTGTCGCTAGGCACAACCGCTTCACCCAAAACAAAAAGGATTGATTTAAGATGGCAACCACCCTCATCCTCATAAAAACAAAGGCTCCAAAATTCCTGGTCTGGAGTAGGGTCCAAGGATAGTATAGGTCCCACGGCGAAACGTGGATTGGAACCCACGATGGAGCATAAAACCTGGGAAACGCCTGCTGAACAAACATTAGCAGCTCTACTACCAAACCCTATCTCCACGTGGTGACCGCTGGGAGCTCTTTCTTAACGAAAAGCTGCAGACGGAGAAGGATGAAGGCGAGTCGCCCGCACCTAAAAACGGGACAAATTGTACCAACTGGTCCTCCAGGTTCGGGGTTGGGTTAGGCTGACAACCCTACACGGAAAACTAACTTTACGAAGCCACAACAGGCAGTACAACGAACCCTCGATGATATCGATCGATTTGATATCAAAATCATACTTGGGGATTTGAATAGCCAAGTAGGGACGGAGCCCGTATTCCAGTCCAGTAGTCCAGAAACATCCATGTAAATTATGCACAATTTATAAGGAAATTACAAAACCTTTTAATCCTAATGCTAGGTGCACTATACATTCAATCTACATAGTTGTTAGTTATTAGTCAAAACTGCTGACCATTTTCGTGCAACTTGCTATTAGGCAATTTAAATCGTTCCACTAATGACCACAAATTTTAAAAAGCTATCACCACACCTGGCAGTCAGGTATAAAATGCAAACTCAAAAATGAGAAGAAGAAGAAATTTGAGGTCCGGTACGGATAACCGGCACGGCATCAAAACCGCTAGTCGTGGGGCGGTTCAACTTCCAGGTGCCACGACGACCAGCAGCGTTGCTTCGTCTGCTGCAGCTGTTTCGCCACAATCTGTGGCGACCACTTCAGCAGGTTCGCGTAGGCGGCGGATGAGGTGAACTGAGGAAATGAACCTCTTGATCATCATTGATGAAATAACGGCTGGGGCGGGTAAAACATCTTGCCGCCCCTTGTTGCACTTGAGATTCGTTGAGCGTTTTCCGCGATTCGCGAACATGACTGTGCAGCGAGTCGCAGACCAGTACCGCTTTGTAACTCGCAGCGACACAATCTCGGCCATCATCAGGGAGCGTGTTCGACTTGAGATCATCGCGGAAACTGGTGATCAAGAGTAGATGGGGGCAGAGGCGGCAGCATCAACAACACCACGCCAAACTGCAGGCAACAGTTTCAATACTCGCCGAAGCACTCTTCTGGACCGTCCAACTGAGGTTTCCACTGGGATGAAGTCCAAAGAGCGAGTATAGAATTCTCTCTCTATGCAATTTCAGCAACTCCGAGAATTCTATCTCAAATCATTAATGAGATTGCTTCTCGACTTTGTGCTGATATGTCCTTGCTGCAACTACAATCACTTGTGTATTGTGATGCAGTTGCAGCTGTCAGATTGCATGGTCAGAAGATTGGCTTTCGCGTTATTACCTTGAGTGACCGATGAGATCTACCATGGAAAATTCGTTTGGGACTTCGGCGGGACTCACTGAGGCAGAACATTGCTAAGCCGATTCAACCAGGCAATGCCAGCAGACGGGTGAAAAATAAAGTGCAGAGGGTTTACAGGAACAATGCCGACCCCAGTGAAACACCCGTTGTCGAAATTCTGGACACACTAAAGTAGAAACCTTCTGTCGTATGTAGTCGGTTACGCAATATGGCGAAAGTCATATGATAGTTCTGCTTACAGCATGTATTGGGAGGGACGAGTTTTAACTGATCGCCACATATCGCTCAACAAGCCGAACGTGCTGTTAATTGACAACACGGTCCGCTTCGCGTATATTATTAATGTTGCCCCCCTTAACAGTGACATTGAAAGGAGATACGTGGAGAAGAAGGCCACTGGTTCGGGAAATCAAAGAAATTTGGCGTCTCGAGCGGGTGATTGTGGT
The DNA here is from genome assembly GCF_905115235.1 of Hermetia illucens. Taxonomy (NCBI): domain Eukaryota; kingdom Metazoa; phylum Arthropoda; class Insecta; order Diptera; family Stratiomyidae; genus Hermetia; species Hermetia illucens. The sequence continues at coordinate 97,642,723 of NC_051851.1, read as the reverse complement.
TCCCATAATATTGTCAGCTACAGGTATTGTACCTAAATCCCTGACGGCTTCCCTTGATATCCTGAGACTCTGGCACAGTCTGATTCAAACCATTCTGCATACGTGCTCGATGTTGCAGGGAGTAACCCACCAGCCATCGGCCACTATCACCAGTGCCCCTTCAGCTTTTGAGTAGGTAGGATCGTCCAAACCTAAATGCTTAGCACTTCGTGCTAGTATTGGGTGAAATCCGATATCTGCCGAGATTGTGACAACTCAGAAAGTAATAATAATCGTTGGCACAACAATCCGATTGGATCAGAGCCATGAAGTGTATTAGAGCACTTCATTCAAGTAAATGCAAAAGTGAAGCTTAAACTTTGTTTCTCACCGAATATAGTCATCTGGAGAATGAAATAGAAGGTCTCAATTAGTACTTTCCAAGACTGGCCAGTTCTGGTGTTTCTTACGGGAATTCGAGGGCTGGACATCGATAATTTTTTGCACGGACTCAATCTCAGAAGCTAAGCAACCGAAAAATGTGAAAAAAGTACGAAGCTGACTCTATATGAAGCTGTATTTAGGCCTGAAAATAACTCCAATAAAGTTAACAACAGCATATAACTATATTTTCTAGAAATTGACAGGAAACGCCCCTAAGTCATAGAGACATAAAATTACCGTAATATAGGTTACAATATAAAGGGTGATGTTACCAAGTTTGGTGGAAATCGCGGCATTATCATTTCAGATATAATGTGTGAAAGTTGTGCCAACTTATTGTAATCTAAGATTTTTGGATGTCATTACCATACTAAAGTCGGTGCAAATGGAACAAATGTTCACTCAAATATTCTTACATAAGGAACGCCGATCTTCTGGTTTTCGACTTGTTTAACATTTAACATCACATGCAGTCGATGCAAGGGAGAAGCATTTGTTTATGTATTGTTACAAAAGGGATTGCCTGGGTTTTTGATTTTGCATGCTAAATGCAGAATTTTCGGTCAGCGGGCAGTCACCTAATCGATGAAGTCGACGCTGAAGATCGGATAAAAGAAAATACAAGGTGGCATTGTGAAGTCCCCGCAGTGGTACCTAGGGACAATTCCAGTTGTCTGTGCTTTCCGTCGCAAACATGTAAAGTGATTTCAAATGAGCCTATGTATTCGATTATTTCCAAAGTTGGTGCAGCTGGAGGGCAGGATTTGAGTAAGGTTGCAATTTAGCCACTACAACATAAAAATGATAATAATCATTGGCGTAGCAATCGGTATTGGATCAGGGCCTTGAAGTGTGTTAGAGTCCTTCATTCAAGACCGTAACGGTACCCTACAGCGCAATGTAGAAGGGACTTTGGGCAGCAATGCGCTCGCCCGAGATTATTACCCTGATTTGACTCAGGTACTTATTTATAACTGAGCCGACTGGTATCCGACATCCAGGCACGTTAAAAAATCCCTCTATCACCAGTGAGATTTAAACCGTGACTTTCCGCTACGACAGCCCAGCGCTCTAACCACTTGAGTCATCCGAACTACAACTACAGCATAAGTGCCGTTTTTGTGATCAACCAAAGTTTAAAATTGATTCGACTATCGGTGTGTCACACCATGATCACAGCCGCGATCGGATATGGAGTTGTAGCGATCGCGGCATGGAGTTACACCAATTTTAATATCGAGGTCGAGGATTCAGATCAGGCCTATAAAAGGGCAAAATGATGCAACCGATCACGGCTCAAAAAGAAGAAGACGACTGAATTCATATGACGTTTGTTAAGCTTGTTGTATAACTTCACATCCTAACGGCTATCAAGTTTTGGAGTTCATCTTAACGAATGCCCGTCTGAACTGAGTTTCGAAAATGTGAAATTCTTTTCAACATAATTTTGATGTGTGATCTGAGCGGATAACTTTTTGGGATATAAAATTTCTTCTTTTTTGCATTCAGTCATAAAATTCATCTCAATCAAGAAAAAAATTATTTAATGCAGGCGTTCATCTACACATTATAAAAGTTAGAAAGGTTTCCTCAGCATTCTTATGATGTGAAAAAATTCATCGAAGGGGGTGATTCTTCAGACATAAGAGTAAATAGCATAGAGTAGCTCCTAGAAAGAAATTTTTATTAAAACCAAACCCAATTCATAGATATTGGCCAACAGGAAACCTGATGCTAAGGCTTCGTCGGATAAAAAATAGTCATTGCTTAAAGCGACAAGGTAAGTTGTATTTATGTAAATTAATATTAGACTTAAATTAATAATAGGAAGATAATCGTGGGAATTACAGTAAAGTAATTGATCTTTGTAAATATTTATTTTACTTTTGTTTACTTTAGTTTAGTTGAAACCTTTATTATTCTATTTTAGCCATTTTTTAATCTGCTTTTTTCATTTCTGAGTTGTCAAAATTTTGACTGATGTCGCATTTTCGGTTCAGACGACCCTACCTTCCTAACAGGTGGTGATGGCCATTGGTAGGTTAATAGGAAGATACGTCAAACTCACAATATCGAACCCCTTTGCAAAATGATGTACTTCTTGGTTCCAATCATTATGTGCGAAAATCCTAGCACATCTAGGAAAGGGATCACCCCTTTCCTTTAGTAGACTAGAACTACCCTCTTGAGATATCAAAATTCTTTGATTTCCCGTGCCAGTGGTTTCTTTCTTATCGTATTTCAGCTCAATATTGCTATTAGGGCACTAGCAACAAGAATGGTGCATGCTAAGAGACCCGTCTTGCCTACTAGCAAAACGACAAATTTATTGTGTGGAATACGACGATCAGTTCATCGCATACCTCCTGCCGTTAATATCGGTAAGCCTAAAGACCCAAACACAACAGCGAAGTGCGTCCGGCCGCAGTAAGAGAGCTGACAAATGAAGTTCCCTGCACGGACTTGTATGAGGCAACATACAGTAAGTCTGGTGCGCAATGCGGTACGCAGAAAATTTCGGAAAATCGAACTTTTGCGATGCGTGAGAGAGAGTTTGGTGCGTCATTTGCAATATGGCCGCACTTTTGAATGGGATTAATTAGCATGAATTCGTTTAGAAAACTGTCGTAGGTACTAATTGAATTGCAAGTGCCAAATAGGAATGTCACTAGAATTATTTCTGAATCTTCCATTCATAAACATTGGATTTAAGCCCGAGGTAAGTGCACCCTTGACGGCATCAAATGCATGATTTAATTAACATAAAAAATGCATGCAGGTAGCTTTTCCAACCTAGCCATTTCGGCAAAGGACTCACTTTTATTACTAACCCCTAATGCCATATAAAATCCTGTAAAGTGGTGTACAGAGATTTTCCGAAATTGGCTCGAATTCTTCCCAACTAGATGTTATTCACATAATCAAGTATCGATTAGATGGCATTTGTTTAATACATGAAAAATATTAAAAAGCAATTGGGATCTTCAATTCGGCTTCGATATTTGTTTGTAATTTTTTTTTAGAAATTCTTAAAACGTGGACAATTTGACAATTTAACATAATTATGTTGCGGGGCGCAGACAAACCATTAGCAAGATCATTCGGAAATTGCATAAACCTAAATATTATTTGCAATGCCGCGCATTTGTGCGCGGAAAATCGACCTGCATGCTTTTTAAAGTTTTGTGTAAACGCAAAACCTTATTAAAATCGGTTTACTGTCTGCCTGTCTGTCCGTCTGTCTGTCCGTCACACGCATTTTTCTCGGAGACGGTTATAGCAGTTGACACCAAATTTAGCAAAAGGGTGGGAACTGTGAACGCTCGCGCATACTGTGAGTTACATCCTTTTACGTCGAGTTTATATACATGCAAAAGGGGGGTGTAAATTTCTTTTTCACCAAATATAGTTATGTGGGGTATCAAATTAAAGTTCTCGGTTAGTACTTTTCGAAGTTTTTACTTTCGTTGGAAAGGTTGGAAGTGGGGGTGGTTGATCATTTTTTTAAGGGGGCCATTTTCAGAAACTGTGTCCGGATAGTTGAGTGGTTAGAGCACAAGGCTATCGTACTGCTCACTGGTGACAGTGGGATTTGGATCGCGATTTGACGTCGGATACCAGTCGACTCAGCTGTGAATGAGTACCTGAGTCAAATCAGGGTAATAATCTCGGGCGAGCGCAATGCTGACCACATTGCCTCCTACAGTATACTGTAGTGTACTGTTTCGGTCTTGAATGAAGTGCTCTAACCCACTTCAAGGCCCTGATCCAATATGGATTGTTGCGCCAACGATTATTATTATTATTCCCAGAAACTACCAAACCGAAAAATCTGAAAAAAAAATCATGAGGCTGCCACTATATGGTGATTAGGCTCCGGAATACCTTCCAGACCGATATCTGTTCAAATAAAGTTAATAATAGTATATTACTATAATTTTTAGTAATTGGTTGCAAAACCAGTGCAGTGCTGTGCAGTGATGTAGACTAAAATATAGACCATGATCTTACCAAGTTTGGTAGAAATCGCACTATTACTAACAATGTTAGTTGTTGCTTCTTTGAAAATTAAAGACTATGAATGTCAATATCATCCGAAAGTGGATACTCTCACATAATATATGCATATATTATGCGCTACGCGCTAAGAAATACACAAAACCTTTCGTACCTGAAGCGTCCAGCTTCCGGTCTCCCGGCTTGTTTTAAGTTAATTCAATCATGCAATTGATGATGCCCACTTACATCCGGCTTAAATTCTACTTTGGAAGATTCGGAAATAATGTTAGTGGCATTCCTAATTGGCACTTGCAATTCAATTAGTGCCTACGACAGTTTTCTAAACGAATTCATGCTAATTAATCCCATTCAAATGTAACAGCCGAAAACGATTAGTCTCGCCATACTGCAAACGGCTGTAATCTGTCAACAGATCGAACCTTGCCGACGTGGAGCGATCTGTGCCGACCTTAAATCTTCATTGTACATTGAAGCTGCGTGCCGTCCGCAGATTTTCTCCTCCGCGTTCCGGACCCAACGGAATTGTGTTTGGGCCTTAAAATGTTCCCGTGATCGGTCCAGTATTATATGGAAGGTTTGGATGAATCACCCTACATACACCATTACCAGATGATCTAACATCTCTAACGAACCATACATACACTAATCATTCACTTTCCCTCTTTCATATGAGCCCGGTTGGCGACCGCGTCGTCCGGAATGGTGCATATAAAGCCCTCCCACTTAATAAGGAGCTCACCAACATATAGCCATCTTTTCGACAAATAGAGATCGAGAAGCAGCTGCCAGAGCAGTTAATATATTTGGTATGCATTGCCTTCGACTTCCATTTATCAATCCGCTGCTAATCCGTTTTCACCAGACTCAACGGTTTGTAAAATCTGCAAGAGACTCGCTTGCTCCTTGCTGTAAAATAAGTGCGTAGTGAGTTGGCTTGAAGATGGTCGGGTGACGCAGCGTCATCTATGCCCCTTCTCTTCGATGTTACAAGGGAGTTTCATTAGCTCCACTGTAGAATTTGGGTGATGTATTCGGAATTCCGACATAGTATTCCATATCCGCCGTTGGACGTTTTCTTAATTAGCTTTCTTCCATTGCGATATTCCGATAGTGGACACATTCAGTGCGTTTATTTTGTTTTTTTCCTCGGCAACTGTTTTGCTCTTTCGACAAAATGGTATACCTCATATTATGGTTTCTGTTGTTACAATAGTTTGTAATTTTGTGCTTCTTGGAACTTAAAGAATGAAGAGGCGGTTTGGTAAATTTTGAAAATGTAGTAATTTAGTACTCCACTATGCACTACACACCTCCAAACTAAAAGCTGGTCCTTAAAATACTCACTGAGAACTTTATTTGACACCTCACACGATTATATTCACAGAAAAGCATCTACACCCTCTCTTCACTCTTATAAGAGGACCCGCTCGCCCTTTTTCAAAAAAACAAATGCCAAACAGTAAACCGACAAAGAAAAGCTTAAGGTTAAAATTAGGCTGTATGAATGTACATTTTTTGGCTCCTTACCAACAATTTGGCTTAACTGTTGCTGATGTTGAAACTGGTTTATTCTTTTCACCATTAGTGTTCTATCTTCTCTCCTGGCTTTAGTATAAATTTTATCATTTTATCAACTATTAGCTTACTACTTACTTTGTCGAGGCTGTATTTCGATTATGGAATATTGCTATCCTAGTGGTTGACAATTGTCAGAATATGATTTCGGCTTCCCCAAACCGTCATACTCATTGTAACGAGAATAGATAACACGTTCCTTCCGTTGGCTCACTTCGATTCGCTACTTTGAAAATAAATTAAGTCCTTGCTCGTTAGCACAGTCTACGACAGATTGCATTTAATGAATTTGGATAATCTATTTGTTTCCTTAATTAAATAAATGAAGAACTAAATACTAAATGAGTTATTTTCGCCAAAGTCAGGCGCCGTCTAAAGAATAATCTCCAACAATCATTCCAGCATCACATTGAGATTTTCAAGGACTGAAAATTGTATATTCTTTCAGAAGTCAAGGTAATAGAGACGATAACAATTAGATTCAAAAGACAAATGTAATATTGTGGAGGCGTTTGTTTATCATTAAATTGAAATAGCCTGACCTCGAAAGCAAGAACCTTGTACTTATCTGGAGACGATTTACAATCAAGACCTAAATGACCTCATTTTATTAAAATCATGTAATAAACTTTCCCACTTTTCTGCTCAGGTGACACAACCTGCTCATTCCAGTAACTCGTCTTTCCGCTACAGCGTGGGGTATTAATTTATTTCATAACACCCACCGCCTAATTTGCAAATCTCATAATTGTACCAATTAATTGTAATTTTTCCGGGTTACACTTTTTAATTGGAAAAATGGCGAAGGCACTTAAGCCTAGACAAAAAAAGTCATTAGAAAACGCTGACGCTTCAGATAAATATACAACAATTCACAGCTAGGAAAACTGGGTTGTAGGTGTAGGCATTCAAAATTCCAACTTATTCAAACATTTGACGACCAGATGAAGCTCCAAGCTCCTATCGCCCTGAGTGCTCCACCAGTTGAAGGACACCCGGCCGGAAGCATACAATGGGCAAAGCTCGTAAAAACGTTGATGAAAATTTGTTTTATCTAAAAGGACATCCATATTGTCCTATTACGGCTTGATAATATCATAGGGATCTCTTCCTACTTCTGCGCTGCCAGTTCGGGCGAAAGCCCATTTATGATGATTCGAACGATAAATTTTAATGTGCAGAGCCCCCAAAGGACATTTGCGGAAGAAGTGGTCAACCGACCAGCAGAGCGGTTATAAAATAATTTTCCAATTTCATTTCCGTGACAAAAGGGCGACACAAAACAAATGTAAACAAAACTATCCATCACTTCTCTGTTCAATGGATAAATGACTTTAATTGCATTTCAAAGTTCTTCGTGAACAATTCAATAAGGGTACTTACATTATTCGGGCGGCGTCTCTCTGCCGGACGCCCTCGTCCCGGTTCAGCACCTCCAGAATCATTTGTCGTTCTTTATCCGATAGGTTGTCCAGAACTTGTGACGTGGCCACTGCAAGTTCCGGGCCGAGAGCATTAATGGTACTGCCGGGAATAGTTGTGGTGGTCGCGGTCGTAGCAGTGTATCCGGTTTCCGGGCCAACATCCGAATTACGAACGTTTGGGGTCGGTGTCGGTGGTAATCTTGCACTACGTCCACTCGCCATCCTCCTTAATGTTTTGATGCGAAAAAAGGCCAAACACAATCCCTTTTAGCTCAATGTTTATCCGTTGTCCTCTCTGCAGTCAGTCGCACGGCTACTGGGGTGAAATAAAAACATAAACCGAAAATTAATAACAACAGAAAGGATATTCTTCACTTTTTTATTTCGTGCTTATTTCTGTATTATTCTTAAGGGAGGATATTAAATATGGAGTAAATTGTTTTGATAACATTTAATTGACGGTTTGCGGCCATTACATTTGACGACTATCTCTGGTTTTAAATTTAAAAGTAACGAAATATTCAATAATTTCTGAATGGTGGAACTCGTGCCAACACCCAAATGAAAGGATAACAAGTTGACATGTTTTCACGACATGTGAGACTTATATGAGATCTTCAAAAATAAATGAAATCTTAACAAAAATATAAGCCCCTATGTGCTTCAAGGAACAAAAAGAATTCCTTGTCCAATCTGAATTCTACATGACGCCTTTTTTCTGCTTAAATGAATTCGAGAATGAAACTTTCATTTTCATTTTTTGTTTCCCAACAATCAATGTTTGACTGTACCGTTCAAGCTTATATGGAAATTTCCCTAAGGTTGTAAGATATTCGTTTTGTCGTTTCCTTATTTACCAACTCCAACCTTCTACTTTCCCGGAACGTTATTTCCGTCTCCATGATTTATTGTTTTCTCTGACTGCAAATCAAGATATTATCCCGCTGGGAAATAGCAATGTGTACATCTTGACAAAGTTTCCAAATTTCTTCTCCAGTTCGTATATGATTGTAGATTGAAACAAGTCGCGAAACCGGAAGCCGGACGCTTCAGGTATGAAAGATTTTGTGTATTTCTTATAAAAAAATAATTGAGTGAACATTTGTTCCATTTGTACGTAGCGCACAATGTGTATCCATATATTATGTACGAATATTCTCTTTAGCGTGATGCTGACGTTCTGTCTTAGAATTTACACTAAGCGGCAAATTATATTGTTAGTAATAGGGCGATTTCCACCAAACATTCTAGGATCATGCTTTATATTATAAACTATATTCTATGATTCTAGGATAAATTTAAGGAAGGTTCTACAGTCAATTACTAAAAAATTTAGTAATGTACTATTATTAAATTTATTTGATCAGATATCGATATGGAGGGTATTTTGGAGCCTAGGAGAGGTGAGAGAGGGTGAGTGAGCGAGAATAGGTCAGTGAAAGAAATGACTATTTTCCAGAACTCGGCCTGACTATTTTCCAGAACTCGGCCTTCCTAGCTAGCATTGAATGGTACTAATGGACACCTTTCATCGAATATCCCACATGACTATATTTGGTGCAAAGAAAATTGCAAATAGAAGTTCCATTCAAATGTATACCCATTGCCACGATCAAAAAACCTTACTGAGATGGAATATATAATATTTCCTTCAGTAGTGAGAAATTTTTTCGATAGGGGCACACTCTGGAAAGTTTCCACATTTGATGAGGGAGCGAAGGTGCAAAGTTGTGCACAATAAGTGCAGATTAGCTTTATCACACTTTCAATTGCATGTGCAGCTTTGAAAATTTGTTCATCACCACTATCAATGGTGCAAAATTCGGTGCCCGGTCTAGTTTTGCCTTAATTTGGAACTTCCAGACTTTCCGGGTTTGCCCGAGGTTGGATATTGTCATTTCAAGCAACTGTCTTTCATCGTCTTAACAGCAGGCCCTCACACGGGATGACTCCCTTAAGTCTATGAATCGCACGGACTGGTTTTCCCATGCTTGAGGGTGACAACATTTGTCCATCGTCTTCAGTTGGCGTTATTTCCAACTTGCTGATTTCTCCGATTTGCTCCGATTTCCTTTTTGGCTAACAACTGGAAAATCAACTTCTCCCCTATTCAGTCGATCGCCGCTACAATACATTATATAGTCGGGCGTCTCCAGAAACCCGGTTCCTGTCCAGTATAGCTTATCTTCCTTAAAATGTAAAATCAAAGGCTGTTAATTCTTAAGTCGCAAAAATTAGTGAGGCCCGTAGTCGGTTTACAGATTTAAGATTCGATAATTTTTCTGTTATTTTGTATGTTGCGGAAAAATGACCTCGTACACCACCTTGTCGTAGTGAGATAGCGTGGGTTCCGGTATCAAATTTGTTCAAAGGAACCCTTCTGAAGCAATCCTGTAGTTAGGACCATGTTAACGGTAAAAAGAGAAACGTGCTAGTTGCCTTTGTGTACCTACTCTATGATTCTCTGTGTTCTCTTGTAATTTTTGATAATAGAAGCTATTTGATTTCATCACTTCAGCTAGTCTAATGACTGAGAACGTAGGGTGTGTCCCAGGACCAAGGCGAAGTGAAGTAATTGACAGCTTGTACTTCAAAAATGTTACGTCGAGTGTAAGGGGAGGTACCCATACACGCAAAACGGGGGTGTAAATTTCTTTTAACCAAATATAGTCATGTGGGGTATCAAATGAAAGGTCTCGGTTAGTACTTTCCGAAGCTGGTCCTAGTTTTGGCATTTGTTTGCAAAGGCTACTTAACCGAAAAATCTGAAAAAATTCAAGAGGCTGCCACTATGTGGTGGCTAGGCCCCGAAATACCTTCCATACCGATATCCCTTCAAACGAGGTTAATAATAGTATATTACTATAACTTTTGATAATTGGCTGCAGAACCCCACCCTTCCCCCTCCCCCCTGCTCCTAAGTTGATCCTAGCGCCACGCAACAATGTAGGCTATAACATAAAGCTTGATCCTACCAAGTTTGGTAGAAATCACACTATTACTAACAAAGTTATAATAGCTGAAAGTTATCACTTCATTGTAAGTTTAAGATTTTCAATGTCAATATCACCCGATAGTAAATATTCTCTCATATTATATGTGTATATTACGTGTTGAGTACTAATGGGACAAGAGAATAGGTGGTTGAATTTTGCTGGAGATAGCGATTTCTTCAAATCTTTCAACAAAAAATGCTGCAAGAGAAAATGGAACACTACGAGTGCTGGTGGTTACGGGTGAAGAAGCGATAACTACTATAGTATTGTTTGACTACTTTAAGGCACCTAGTTTTAATGGCATTTAACCAGTGATGCTAAAGGAGTGTATAGAGCCCCTCGAGTGTCACTTGAGAAGAAAGAAATATTTTCTAGCATATCATGTTTTGGATTACGTGTTTACGTTTTCATCATCAACGGGGCAACAACCGATATCCGGTCTCGGCCAGCCTTAATAAGGAACTCCAGACATTCCGGTTTTACGCCGAGGTCCATCAATTCGATATCCCTAAAAGCTGTCTGAAGTCCTGACCTACGCCATCGCTCCATTTCAGACAGGGTCTGCTTTGCCCTCTTTTTTTTATCTCTTGGCTGAATGTTAAGATAGTCCTCATTTTTCGAACCAGTACTTGCGCAAGTATATGTGGATGACATGATGGCGCTGGTAGTTTCTCAAAGTCCCGGAAACATGGGCAGAAGTAGACAACGCGCAGATGATTTTAATTTGATTTGATTGAAAGCTGGTCCCTCAGACAAGGGCTCTCAATAAATTCAAAAAGAAAAAAACACAATTTTAGTATTTACACAAAGGAAGTATCCAGCAACCGCAGTGCCTAAGTAGTGGAAAACTTGGCTACTTTGACATCTAGAGAGATGGTAATAATGAAATTTAAATGCGGTTCACGCCGGATTCTTTTCGAAAGAGCTCGAAGCCAAGGGTAGCGGAATTCGGAAAGGAATACGAATAGTCCCCGGATCGACATTAATGTTCCTGTTGTAAAAGACGAACGTGGAAGGCAGCAAAGGGGAACGCCGAAATATCCACCAAAATATCAGGGGTCTGATACGAGGCATTAAGTTCACATATCATATGTGAAACTCAGGTGACAAGTTTTCAACATAGGATAAGTGCGGACGCGGGGAAACGAAGTAGGGGCTGAATTAATGAATCCGTTGGTGCCCCGCAAGCAGCCAAGAATAAAAAAGCCTTTTCACCGAAGAAGGGTGAATTGGTAATTCCTCGATTACAGCCTCAACATTGACAAGGGGTGAATAATCTGTAGTTGGTCAACTTGAGCATTAGACAAAGGTGGGAGAAGCGTCAAGAGGGGAGAAAGAAGATCGGTCCGGAAAGAAACATTATTTTCAAGAAAGGTGATATGTCTTACGCCGATGTCCTTCGGAAAGTAAAAGCCGACCCAGAACTGGCAGACTTGGGCGGCAGTGTGCGTCGTATCTGGCAAGCGACATAAGGGAATCTGATGTTGGAGCTAAATAAATCTAGCGAGAAGTCAGCGGATAATTTTCACGATCAGGTGGTGAGCAAGCAGAAGTGAAAGCTTGAAAATAAAATACAATAATCGAATCCATTGATCTAGGCGGATTACATCACGAGAGAATATCTGTGCTGCACCAAGGGAATAATTTAACCTTAGCGGAACAGAAGGACAAGGTAAAAACAGGTTGGCTCCTATACCCACTTAGGGAGCCAGTATCTCTCAAGAGACGCTTCAGATGCTTCGATTTCGGTTACTTTGCAGCAGCATGCACTAGCCAGCACTGTAGTTTGAGAAGGTGCAGAAAGTGTGGAGCAGAGCGCCATCTCATCAAAGAGTGTACCGGAGATCCACAGCGCATGTTGTGCGAAGGGAAAGATGGTTGCATGCTGCACACCTCTCCTAGTGCTACATTAATGCAATGTAAGAAGATGCTACACAGCTTGGTGTTTGACACTAAATACCACAGTCCTAAAATTATTGCCCGTGATTTCAACGTGTGGGTCGAGTGATCAACACCAAACCTTCGCAGAGCTGGACATTGTACTGCCGACATTGGACACATCTTCCAAGGCAAAGAGTTAAGCTGGATCCGCGATTTGACTAACCTCGTTGGCGAAAGAGATTGTCTGGTGGATGAGTGAAAATCAGACCCACAGAAATGGAGAAAGTGACTTGAGAAGGACAGCAACTGCGAAGACTGATCATCGGAATCGTTAGTTAAGAGCAGGTATTTGGAACTTTTGTTACAGAATACAGATTGAATCGAAAATGATGCAAATCAAGTCTGGTAGATTGCGCAACGTATAAATCGGGCGTCTGACACTTCCAAGCAACAAACATTGTAGGCAGGGGTGTGCTTATTAGATCGACAGTTTGGACTGCTGAAGTCTTGATCAACATAGTTAAAATAGTGGACGATCTCAGAAAAGAGCTTCGACGAAAAGAAATAACTGAACTATATTCTATCGGACAACGGGTGTTGATACAAGAATATCTCCAGTAGATATCCTGGCCAGTAAAGGCTATCGATTGTATGGTCTGTAGCAAAGAAGCGAAAGCAAAAGTACTGAGTGCCTGTGGTAGACCCAGGATCATATCCTCAATATAAGTGAAAATAGGGTAGGGCGAACTACAGCTCAACACAATTTCGGAGTGGATGCGGTGGGTATCCACCACTACCAGTCTCTACCAATTCAACTTTGACCAGCCTACAAACTTTCCCACGTGTGAGCGTGTCAAACAAAATACGGACGATATCTCCTTTATTTGCGGAAAGCTTGAAAACATATGTAGAACTCTTAAAATAAAATAAGAGTGCCGCTTAACACTTAAGCGTGTTACTGAAGCAAGCCGAAATACACAAACTAAGTACACATTAGGAATAGCAGTCTGAGACTGGGTCAGCCCCATAAAATAGCATCAGAACGATAGTTCCGCGAGGAATGTATGGAGCTCTTTTAGAAGGTGTTAGGGTTTTGCCGACGTGATTCAACTGGACTCAAGTAAGCGGTTACCAAGCAAAAGAGTAGGATTTACTCTCAAGCAATTACCATTTCAATCGTGGCAACATGTAGTACATGTGTCCGGTAGCTTAGTGGTTGGAGGCTGCCATAGCAGAAGGTCGCGGTTCAAATTTCACTGGTGGCAAAGGGGTTTGTTATTGTGACTGGATATCGTCTAAGCTGTGAATGAGTACCTGAGTCAAATGAGGGTAATAATCACGGGATAGCTTAATGCTGACTATGCTCCTACAGTATACATTAGTCTTCTAACGCACCGTCTTGGATGAAGCACTCTAACACATTTATCAGCTATTATGTGAGAGGAAGAAGAATCCTATATCCAACGGACTCAAGGAATGCGTTATCGCTGTTATTGTTCCTTAAGGTTCTGTGATTAAAAGACTGTTGTAGAACATCATGTATAAAGTCGTTTTTATCGTTCATATTGCCGAAAAAGTCAAATACAGACCATCTCGTGGAACTTGCTTTCTACTCATCTGAAAAAATAGCTGTTATAAAGAAGTAACTAGACAATGCAGAACTGGCATTCGTGGGGAATAAAGAAGAATGATGCTAATTTGAGTGCAATGTAGGGAAACGTCTGCTCGCATTAGAGTAAGGGGTATAGGCATGATTTGTAAAAGAAAAATGATGAAAAGAATTGTTGTACATAAATTTGCCTCACAGCATTTCAACTACTCATTTACAGGAATAGTTCTGATCACATTTGAAACGTAGAATAACGGTACGTTATTTTCTATACTTCGTATTTTTGTTCACAATCATTTAGAATATTTTTTAGTAATATTCTATCAGTCGGCTTGTCCATTAGTGCCTTTTATTAACGTTTTGTGTAAAACAAAATCTTATTAAAATCGATTCACTGTCTGTCTATCTGGCACACACACTTTTTTCAAAATTGTTAAACCGATTCAAATGAAATTTGATGGACATATCGGAACTATGTAATCCCACCTATACGGTGAGTAACCTAAATTTACGTGGAGTTTAAAGGGGGCTCCCAGACAAGCAAAGGGGAGATGTAAAAATTTGTTTGATCCCGAAATGAAACGTTTGGATTAGTACTTTCCTAAACTGACATAAATAGTAAAATGCCGGAGTAAGGAGGCAAAATATGCACACTTAAAGTGAGACAGGACTCGCGTTTTTATGAAACTTAGGCCCCAAAATATGTCCCATTCCGATATCTGCTAAAATAAACTCAATAATATTATATTACAAACTTTTCGAAATTGGTTGAAAACACCCACTTAACTTCACCGGAGGAGTACTAAATTTTGCAGCAGCATAGGGGAATATACGGTCAAGTTTCATGGAAATCCGACTATTGACAAACAAATTTATAGCAGCTGAAACTTATCAATTGCGGCCGAATTTACTGAATAATTCATATTCGAGTGACCTATGAAAGTTCCATTTACGAAGAACCTACTTCTCCCCAGCCCTTTGTCAGGCTTTGTGTGAAACGAAACCCTATTAGAATCGATTCAATATCTGTCTGCCTGTCTTTTTTTTGGTTGGGCAAAATCAGTAATGGATACGCATCTGGAATCTAGGGTACACATCTCGGACTCTCGTCGACTAAAACCTCCCATATTTTCTGCACGACACTCTCCGAACGGTACCTTCGTTCTGATATTACTTAGTGGAGTTGTTCAGTTCTTAACTGTTCGCCCTAATCAGCTGCTACCGCTTTGCGTGTTGTTAATTGCACTAGCTACCCTTCTATGCCTCCTTTGCGCCTCTGCTCCTTTTAGCTGCTGATGGATCCATTTCACTATGGCAACTACCGCCTCTCATGCTGTGCTTGATTACACTATGGAGGTCACTACATAGATTTTCTACCGTTAAACCGGTATTTAGCTTTGTCCCCAGGTTTTTCCTTGAGCTTTCTAATCTTGGTCAGGTGAAGAAAACGTGTCCTGCATTTTCGGCTGCACTTTCACACATAGGACAATCAGGCGATTCATCGAAATGGAACCTATAGAGGTACTTTCTGTACCCACTGTATCCGATTAAGAACTGACTCAGATCGCAGGTCATCTCACGGTGGTTTCGTGTAGTGCACATACTATGTTTCACGGGGCATTCTTCGCCTGACCCCATGATGTTTACCATGTAGCCAATTACTTCATTCGTTCCCTTTGCTTGTTAAGGCTTCCTTCCCGCTTCTCGTACAAGTGGCTTGACTCATCAGCTAAAATGTCAACTGGGCTCGTCCACACAATCACACATGCTGCCTCATAAGATGTTGTCCGATAGGCGCAGCATGCTTAGAGAGCACTTAGCCGATAAGCATTTTGAAGCTATCCGTGATTTCCTACGATTTTTATCGTCGATAACCACACTGGAGCCGCCTATAAAAGAACAAAGTTAATGAAACGGGATAAAAGTAACCGCTGATTGAACTTCGGGTTGCCTATATTTGAAAGCACCCTTGCTAGCATTGAGCTGATGATCCCCACTTTCTGGCCAGTAAGCTTTAAGTGGAATTTAAAGCTCAGCTTGGAGTTGAATGCTACTCCCAGGTATTTCAGCGATTGCTGAGAGACATCAACATGTGCACATGAGTAAATTTCAACAGTTTATTGTTTCCGCCGCCTTGTAAACAGCGCCAATTCCGTCTTGTATTCAGTAAGGTTCAACCCGAAGTCGTTAAGTGAATGCTTGACACTTCCGTGTAGTCACGTTCCCTAAGGTCTGTACTTCGTCAGAGTCATTGGATGACCACGGTTTGCTTAGCTACTAGGAGCCGTAGAACGCCATCATATAATAAGTTCTATGGCAGGGGACCCGGAAAAGACCCCAGCCGACCTCCTGCCGTGATATCGTACGTCTTCGGCTCTTTGTCCGAATCGTAAAGGGTCTTCCGCTTATATAGTTTGCCGTTTGTGCCGCGATGAGCGCTTGAATGGAACGGTTCCATCTGGCAGAATTTAACGCGTTCTTGATGTTCTTGATGAGAGTCACCAGCAATTTTCCTTCATTGAAGGCTTTCCTGGCTAGGTCAAACACCACTTTGGTAACATTGTAGTGACCGCGGCTGCGCGACGGGAGCGGAATCTCATTCGGCTCTTTCTTAATTAATTTGCTTAAACAATGCATTTAATAGTGTGCAATTGCCCTAATGTTCGCCGCAGATTGCACATTATTGAATGCATTGAGGCGAATTGATCTTGACAAGAGACGAATGATTTGCCGCATCCGCAGGCGCATGTTGCCGCAGCATTGCCTAGCGAGTGAGAAAGGCTATGTAGCGGGATCTGAAGCGGTGCGCGAGGAAAAAAGAAAGCAGGTTGTTGGCTGGAGGAGGTTGAAGGAGTGCGCAAGAGGACTGGTTGTTAGGGAGTGGAGGAGCCCGGCGACAGACAAAGGAAGTGAAGTTTTGCAGAAGAAAAGGGGAGTACTTTGTTTTGGCTAAGAAACGTGGGGATACAAAACACTGAGGAGAACAAAAAACTCAAAAAGAAAGGAGAAAATAAGTGAAAAAGAACATAGATTTATACTTAATTTGAAATTACATTGGAGTGGAGGAGGAGAACTGGTGGATATAATATTTACGTGAATTTTGCTTTTTCGTTAATGCTCTAACCGGAAATATTTGAAATGTGAATTAGAGTAAATCTAAAATTAAACAAGCACATTGCACAAGAGTGAAATTACGGCTTTAAGTAGTTCTTATATTGAATTGAGAATGTTCATAGCTATGTTTAGAGAGGGTAACAATTAATATAGATATTGATGATGTCCTGTGACATGAATAGCGATCAGATTTTTATGCATTCAATGCTTCGTGTATATTATCACTGGTAACATCAAAGACCACAAAGCATGCGCAACGGCGAAAGCTGCTACCTGCATAAATTGCACTTGGTGTTATTAATATATGCATATATATTATAATCGTTTTACATCCAAGAGAGAAGTGACTTGGTTTTATTTAATACAGAAGAAATTGATCATTAATTTATAATTCTTGTATTTAAGCAATTACTTCAAAATAGAGAGTTAGTAACTTTGAACAAAGTAAACCAGCATCAATCCGAACTCGGAGTGACGACCTGGGTGAGTCATTGTTTTTATTTTCTTTTTTTTATTATTTTATTTTTTAGTTTTATTTTTATTTTTTTTTTGTTATAATTAATGCTATGAAGTTTGCTGGAACAATGAACAATTATGCGTGAATAGTCTAATCGTAGTTTGAGGACTTCCTCCCTTTCGTATCCTCCTTTCTCCCGCGGAGTTTCTATAAAGGGACATCCTCAAAATGAATAGCTGGCCTGAGGATGTCGAGGAAGGGTGGGAACCTCAGAGGCCGCGCCTCATACAAGATCTGAGGCGGAAGAGACAATAATTGAGACGGTGATCCGTCGTGGATCTTCCCCTCCTTGATCGCGGCACTCGGGTCCGGAGACTTACGGCTCCACGCGCGCGGTCGAGCCGTTTTTTTTTTTTCTTTTCCTTTCTATTTTCCAATTTAGTTCGCGTTCTGTTTATCATTCGATAGGCCGTCGCGAAATCCTAATTAACGTCTATTTTAGAATCCGGTGCGGACCCACGCATCGGAATAGACACGTTGTTTTGTAGTAGTGAAGCGTGAGGGATCAAAGCGCTCAAAGGACCCCCCCCCACATTCCCGAGCCTGGCCAGCACAAAGGCGTGCAAGAACGTGTCGACCGAGCACTTTGTTGGAGCTTCAATCTTTGTGGGCGGACCTTCACGGTCAATTTAGCCAATTTGTTTAGATTTTTGGGATAGCTCTGCCCTCTAGGTCGTTATCGGCCACTCAGGATGATCGACCTGATCTCATATTTCCACTCATATCATTACAACATCCAAGCCGGAATTCAAATTATCTATCTGACAAATAACCGCCACAGATACAGATATGTTTATGTTGGTGCACCTATCGGCCACCTGGCTTCAAGATCAATACAAACTTTTGTATTTTCCACACTCCGAGGAATTACCCTCCTTTTAGGCAGCCTGCGAGTGACGGCGCGAATAATCTTGCCGCCATTCTAATTGCCAGTTTCAGTAACTTGTTGGGTATTCGAGCAATATCGGGGGCGCGGTATCCTGGACCATTTTCACTGCGTCCTGAACTTCGTCTGACATTACTGGAGCCATGTCTTCGGCGCCCATTGGTTTCGTTGGGAAGGTAATTTTCGAATGTTGCAGAAACAATGTCGAAACTATCTCCCACAAAAGTCTAAGGCACATAATAGAAGGGCACATTTTGCGTTTTGTTGCCGACATAGCTGACTTGTAGGTGCCTCCCCATGGATCAGAATCTGCCTAGCAATATTTTTTACTTTTCGGGACGGTGAGAATTTGTTGTTCAATGATAATATATAGCGCCTGGTGGCCGTTATGCGTTTAGTCTTCGCTTAGATGTAGATGCTTGAGCCTACTTCTACACGCCAAAAGAGTTTATCTTTTCGACATTGCCCAGGGTGACATTTTGGCAGGAGAACATCTCGAGTAGAATCCTTCCCCTTTCATTTGTTTCACGGCTTCCCCACTCCATTGCCCAAGCGTTCAATAATTGTGGGGTTCTAATGTTTGACATATCTTGCAAGTTTACCTAGCATGTTGTAATACTCTGATACACTTGGAGCAGCATAACAGCTGTAGATTTAAAGGTCATGGATATTAACTCGATTACCGCCGAGTCCACGCCGCAGCCTTTCCACTTATATCTGTTTCCCAAAGGTCTTGACGTAGATAATTTGCATCGTTCTCTGACAGTAGCAACATCGATTTCGTTTTCATACACTTTCTGTGCCAGCAGGTCCTGGACGGCTTGGTAGTGGTTTAAATTCAAAGGGATGACTCCTACTTATGTATGGTACTACCCGTTATACGGTTGCAGTCGCGTTTTTTGATTTCTACACATAGAGGAAAGTGAAAATTCTTAGCGCAGTCCTTCGCCAAATGGTTTTCCACTTCGCATCTTGGACACAGTTTGGATCTATCTTTCGCCATATGTTTAAAACTTATCATTCAACACCCCACGTCGAACGCCATTTGGAGTGGCCCCTTGGAAGGGTATGTTCAACGAAAAATCCAAGTCAACTATAATCAACCATGAATGTACATAGTTGGCAGATGTCACCTTGGATTGGTAGTTGAGCATCCTGTCACTCCCTGAATCTTCGCAATACATATCACGATTTATGATCAATAGATCAATGATATCGAATTGTTACTGCTTACTAAAATCAAGTGTAATTAATATCGATTCAGTTTCGTTCAATATTCCCCAAAACTCATGTACTACTGAGAAAGGTTGCAAAACTTTTCATGGTCAAAGCCACACTTTCAAATACTTGCACTCTTTTTAAAATGCTAAGGCCGTCCCGCACTCGAAAGAAACGTTAAATAATTTAAAGAATGTATAAAAACGCCTCGAAGTTGAAAACAAATTGAAAATATTTCAATTTTTTGGTCTTCGTTTTCGCGTAAGCAACACAACATCACGGAGTATCCAAGAGGAAGTCGGTAAGGACAAAGGATGGGTAATTTCAACATTTTACTCTCTAACTCGAAATCATCACCCTTTTCATGCTATGTATGTTGAATTAGCTTGGAAACAACCAAACCAAACCTAAATATTTACCCCTTCAACGAAAAACACTTCGTGATCTTAACAGTCGACTTCACCTTCAATATTTTGGGCATAAAGCAATTAATATTTACCGCTAAAAAGCAACAAACCACCGATAAAATCGCGTGCGAAACAATAGTTTTACTGGAGAAATTCTTTCAACATTAGATTTCAGCTAAGGAAAGCTTACTCTTATGTAAATCTTTAACGCGTGATAGGCCGGCATTATACTTGGCTGTTTACGTTACGGCATTAAATGGAACTAAGCATGAGAGGCAGGTTATATGCCTACTTGACAACTCTCGTTATATCTGTATTCTGGGTGGAGCTAATTGTGATTTGCGAAATTTGATAAGAAAGTGGAATAAGTCCAGTGTTTGCTGCACGCTTGCAATAGCTTCGTAATATTTAGGGCTCCGTAGATATCGTCTTCAGCCCCCTTAAAGCTCGGTAGCACGTTGGAGATTTGTAAACGAAGTAACACTTACGGAAAGTTTTACTCAATCGCCTTAGCGTACAAAGGACTTTGAATAATCAATGTAATTAATTTGAATTATTTCGATGGTCAAAAGAACACCAAAAGTAGCCTAGGGTATTTGTTATTATTGTTTTACAACATCATCAATCAAACATCTGATGAAAAGGAAACTTCAATAATAAGAGGGAATGGGTTCAAATCCAAAAAACCAGCGGCACTGTAATAGGGGCTATTGTGTGGAATTAGGCAAATCAGAAATCGGAACCTAGAGACTTGAGATACAAAAAGTATTGTGCTTTTCTGAACTTCTTCTGAACTCGACGGACGTTCTTCTGATTAGGTATATTTGTAAAAACTGGACAAGTCGGAATACCGGAAACTCGCGCTTCGGGTATAAAGGTTTTGTGTTCATCTTATGTAAGAAATTTTAACGCACATTTTTCTATCCGTACATAGCTACAAATCAAACATATTCCTTCATATTTTTCCAAACTACGAGACATACGTACATATTACAGCCATAGATATTACACTAACTCTAAACATTGAACTGCCTATTTCCGAATACTGAGTAAGGCACTATCCGCAAAGTTCATTAGCACGCATATACTATATACCTACATACACACATGTCTGGTTGGAGTAATTGATATTCATATACAAATGACTAAAAAACTAAAACAAAATAATTCTTTGCGACCCAATTCATAAGAACTCATTTCAATGCGGTATTGACGAATTGATGATTGTAGAGTGCAAGAAATTCAGAAAAAAGTGGTGAAGTTTTACCCCCTGTTACTTTTTTAATAATAGTTGGATTTTCTTCAAACTTGACCAAATTGTGCATTATGTTCTTCGTTACATTTTTTTCATATTTTTGAGTTGGATAGGTTCTGAGAACGAGACCTGTTACACTTTTTGGGGGTCATGTTTTGCGCCGTCACTCCGCTATGTTTCACCCAATATCAAATATTAAACGAGTTTCGAAAAGTAGAGAGAGACCCCTTCCATTTGATACCCCACATGGCTACATTCTGTGAAAAAAAATTGGCATCCTCCATTCACATGTATGGGGAGCCCCCCTTAAACTTAACACAAAATGGTGCCACTTACTGAATGTAAAGGGAACACCAGATTACACACTCTCACCAATTTTCATGACAATCAGTCTAGCCGTTTCCGAATAAATCGGGTGTGACAGACAGACAGACTTCATTGAATTTAATTCGAGAGTGTAATAATTACGTAGAGTCCGGATGGCTCAAGTGGTTAGAGCGCTTGGCTGTCATAGCGAAAGGTCGCGGTTCAAATCTTGCTAGGGGCAGAGGAATTGGTTATCGTGACTGGATCTCGGAAACCAGTCGACTCAGCTGTGAATGAGTACCTGAGTCAGATCAGGGTAATAACCTCGGCCGAGCGCAATGCTGACCACTTTGCCTTCCACAGTGTACTGTGGTGTGCCGTTACGGTCTTGAATGAAGTGCTCTAACACACTTCAAGACTTCGATCCAATGGATTGTTGCGCCAACGATTATTATTAATAATTACGTGGTCTAGACTACGCAGAGTTCTTGTTTCCAAGTAGTGCGCAGCTTAGAGGTAGCTCGTCTGGCCCCTGTTTTTCAGGATCGAGGTTCAATCCCGGGTTGCAGTGCGGGAGAATCCTTTTCTTCTTGAAACATTAAATGTTAATAAACAAACCCCAGTTTAGAACCATTTGCGGGTGGGAAAGCCCTCAGTTCAATCTACAGCCAAAGCAAGAACGTGTTGGAATCAACTGGAAATTTGTGTTTAAATTATTTCACTGCAAATAGTGGACGAAGCCGAGAATTTCGGGGGGCTTCCCACTAGCAAAACGACAAGGGGGGAGTCAGCTTGATGATTTTTAGCCTTAGTGATCCTTTTAGAGGGAGCGCTAAATTAGTGCGATCGTCTCCAGCGAAATCGAGTGAGAAACATATGTCGGATCAAAGGAGCAGCAACGGTGGAGTCAATTCTTTAAATGAGGCTGACGCGTTCACACAGCTGGGATCAATGATCCAAAATCTGATGGATTACGTTGGTCAGCAAAATAACGTCCACCACCGTCAAAGAACAAGTGCGTTATATGAGGGCGACGTACTTTAAGGCTAAAGAGGACGTAAAAGCACGCGAAGGAGGTATACTGCCGGACAGCCAACGGAAAGTGATGGTTACCGTAGGAACACAAACTATGCTGAAAACATGTCTTCCCAAAAGGCTCTTTGACAAAGAAGGTATCCAAGGTGAAAGGGACATCTCAGCAAAACGCAATAAACGACAAAGAGATCCTAACGAAGAGGTATAATCCCCCCAACGGACAGCGAAACGCAGGAAGGAGAAACCAATGCCGGCGCAACCTAGGAAGATAGGAGGCGGAAGCTTATCGGCCCACCCGGAAAAGGCCACTAACCGCGCCGAAGAATCTACCTGGAATAAAGTAGAAAGTAAGAAACGGAGAGCCAGACCGGACGCGCTAATCATAACAAAAACCAGCGAGCTGACGTACGCGGAAATTTTGCGTAAAGTAAAAACAGATACCTCCCCGACTGAACTGAGTGGTAATGTTACGCGTATCAGACGTACGCAGAAAGGTAATCTGTTGCTGGAGCTTAAAGCCGGTGAAGATGTAGGCGAAAATCTATGGAAAAAAATCGAAGTGTCACTAGGCGAGGCTGCGGCCATCAAAGTGAGCAGAGATTCAGTGGTGATAGAATGTAAGGGCTTGGATGAAGTCGCCACGAAGTCCGAGATCTGTGAAGCCTTGCAATCTCAATTTGGACTACAGTCAGTGAGCGAGGCCAACGTGCTCCGACTTAGGAAGGCGTACGGGGATACACAGTTAGCGTCGATAAGTCTTCCTGTCGAAGCAGCAAAAAAGGCAATAGCAGCAGTTAAAGTTCGTATTGGATGGGTGGTTTGCCGGATACGAAAGCAAAGTCAAGTGCATCAATGTTTTAAATGCTGACAGTTCGGCCACATTGCGAAAGCCTGCATCAGCTCACAAGACAGATCTAGTCTGTGCCGCAAGTGCGGAGAGCAAGGCCATTTTATGAAGGATTCCGGCGGAAAGCCCAAATGCGTGTTCTGTGTCGAAACGAAAAATAATGACAGCGCCCATATTGCAGGAAGCAGTAAATGCCCAGTCTTCAGAAAGGCGTTCATAAATAAGTGCAAATGAAGTTTATGCAACTAAATCTGAATCGCTGTCGAGCGGCCCAAGACCTGCTCTCCCAGAGCGTGTTCGAAAATAATGTGGACATTGCTATTGTATGCGAACAATATGAAAATCTTCATAGCGGAGTATGGGTAGCCGATAAAAACAGCAAAGCCGCGATATGGACCTGCGGAAGACGTTCTATAGAAGATGTGAAAAAACATCCAGAGAACGGATTTACACGTGCCAAGATAGGAAGTATATACATCTATAGTTGTTACGCAACACCGAGCCTCACGCTGGACGAATTCACTTTGTTGCTTGAGAAACTATCCTTTGATTGCCGGCGATTTCAACTCATGGGCAGAAGAATGGGGAAGCAGAAAAACGTTTAAATGTCGTACTTGCGAACTCTGAGGGAGCCAACACATACCGGAGGGGAGAATTACAATCGGTAGTAGACCTCACTTTCGTCAGTGACACCTTTATCACAGACTTGTAGTGGCATGTCAGCGAAGAGTACACACACAGCGATCATCAGGCTATTGTCTTCCAAACCTCGTGTAGGAATTATATGAAGCCACCAAAAAGAATAACGATGAGCTGGGTAACTAACAAATTCGATGAAGAAATGTTCAAGGAGGTACTTCTAGATGACACATTATTATCTGGAAGCGCACAAGAAAAAGCTTTAAAGGTCGCGCAAAAATTACAGCGAGCATGCGATGCCTCTATGCCACGGCGTAGCGCTTTCCGAAGACGAAATCTCAATTTCTGGTGGAATTCAGAAAATGAGGAATATCGGAAAAATTGCCGCAGAGCTAGGAGAGCTGCTCCCAGCGCAGAAGAAATCAATCTGAATTCGTTGAGCTACACATGCAATACAAGTAGCGAAGTAGCGAAGAAATTGCAAGTAGCTATCACGAAGAGCAAATCCGAACATTTCAAGCGGATGTGTACTGAAGCTGATTCTGATCCATGGGGTGGCGCCTACAGGTCTGTAATTTCATCACTGAAAGGCAAGCGCTCCCTAACCGATTACCTGTCCGAAATTATTACAAAACATAGTGGACATAGTTGTGTTTCACACAAAACCTTAAAATTCAGATGACACACTTGCCCTTGCACTTCATCTCCACATATTTGTGGAAGGCGATCACACCCGAGTCTGCAATGGAAATCATCTGAAGTGACTCTTGCGCGAGGATTACCGGAAGTTATTTGGTAGCGTCGAAACTGGGATGCCCTCTCTAGCATATTCTCCAGAAGAATTCTTGGTGGATGTGCGCCTGGCCCGATTATTTCCCGTTGGCCCCTTTGTGGGAGTTTCAACGTGGTTGTTCGGGTAGCAGCGGTACTAGATAAGCCTCTCATGCGATCAGCATAAGCCAGTACCGTTGTGCCATCTCAGCATGGCAAACAAAGCCATTTGAAAGCGTGCATATTTCTGAATATGACGTAAAGGGTGTTTGGATTCCTGAGTAGCTCCAGCAATATGAGTTAGAAGTGGATCCCGCGGTCAGTCAGTGGTGATAAATTGACCTTGCTAGTGAAACGACACATACCAGGCATTCCTTACTGAAACTTCAAAGCGCCATTAGATCAATGAGGACATTTCAATGCATTTTGTAATGGTAGTCTTCATTGCAATTGAATACTGCTTTATTGGGACCGATTCTCGATCTCATTCGAGCCTGCCGTGAGCGTTCAGCTTCACGTCGTGTGTCGTGCCTTTCGGACGCAGCTCTCTAAGTCGACGCGTTTGCTCGAGGATTTGTAGTTCATACTGTTGAGATGTTTCGGACACTTTTGAAATGGAAGCTCAAACTCGCATCTTGTCAAATCATGCATTTCGCTCTCAAGATGTTTTAGCAGTTGTTGAAGTAGAAGCTCTGAGGCGGTCATATTTTCGGCGTGGGTCTTTATCATATGTCAGCAGTTATTGAAATAGAGGCTAATTCATTCTATTTCCAGTCGTGAGTCTCGTTCTTCAGATATTTCAGCAGCCCTGTATGCCTGCATGATCTTCCAGTGTCTGATTTTTATGGGTGGAATTTTCAATAATTGTGAAAATTTAATGTCTCACCAATCATAGTCATTATTTTCCATGACGACTGGTTGAGAGTTGGATAAGTTGATCCATTGTAACGTTATAGAGGGGCAATTTAAGAAAATGTGAACAACACCTAAATATTTTTCAGGAACTAGGCGTAAGTTAGAACAACGTGGATCAAAATATTTGCCATTAAAAACCACATATGTGATATTCATATTCATTGCCATCGTGTGAACGGTGTAAAATTTGACCTCTCTCAACAACAACTTTTTCATGGGAAAGTACATATATACACCAATTTTCATGACGATCGGTTGAACAGTTTCGAAGTTCACCAATCACAAACGGATAAAATAGCGGATATAAAAACCACTTTTAAAAACCTTATTAAAATTGATTCATATCATATCCGTCCATCCTTCTGTCTGTCTGTGTGTCGAAAACCCATTATCAGTCCCAGAGAGGTATCAGAAAACGGTCACAACGGTGACAACAAGCGACTGCATTCCGACAGCACTAGGCGAATTGGTTACTGCAGCAGATACAATTAAAACTCAAGAGTCGTTTGGTATAATGAAACGTGAAGGATCGAAGTGTTGGATCTCCAATGAGCTTAGGCGGGGTTTCTAGTAAATTTTCAAATTGAAATAGTGGAATATTATTAACTTTATTTTGAGCAGATATCGGTATGGGAAGAATACCATGACGCGCCGGACGTTGAATGTGTTGGAATTCATCTTCAGTTCAACTGCTTCCTTCCTTTTCCTCTGAGATTTTATCTCAATGCAGTATGTGACATTTTCCGCCATCATATGTTGCTCCGACGATTAGCTTCACTGGAATACCCCTCCTGCGTAGAGCATTCCTGTTCACGCTTCCGGAAACGTTGTCAAAATCGATGAAGAGCAGGAGGAGTGTTCTAAACTCAGCACACTAGGCCACCATGATTTGGAGGATGTTATAAGAGGATCCAGCGAGGAAACCAACCTTCTCTCTGTTCCTTGATGCGCACCACAAATATTTTAGTTTCTTCATCACAGCAGAAATCACAATTAACGAACGAGTCAGCAATAACGAAAGACTGAACTTTTTTGTTGAATAATGATCTTACTAAGCCAGTTACAGACCCACATTGTCCAGTGAATATAGTTTATCCTCTCCCCCTCCTCCCCTCCCCTCCCCTCTCCTCTGATGAAAAGCAAATACTACACAGTGCCAGAAAAATTGCCAGAAGACGGAGCTAACGTTGCAGTAACGACAAGTATTACAAAGGGAGCTGCCAACATTTTTCTGTTGTCGAACATAATGATATTGAGGTTGCAAGCGTCTAAACATACTGTTATCGTTGCATTCGCAAAGAATGTCAGGATTGTCACAACATCTCGTCACAATGATGAAATCGCAACCGTTGCGAATGAGGGTGTCTGGTGGAATAAGTTCTGAGCTGAAAACATTGTCTTATAGCTTTCTGAGCATAAAAGCAAAGTAGTGTTCAAACTTAAGCAGCGAAAACGAGAAGAGTATTCCATATTTGCGTTGACGAATTTTCACCCGTTCATCCTTAAAATACCTTGCATCTATCATACGGTAAACGTTGTTGGGGATACTACCAAAAATAGGTCGCCCGATACGAAATCTGCGACTTCTTCTATTACGGGTCCTAAACTTAGTTCTTTGGTACACTACGCAAACAATTCTGGCGGCAGAAATATAAATAGAAATCGGTTCTGAGCCTGTGTTATAATCATACAATAGCTATAACACGAATACCAGGAGAGGCAAAGCAGAAGCTATTGACCGCCAGAAGTTCACATTAGGTGAATTGTCTGTCGTCTGATAGAACGGATTTTACTAAAGAAGGGCTGCAAATGACTCATATCTGCACACTTCACAAAGCAAGGCGAACGTTATATTACGAAGCAATGTAACAGACTTCAAATTCATTGGTGTGGAAGAAAGGATGGAATAACAAACATGTTGCCGGAATTGGCAAATATCTAGGATTTAGAAAAATATTAACTGCAACAAGGAAATGAAGTTCCCAATTCCAATCACTTTATGTTCGCTTTGTTTGTTTTGTTTGTTTACATAATCTAGTAAATGGATCCAGGAACAAAATTGGTGTTATAAGTAAACTCTTCAGAAGTCTTGGCGGTAATGCATAGTCGCATAGTTCAACTGGTAAGTCAGTACTATGGGGGATCTAAAAATATTTTCCATATTCGTGTATCTTTAATTTTATCTTTATTTACTCGTATTTAATAGATATGGACATGTGAGGACTAGGATTGGAAAATAAAATTTCTACTTTTAAGTTCGGATAGTGATAAAGAAAATCTGATTGCAGTGAAAAACATTTTTGCTGAACATGTTGCAATGCGAAAGAACTCTGAATTATATGAAATAAATCTGAGAAAGGCAATCATTGGGAATCCGAGCGAAAGGAGTCAAGCGAAAACTTGAACTCCGAAGATATCCAGAAACTTTAGGGAAAGTGAGGAAAGACTGCCTTTCCTTTCCTCCTCGTAACAATCAGCAAAGGCAAATGGTAACGAGTCCGTTGCAATTTGTTCACAGCAACTTCATCGGTTCTGTCACTCCAACTTCGTACAATTTTAAGAATTATGTATAATGATTGTTGACGACGATTCGCAGTCCACCGACTACATAGTTGAATCAAAGTTCCCGATGCTGCAGTACTTCAAAATGTACGAACTTCGCCAATAACTCTACAAAAAGTTTGATTAAAGTCTCTTAAATGATATTTTGTCAGGGGCTATAGTCGGCTAAATGGAATCGATGATACTTCTCTAGAATACAAAGTTCTTTAAACGGCAAATAGATTCAAAAGCTAAAAGGCCAGTTTGTCCAATTATCATAAAAGAAGGATTACCAGAATTATAGACACAGAAAGACCAGAATTTCCTAAAAGGGCCAGCAGAAGATCACCAGCAATTATATTAGCAACTGACCGAACAGCTAAAGTTCCTGGACGCATTATATTTCTAATAGTTTCAATACAGATAATAATAACCGCCGTAGCCGGTACCAAGCCTGGTTATGAGAGGAGGAGGGAGGAATAACTTCAGTTTCAAAGACTGAACTTTACCATAGCATTTCGGAGGGTAAGGGAAGAAAGTGTAATAAATTTGTGGTCCCGCAGATTACTCATTGATTAGGACATTTGACAGTAAGTTATAAAATTCATCACCAATTTCGAGATCGATACGAATAACTACTGGAAGTCGTTTGACTTGATGATTGGATCCGAATTTCGCAATGGACAGCACGAGGTCGAAACTACTAATCACGGGGCGGTTTGAAGTCTAAACGCCACGGTAACCAGCACCAGCAGCATTGCGTAGAACAGGTTCAGTATTCGCCATTCCTCCTGTCTAAAAAGTACAGGGTATAGAATCCCATAGATACAAAAGCGAGTATTTGGTTACCAACCCTATTATTAGTGGAAAGATAGATTGACATTCAACCCGGGGACTAGGAGCGCTGTATAACTACATAATGTAGCTCCGTTATTATTTATCCCACTGATTTCTATCGTGCCCACTTTTAATGGTTTTCTCAAGCACTTAAAAGAGCTTTAGGTCAATTTCCACTAAATGTTGTTGGTTTTGCGTTATTTGACTTTGAAAGTAGTAATTTTTTTGTAAGACATTACAAATTTGGTTTTCAGTCTGCCCGTCTGTCTGTGCGTCTGTCTGTCACACCCGAGTTACTTAGAAACAGCTGAGCCGATTGTTATGAAATGTGTGAGAACATCTGGTCCATGTGTCCCTTCACATGAAGCGAGTGCCGCCCCGTCCTACTGACGTTGTGAATAGTGAAGTTTCAATCATAATTTATTATATTAAGTTGCAAGACTATTGTAGACAGACCAGCTTCTGCAGAAACAAAGACCGAATCGTCATCAGTACTTATTCGTGAGTTTACAAATGACTCATATTTGATTAGATATTCTAATTCCTCAGACTAATGGGAAATATCGTTTCCTTCAAACAACCATCACCATCTCCAAGCATTATCTTTAATATAGTTTCTCCAAACACATCTTAGGTTGAAGTCAAAAAAATGTCGTAAAAATGTCATCAATCGCGAATGAAAACACAGGATTACGGTTACACGATTATGTGATTACATGATTATGATTACATGGTTATAGTCATCGAAGTCTGACTCTGATTGCAAACGTGCAATCATGAAATTCATAATCATGATCACATGATTATGATTTTGCCCAACCATGGCTTATTGATGTGTTAGGTAATCCGTCGCTGGCATATGCCATCTTGTCTATAATATTGTGGTTAATTTGAAATTTAAGGTGATATATTGCTCCACCTCCATTTGCCTCTGCAAATCCTCTCAACGAAAAGTAAACAAATTTGAATAAATCAACCAATCCGCTCGTATAATATATTGAAACGCGTGTGGGCGTCTGTTCTCCGAAGATTTGATTATTACCCTCAAAAGACACTCGAAGCATAAATCAAAAATATTTATTCTAACCTTTTATGGAGCGCTCATATCCATATCATTAGATCTAATCAGATTTAATTTCATTTTCCGTTACAGCTCAAAAATGTATTCAACCATTTACATATGCCTCCATCATGATCAAGGACGAACTGGCAAATCTTTTCAAATTTGCTTTTCAGTTAGCTAAAAGTCCCTAAAAGCACATCAAAATCCTATCCGGTCTATATCTCCGAAATCTTATTAAAGGAATCAGAAAGATTTTTGTCTTAGTTTGACTTTAACACCCACTCAAATATTTATGGATCGGAAAATTTTGACGATTTATCATTCGAGCGAAACGTATCGTTGGAGGCAACGAGAAACCTTTAACGAAAATCCTCCTACTTACGCCCGCTGAACGGACTATGTACTTTACACATTTGAACTTTTCCGGGCATGTCGTTATGAGGAGACCTTCTTAATCACTGAACTACAAGATACGAGTGTGTAGGTGGAATCGAAAACGACTTTCAGTCAAATTTTGCCCAACGTTTCTGCCATCCTTGGGATTTTCAGTAATTGCTATATTTTGGAATTCGCCATCCTGTAGAGCTGTTTAAATATTTAACGACCAACATGTCTTTGCCTGTGTAACTTACCTTTGGTAAATGAAGGGCACAGACAATATGTTTCGAAGGAAGAGGTATTTGGTATGTGAAAAATTAAATTTGAAGAATTATAAATGCAGCTGTCCCCGTCTTCATATTTCCCAACCTTCCATCATCTCAATCCAAAAGTTTATATCTCCTTTATCAGCTGTTGGGTTCGTATCCATCCACCAACAATCGCGTAACAATAATTTTCTGATCCGCTAAATACCATTACCAGGCAAATAGCTTCATCTCGAGACCACTTATCACCACTTGGCAAACTTTTTTACGGCAGGCGGAAAAAGATTGAAGATACGCGTGTAGAGAAAATGCGAGAATTTCACCAATCCTGCATAGAGCCCGGGGAATTTGCCAGAAGACGTCGAAAATATACAAAGAGAAGACTATACGAAGGTGTTCCGTGCGAGTGGGTTGAAAAGCAAAGGAAATTGATTTTTTGTTTGCTTAAAGGATATAAAATTTCATAGTTTCTGTACACCTAATCCGTTGGAAGTTAGTATAGGAAAGCCTTGATGCGAGATACGCCTGCATCCAGAATTTAGGAAACAGAATAACACACGAATGAACGAAGTCAAGATATTGAATCCCACCAGGATCTTTCAACGATTCTCTCGACCAATTTTCTGTAAAAATGCTACCACTTTTTCCCTATTGAAAAACAGCCGAATCGCTTGCAATTAGCCATCGTTAAAGCAATCAAACAATCAATTCCAAAGTTCGAAAAGCCTCCAAGTCGTGTCATAATGATATCATTACACCATCAAAGCGATTTTCGTATTCCAACTTCCAGAAAACCAACCTGGTCACGAAATAAAATAAACTAATCGCTTATGAACTGTTGCCTCAATCAATAGGATATCGCGCGTTTAGCTCCCGGAAAAAAGCAAATCAATGGAATAGGAATTTACATTCTATCCGTCCATTCATCAAACCATCATCCCCAACCTCCCCAGCGAAATACTCTATGGAATAGGGCTCTTTCCGCCCTCAGACGTCCTGGCGCTCCTTGTGGCTTATCCAAACCACTACTGTAGCCACAATAGCAACAGACGAGTAGTTTTCTTTCATGTTGTGAAAGCATGAAAAGGCGAATAGAGGGCACCGCCAAGTGAGCCAACAATTTGTCATCGAAGCACCTTTCTGGTGTCGCGGCCCCCCCACCAACTGCCATCCCTGCCCTGCACGCCGCAACCACCTAATTAGAAATTAGCGTGCGAAGGTGATTACTATTATTAATCACCCGAATTGCAGGTCCTTTTGACATCCACTTGCTCATAAAAACACTGTGCGAGTAGTCGAGATAGCCCCTTTTGCTAGATTTAGGCGAAGTAATCATTTCCACAAAAGTGTCCTTCGCCCTAGAGTGGTGGGAATGCCTTGGCTTTGTTTATGCGCGGCAGTTTGTTTCGATATTGCCGCTAGTTGAGCTGTTTCGTTCACGCTTGCACCGGATATGATGACAGCAGCAAATTGAAAGGAGGTAAATTGCCTGGTAACTATGAGATTTGAAGGAAATGGTATTTTCATTTCCATGCAATAGTTCTTACGGAATTTGAAACGTTGTGCGGTCTGTAGTTAATCCTTCGATAAAATTTGCATAAAGTGGAAGTGGAACTCGACTATTTTCATCTCAAACTTTATATAATAATGTAATGGAAATAATGCCAACTTTTTTCTAAAATGCCAATCTTCCGACTTTGGAAAAGTCCCCTCTAATCCAGCAAACAGAGGGCAAGAGCAATTTTACAGCATCAGAATAATTGAGCAGTGAATTTGCCTAAAGCTGCAGGACACCCCAGTCTTGAGTTTCATGCATTTTAACAGCTTTTTCCTTCGAGAAAATTGTTAGTGCGAATTGGAGCGCATCCTGTGGACTATGGACTATATATTATGTCATAAAATCGAATACAATCAATTA
Source organism: Hermetia illucens (assembly GCF_905115235.1). Classification (NCBI taxonomy): domain Eukaryota; kingdom Metazoa; phylum Arthropoda; class Insecta; order Diptera; family Stratiomyidae; genus Hermetia; species Hermetia illucens. Next base: position 97,609,882 of record NC_051851.1, on the reverse strand, counting down.
TGTAAGTGAAAGCTGAAACCTCCGTGCGGACATTAATTACTCTTACAAAGTTTTCAGTTTCTTATCAACTTTGAGATTGGTTCTACGCCATGCAAGCGAATCCATTACATTCAAATCCTTACAAAAAAGGTAGCCACGAGTTTCAAATTGAATTCTTTCAGTTATCATCAATTAATTATAAAATGTTGCCATTGATATCGGATACCAGCCGACTAAGCTGTGAATGAGTACCTGAGTCAAATCAGGATAATAATATCGAGGGAGCGCAATGCTAACCACATTCCCTCCTATAGTGTGCTGTAAGTACCGTTACGATCTTGAAGGAAGTGCTCTAACACACTTCAAGGCCTTGATCCAAAAAGGATTGTTGCACCAACGATTATTATTATATTATTGATTCCCTTCTGCTATCACCTACCACCTTAGTAGGGGACGTCTTTTGAGAAAGCATAAGATACCCTGCAACTAGTGTTATGACGTCTACGCGAGAATGGAACCAGGACGAAAGAAGCCTCTGGAGTACCGAGCAATCCTCTAAATAACGAAGCATGTGTGACTATAGGGGTTAATAGGTACATAAACCATCAATTACACTCACACCCATGAGTCTGGTACTAAGTATTGTCGTAAAGCTTACCGGATGAGTTTCAGAAATGCAGTGTAAAGAGGGCGATGCTTCCCACGGTGTTTCTCCATAAGTAACCGCGCAGCTTGTATTGCGTCAATAGTTTCGCAGTTATTGACAAATCGGGCTGGATTCAAGGTTATTTCAACGTTACGAATACGGTTGTCAAGAATGCGTTCAAAAATCTTCATGGTATGGGAAAGTAACCGGATTGGAGGGTAATTTGAATATTCTGCTGGACTACCTTTCTTTTTCTATATTGGAACTGCGGTACTTTCTTGCCAGTCAGATGGTGTTCTACCTTCCTGAATGACCCGATTGAAGAATTCACTGAGCCACGGTGTTGGGTCCCAACTCTTCGCTTTCCAGAGCTCAGATGCGACGTCGTCAGTTCCTAAAACGACAGCTTCATAAACAGCATTGCGACAGGAGCTTGGTATGTTGAGAGTTAAAGGCGCTGGATGGCAAGGAGAACAATAAGAGCTACCTTGGTTTATTTCAGCTAACCTTCAGAAGCAGACGTAGGAAGCTGAAAAATGCGTGCTGAATACTTGTATGAATTATTATTAAGCAAAATTTAACAATACAAAACAGCCCTTAGCCGACGTTTGCTATACTAAGTCATGGTAAAGTATGTGCTTATTTACAGAGCAATAGTCGAAGGTAAGTCGGAGGCTTGTGGAACGAGTTTCTTCCCAGACTTGAATTTTTCTCATGCGATTCTGAATATACGGATGGAACTGGGGCTAATCTATAAAGAGAGCACAAATGCGATCCCTATTGCCTCTGACAATCACTCAGCGTTAAAAGCTGTCGCTTCATACCAAACTAGATCCAGACAGATATGGAGATATTAGCGAGACCTTTAAAACTTAGCGACCAAAAATGAAATAATATTGAAGCCGGGGTATTGACAACGATGTGTGAATGAACTTACACGAAAGGTATCCCAAACGCTATTCGTACAAGTGTAAAACTATAGCCATGAGCTTAAGCAACTAGTTCATAAAAGAACAGTCGCGGTAGATTACATCTATATTACGGTAAGATGAACCGTGGATTAAAACTTGAAAGGGATGGAGTGATAGGTCTGATAGCGGTCACTGTTCATGAGGAATGAAGGGAAGGGATGCTCTGCCACATAGCGGATTGTTTTCTCAACCTGACCAGTGGTATGGAGCTTTTTAAGTAAATCATCTTTAGCAGGATATACAATAAGCAAAAAGGCCGCAGTATTCACCAGCAAAACTTAATCGCCCAAATCACCCGCATCCATCCTTGTCTGCTTATCCTTTGTTGTCCAAGATTATGCCTTTTTCCTTGATGAAATCTAAACTAACTATGAACAAGATAAGGTAACAAGCTGGTATTACCAATAATGGAGAACTATAATACATAAGGTGCTTAAACAGTTTTCTTCAGAATTGGCCAAATTTTTAGTCACAGTGTTATACAGAGTATCCCGTTCATGATGGTACAAATTTTAATGGTCGATAGTACCACACGTTTAAGGAAAATTGTTCCATTATTCCATCATTATCGATTCTCGGCAATACACTGAGTAACTATGGAGGCCACTTTGAATGTACTGCTTCTCTCACATAGAGTGCATTGGTCTCAACTTAATGTTAGTGAAACTATTCAAAGGAAAATTTTAACTATAGATTTTATTTAAGAATTGCAGCCACGTGTTTCTGGCATAACATGTGTCCTTCTTCGGTGCTGCTTTGTTAATCTTTGCAATATGCTGTCATAGGCGGCTTTAAAGTCTATGAAAAGATGGTGTAACTGATGTCCATATTCCAACAGTCCAACAGCCGCAGATAGAACAACTGATCTGTGCTGATTTACCTAGAGTGAAACCTCTTTGGTGTGGGCCGATGATGCCCTGAGCGTATAGGGCTATTCGGCCGAGCAAGATAGTGGAGAATATCTTGTAGATGGTACTCAGCAAGGTGATACCTCTATAATTGCTGCACTAAGTAATATGTCCCCCCTTTATATATGCGACAGATAATGCCTCGTTGCCAGTTGTCAGGCATTCGCTCTCCCACACCTTGAGCATTAGTTGATGAACTACTTGGTGTAGTTAGTTGCCTCCATTTTTAACCAATTCGGCTGTAAATCCATCGGCTCCTGGCGACTTATGGTTTTTAAGCCGGTGGATTGCACGGACTGTTTCTTCTATGCTTGGTGGTGGAAGCATTTGTCCGTTGTCTTCAGTTGGCGGGACCTCCAACTCGCCGATATTTTGGTTGTTAAACAGTTCATCAAAATACTCAACTCATCGCTTCAATATGTCCATTCTGTCGGAAATCAGATTTCCCTCTTTGTCTCGGCAAGATGAGCATCGAGGTGTATAAGGCTTGGTAAAACTTCCGCGCCTGATGCGGTTGCTTCCTGTACTTTTCTAATTCACAGACCTGTTGATTCTCCCAGACTTCCTTCTTCCGTCTGTGAAGTCGCTTCTCCGCTCGACGGAGTTCTTGGTAGATCTCGGCGCATGCCCGTCTTCTTTGGGAATGCAACATTACTCGGTATGCAGCATTCTTCCCTTCCGTTGCTAGCTTACACTCATCGTCGAACCAGCCGTTCCGACTTTACTTGCGGCTGGGGCCAAGTATCTTTGTGGCCGTATCAATGATAACGCTCTTCAGGTGGTTGTGAAGGTCATTTGTTGATGTTTCATCTCCAGGACATCTGTTAGCTGGGGTTTTTGGGGCATCCATTTTCCCCGTATAGGTCTTACGGAGGACTGTGTTGTGAATGGCTTCAGTATTCACTCTCACCTGATTGTCAGAGGGATTATATATGGTGTTAAAATTCGAGCCTGGAGCACTATGCCAAGGATGTAGTGATCCGAGTCTATATTGGCCCCCCTTTATGTTCTCACATTCATCAAGGCAGAGAGGTGGCGGCGTTCAATCAGCATGTGAGAGGCCCACGTATGTTGAATAATCCGCAGTCCGTTATCATTGGTATTCCTATGTAAGCTATGGGAGCTAAAGTATCGCCTCAATAAGGGCTCCATCCCTACTTGACTGTTGAAATCTCCTAGTATGATTTTGATATTATACTTGGGACAGGCTTCGAGGGTCCGCTCAACTGCCTTGTACAAGGTATCCTTCTCAGACTCTGCAGTCTCCTCTGTAGGGGCGTGATGTTAATGAGGCTTTTATTTCTAAATTTGCCCCGCAAGCGCAGTGTTCACACCCTCTCGCCTATATTTTTAAAACCGATAACAGCAGGTTTCATTTTTTGGTTGACTAAGAAACCTATTCCGAGCACATGATTTATTGGATGGCAGCTGTAATATATGGTGTAGTGGCTCTTCTCAAATTCACGTTTCCTCTGGGATCCATACTACGCTTTGACCACCAACCCCTCTTTAATAGTTTTACTTAAAACGAACTATAAGAAACAAAGGAATTACTTTTATAAAACTTAGTGTTGAGACAGTTGCGTTTCCAAATTTTAACGAAAACAGCAACAGCGGTTTTACCGCGGTTAATGCATTGAGTTCCATCAAGCCCGGAACCAGCATCGACATCGCTTCACCGTTACTACCGTTCGCAACCATCAACAGAACTCCCAGCTCGTCATGTTCATCAATCCACCTCCGCGTTTCCCGAATGACTCGAGTTTTGTGATGTTCTTTTGGGATGTGATCAGCCAGAAAATAGGCAAATTTCATGGCGGCCCTTCTCCCCAATAGCCTGCGGAAAACCGTCAAATCATGGAGTCACCCGGTTTTCAGTTTTTTCGGTCGCACTACGTTCTCCTGCGGGTAGACGCAATAGCGCCCCGCGAACGAAGGTATAACGACCATCAGTGATTGGTCCCTTTTGTGGCCGATGTGAGTTCCCCTTTTCTATCGTATTATCATAAGGCAACTCCTAAATCATTGACGCTAGACAATCAAACCCAACTGATTTTGTGATAGGAATTGTGCTTGAACAGCGTGGCTCTATTGAAGAAAAACTGCCCTACAATTTTCTTATTGTCTCCATCACATGCCCGAGCAAGATGTATCACAGCCCACCATTCAAATCATTCATACGATCACAGTATCAACTGTGGAAAGCGGGTCCTGAACTATGGGCAGATGCTCATAAAAAGCTTTCTTCTCTTCTGTATCGGAAATTTCTTTGGTGCGTGGCAATGCACAATTGTGATATGGTACTTCTCAAACTGGATCGGAATCTCACAGTCAACTTTCTGTCAGAAACCGGCTTCTAGATCATAAGAAAACATCTTGCACATATTAGTATTTCTACAATACAAAAGCAGAATGCCGCAAGTGGAAAGGGTTCCGTCATCTCATTTCACTCACATTACACGTGATTGATTTTGTGGCACTAAGCACCACACGTTCCTTAAAAAAACAAATGCCCATTGGAAATGGTAGGTTTGTGCCCTTATGGATGACTGACCACGGATCTTCTTTTACTCTAGTGGCCGACCTAACCAGAGAGGATCCTCATAATCATCCCACCGCAAATTAGCCAGATCACAGTTGATTACAAACTGAAGACAAACGACATTATGATAGATCCCAAAACGGACTTCATGGGGCAGATTCCTGGCACCACAAATAAGGCAGTCTTTGGAGAGTTTGCGATGGTCTTTGTGGTGTTGGAGATAGCAGGAGTATTCCGACCGTCCCTCACCCCGCTACGGAGTGGAGGAGTTATATCCCCGTAAAACCATAGAAGGCGATAGGGAAGACGACAATTATACACAAGTCGGAATACCGGGAGCTGGTGCTTCGGGTATACAGGTTTTGTGTTGTTACCCCAAAACTTCACTAGCATATATATATATACACAAATACATCTATATGTTTATCTTATAAATGATGAAAAAACTGAACGTTTCCTAGCAAATCCGCCATTCATTCGAGTTCACTTTGTTGTGGTATTGACGAATTGATACGTTATGATGCGCGTCATACACGTTTTAGATTACTCGACCTTCATATAAAATGTGAAAATTTCACCTTCTACAACTTTATTAATAATAGTTGAATATACTTCAGGCTTCCCAAACTGATGCCTTATGTTATCCCTTATACAAGCGCTTCCTTACAGGGGGTTGCCGGCTAAATTTCTAAAATATGCTAATATTAACTTTATTTGTGCAGATATCGGAACGGGATGGATTTTGAGTCCTAGATTTCGTTTAGATACACCACTGTGTTTTTTTTCAGACTTTCTGGTTGGATAGGTTCTGAGAACAAGACGTTACACTTTTTGAGGGTCATATTTTGAGCCCTAACCCCCTACGTTTCATCTGATATCAAATATGGCCACACATGACCACATTCTATGAAGAAAACTTTGCACCCTCCTTCTGCATGCATGGGGAGCCCCCTAAAATTCAACACAAAGTGGCGCCGCTATACGTAAAGGGATTCAAAGACCGACACGTTCTCACCAAATTTCGTGACTATCGCTCTAGCCGTTTCAAAATAAATCGGGTGTGAAGACAAACAGAGATCAAATAAGGTTTTGTTTCACACACGATCAATATCAGATGATTTTGTGTCGGACACGGCCAAACGCCTTACCTAGATTCAGGAAAGCAATGTAGAGTGGAAGATTATTCTCTCGGTGTTTCTTCACAGTGCTGGACTGTCTTGCTTTTTCCATATTGGAACGGTTGCGTTTTCGCGCCCGTCAAGTGGTGTCCTACTCTCCTCAGTTGCGTAATTAAAGAACTCACCTAGTGGATTGCTGGGTCCCAACTCTTCGCTTTCTAGAGGTCAGCTGTAATGTCATCAGATCCTGTTCCTTTCTTCGATTTCATTGCTTTCTCGGCTGTGCCGTTTATTGGGAAAATTGCCCCAGAACTCTTCACTACTTGTAGAAGAGGAGGATAGGCAAATTCTGCTCGATGTACTCCCAGTTGGTCACTATTCGTTTTTGGGTAAGCAAAGTACCGTTCTTGTCATGAAAACAACAAAAGTGTCCAATGTCCTGTATGGTCGGCCTTTAACGAGGAGGTATACATTTCTCTGTGGCCAGTTGACAAGTGCGAAAAGCAGAAAGAAGCTTACAATTACGATGGTGGGATCGAGATTTTAGTTTCGGCATATCATACTCTATGCAGTTAAAGTAGCGCAATAAAGCGAAACAATGCTAAACTCAATCGATGTGAAGATCGAATCGAAGTCGGAATTGTCTAATAAGAGCTAGCGAACATGGAAAGTCTGAGAATTTTGTGGTGTTATGATGAACTTAAGGAGGTTTCCAGCCAATTATAGAAAATTATTATTATTATTAACTTTATTTGAGCAGATATCGGTATGGAAGGTATTTCGGAGCGCAGGCACCATATAGTGGCAACCTCCTGATTTTGTTTCAGATTTTTCGGTTAGGTTGTTTCTTAAAATGGCCCCCGTAAAGAAGTGATCACTTTCAACCCCCCGCACTCCCCACCATTCCAAAAAATGTCAAAACTAAGACCGGCTTTGAAAAGTACTAATCGAGACCTTTAATTTGACACCCCATATGACTATATTTGATGAAAAAAAAATTTACACTCCCCCTTTTGCATGTATAATCGATGTAGCCGTACCGTTGGACCGGGACACTGTTGAAAAACAGCACGAAAAAATCCGGAACCACGGCCCCTTGGCAGACGATATGAAGCAGACTTGGAGACTACAAAAGATCGAAGTAGTCCCAGTAGTAATTTCAGCGACGGGATTAGTCCCGCAGACTTACATAAAGTGCTGAAAACGCTCGATCTTAGGGCTGGACTATACATGGAGATGCAAAAAGCGGTTATCCTTGCAAACCTGTGCTATAGTCCGAAGAGTCCTGTCCGGTAACAATCTGACCTAATGGGCTTCAGTCTTGATCCGCACTGTCTTCGATATAAGATCCATGTCTCTGTAGTGTAGAACCTTCGCGTCATTGGCTGAAGTGTTTGCGACAATCAGGATGTAGTAATACATTTTCGCATGGTCGCACACACTTTGCGTTAAAACGCATCATTGCTGTGATGCGGGCCTTTGGATGTTGCCTTCAGCCCATCCTTAGGTTGGTCGCCCCTCGGTCCGGTTGGGCGGGAAGAGGGTCCGTGGGCTTTTTGAACTATATATATATATAGGAGTAACACAAGTACTCCACCTGTAAGGCACTCCATGAATCCAGTAGTCAGGAGAAGCTTAGTAACTGGGGATGTCGACCCAATTTATAATGAGGCTTTGACCGCATTCCAGGTCGCATTCACAGAGTATGCTGAGATTCTCCCAGACGCTAGGCCAAGGATCCCAAAACTGAAGTTTACTTCGGCAACTACTAACATCATTGCTGCCGTTGACAGAATTTTGGCTGATCGTTTGGCTAGCGAGATTACTGCTACAGAGGTTCACAGCCTGATCTACGTTGCAGCTGCCACGGTTATTCGTCTCCATAACCAACATCTTAGAGCGAATAACAGAGGTATGCGCAGAAGGACTTTACCGTTCTGGGTGTTTCGACTCAACAAAAGAGTCGAAAAGTTGAGAAAGGAGATTGGTCGTGTGACGCAAGCACTCCTTGGAAATCCATCACCAAGAGTGCACAGATGCGTTGCGAACATCATTGGAAACTACCATCTGTCCAATGATATGCCAATCGAAGAAATCCTCGAGGTGCTGAAGCAGAAACTTGCGGTATGCTCCAATCGCATCCGTAGGTATCAGAAAAGCTTTCAGCGAAGGACAGACAACACCTTGTTCTTTCAGAACCAACGAGGATTCTACAAAAATCTCATCAACTCAGGTAGGGAAAGTAACCTCAATCTGGATCAGGCAGAAGACTTCTGGAGAAGTGTTTGGAGCGAATCCAGTCGTTGCAATTTAGAAGCAGCGTGGCTCCCACACCTTATGCGTTCATGCGAGGCCCTCCCCGAAATGACCATGCCTGACGTAACTGAAGTCGACGTTAAAGCAGTCCTTGACAAGGCAGGTAACTGGAAGGCGCCAGGAGTTGACAAAGTTCACAACTTCTGGCTGAAGCGGTTCAAGAGCACTCACAGGATATTGGCAAATCAATTTAATCAGATGATTGCCGATCCTGATTTAGTTCCACCATTTTTCACCAAGGGGATAACTTTCCTCATCCCCAAGGAACAGGGTGTCTCTTGCCCTTCAAAATGTCGACCAATTACTTGTCTTCCTACCATCTACAAGGTCTTCACTTCAGTTCTGTGCGCGAACATCTCAAAACATCTTGATGTTCATAAATTGATAGCTGAGGAGCAAAAAGGATGCGCAAAAGGCTCCCGAGGCTGCAAAGAACAGCTTATAATCGATACGGTAGCTGTAAAGCAGGCTGTCCACCAAAAACGAAACATCTCGACAGCCTACATCGATTATAAATCAGCCTTTGACTCCATATCACATTCGTGGTTACTACAAGTGTTACGCTTGTATAAAATCAACCCGAATGTTGTTCTTCTACTGAGAACAGTAATGAAGAATTGGAGCACGAAGCTATCGGTATCTTCGCAAACATCAGGAGAGATACCAATCAGGCGTGGCATTTTCCAAGGCGACTCTCTAAGCCCACTGTGGTTTTGTTTGGCTTTGAATCCGCTATCCCATCTTTTGCATGAAAGCAAATACGGGTTCCAGGTCAAGCATGGCATATTGTCGAAATGTACATTAAGCCATTTAATGTACATTGACGACATCAAATTGTATGCCAAAGACGAGAACCAACTTCGCTCCTTGCTGGACATCACCATCCAGTTCAGCAGGGATATCGGCATGCAGTTGGGTTTGGAGAAATGTCGCATAAAAACAATTGTTCGGGGAAAACACACCGACAACGAAGGATACAGCCACAATAACATCCGAATTGAGGGCATGGATTCGGACGACGTCTACAAATACCTCGGCATATTGCAAACAACAACACCTGCTGTGGCAATAATTAAATCTAAGTTGCTGGGGGAATTTGAGCGGCGTCTGGATCTTGTCCTTAAAACTGAGCTGTACGGGAAAAATAAAATCATGGCAATCAACACCTTTGCCATTCCCGTCCTTCTATACACTTTCGGTGTGATACAGTGGAGTAATACTGATTTAGAATCTGTCAATAGACGGGTAAGGGTAGTTCTTGCAAACAACAACATGCACAATAGAGCTGCCGAAAAATTGAGGATCACTATCCCACGTCATCAGGGAGGAAGGGGGGTACTTGATTTAAAAACGTTGCACTACAATCAAGTGCATTCTCTTCGTGAGTTTTTCTATGAGAAACAATCCTCTAGCCAAATACATCAGGCTACCGTCATGGCAGATAATAAATTATCTCCTTTGAACTTGAGAAGCAGAGAATGGGATCCCATGTCGAATGTTACTTCAGTCCAACAGAAGATCGACATGTGGAAAGAGAAACCCATTCACGGAGGTCATATAAAAAATTTGTTGTTGTCAGGCATTGACATCGAAGCCTCCAACAAATGGTTGACAAATGGTGTACTTTTCTATGAGACCGAAGCATTCCTAACTTCAATTCAGGATGCTTCGCTCCCAACAAAAAATTATAAACGGTACATTCTTCACGACTCCTCAATCACCAACTCCAGTTGTAGGTTATGCAACTGTGAAGAGGAGACCATCCAGCACATAACATCTGCGTGCAGGATGTTGAGCGGTACCGAGTACACCAATCGTCATAACTCCGTCTGCAAGATTCTCCATCAAAACCTTGCGTTGAAGTATAACTTAGTGGCAACCTACCATCCTTACTATAAGTATACTCCGCAGAGAATCTTGGAAAATGATCGGGTCAAATTACTGTGGGACCACACTATCGCCACCGACCACAGTGTTAATCATAACAGACCCGATCTAGTTCTGCTTCTGAAGGAAGAACGAGCGTGCTTTATAATCGATGTAGCCGTACCGTTGGACCGGAACACTGTTGAAAAACAGCACGAAAAAATCCGGAACTACGGCCCCTTGGCAGATGATATGAAGCAGACTTGGAGACTACAAAAGATCCAAGTAGTCCCAGTAATAATTTCAGCGACGGGATTAGTCCCGCAGAACTTACATAAAGCGCTGAAAACGCTCGATCTTAGGGCTGGACTATACATGGAGATGCAAAAAGCAGTTATCCTTGCAACCTGTGCTATAGTCCGAAGAGTCCTGTCCGGTAACAATCTGACCTAATGGGTTTCAGTCTTGATCCGCACTGTCTTCAATATAAGATCCATGTCTCTGTAGTGTAGGACCTCCGCGTCATTGGCTGAAGTGTTTGCGACAATCGAGATGTAGCAATACATTTTCGCATGGTCGCACACACTTTGCGTTAAAACGCATCATCGCTGTGATGCGGGCCTTTGGATGTTGCCTTCAGCCCATCCTTAGGTTGGTCGCCCCTCGGTCCGGTTGGGCGGGAAGAGGGTCCGTGGGCTTTTTGAACTATTTATATATATATATATATATTTGCTGCTGTCGCAAAAACACATCAAAGAACTACTCAGAAATTGAATCTACAAAAACCAGGCTGATTTCCGCTCTGGATACTCCTGCACCGATCAAATTTTGGAGTAGATTGTGGCGCGGCAGGATCTGCAGCATTCGAAATTTATTTCGGATGTTGCGGATGCGGACGGGTAGATGGCGCTGAACGTGGAAACTCTCCACTCACGCGTTTTCAGAACGCACCGGGGAAGTGGAGAGCCAGCGGTAAAAAAGTGCCGTTGGTTGGGACAGTAAGGACCGCATGGAAATAAGTCGGTCTCTTCTGTTCCCAACCGCGACACGGAACACTTCAGCGCGCTCATTAAAAAAAATATTATAATCAAAAAAGGCTCCATCGGTCAATCTCCTACAAGTGCGGAAAAAGACTATTACTAAAGTTGTTCGTTATTTTCTTATACCGTTTTTGATATTAAGACTGAATGTACAGAGACTGAATTGGAAGTGTTATTTCATTGATTTGATATTATATCTAGTCATAAATATGTGGACATTTAAAATTTTTATTACTAAAGTGGTGACCCCAACAAAGAACAAGTAACGAATTATCCGCCATCGCCGCCATTGGTGAAGTTCTATTGACGACAAAATTCGTCCGAGCAACACGGCAGAAATAGAACTTTCAAACGCCTTTCACACACCGGACCAGCCATCATTGCCACGAGATTCCGACAATCTTTGCAGGAAATACTATCCGCGCTTCAGAAGTGTTCCCAATGTGTGTGTGCGGATTAAGGGCGTAAAAATCTGACGACGTTCGTCAACAAAAAGAAAGTGTCGACGAGATCTCCACATTGAATTCCTGTAAACGCCAGACATTTTTGCTTATCGCTTTGAATTGTGGCTGTGTCGCTCGCAGCTGTTCCGAGTCTGTGCCCAGCCCGCGATCAGGTTCAGAGCAATTGGGCGCTGCAGCGTTCGGAAAGGATAAGTTGAACAACCGCCCGGTCTCCTCGCCGTCAGTGGCCGCGTCATTGCCGTCGTCATTGTGCAGCAAACGGACGTCCCAAGGAACTACACTGTTGGAAGCCGCCGAAGTATCTAGAGCAGCAGACTGCGACATCATCAGCATCGACATCTCTAACAACCTGACCGCCAACACTTTCATCATCATCATCATCGTCGTCCTCGTCTCTTCAGACATAGCCACCATCGTTGCCACCGCAGACGTCGTAGCCGCTGCAGACGCCGTAGCCACCGCTACCACAGCGGACAATTAGGTCATTTACTAAATTACAATTTACTACTATACTACATTTACTACTATTTGCAAAATTAAGTGATTTCGTGCATAAATTGTTACAACAAATTAAGTTAAATATTGTAAATAATAAAAAAAACGGAAATCAATAAAATTAAAGCCGCTGCAAGAGACGGCGTTGAGGTGTTTCAAGTCGCAAGTTCTCTGTTTTCCCGGTGTTTTTGGTCTGCGCTGGAGAGCGTCCGCTTCGGTCGTCGTTTTCTTTTTTCTCGTTTCGTGCGTGCATTTGTGGGTACGGCCTGCCGTGTCGGTGTAAATTTCACCGCGTTTCAGTATAAACTCACCGCGTCTGCATCACAATCTCGTACTTCTCGGTAGGAAAATGTCGTTTGACAATAAAGACGCGGCAGGCCCATCGGACCCACAAGTGACCGCCCTCGCCGTACGCGTTCCTCCGTTTTGGCGTCGGAACCCCGAGCTGTGGTTCGTGCATTTGGAAGCACAGTTCCAAATGTCCGGTATCACATCGGACGCGACCCGTTTCAACTACGCGGTGGTCGGCCTGGACGAAGAGTCCATACTTCTGGTGTCCGACGTGGTGAAGTCGGCATCGTACGCTCAGCTCAAGAGCGAGTTGATCAGGCGCCTGTCGGCAAGTGAGTCGGCAAAATTAGACCACTTGCTGGCGAGTTTAACGTTGGGTGATCGAACTCCCAGCCAATTGCTTCGTGAAATGAGGCAATTGGGTGGGAGCAAGATCGGCGACGACCTGATCAAGTCGCTCTGGCTGCGTCGGCTCCCGGAGGGCACCCAGGCGATCCTAGCCTGCGTCTCCGGTTCCTTGGAGGAACTAGCAGCAACGGCCGATCAAGTACAGGAGGTGTACGTTCGCCCAACCATAGCGGCCGTTCAACCACCGTCGGATGAGGTCGGCGACTTACGGCGCGAGATCGCGGCCTTAACTGCCAGCGTGGCCGAGATGCGGGCGACGTTGGACGCTCAGCGTTCGAGTGCCAGGCCGCGAGCTCGCTCACGGTCTGCCACACGAAAAGGGCGTTCGGGTAGCAGGTCGTCAAGACAGCCTGCGGACCAGGGTATTTGCTGGTATCATCGTAACTTCGGAGATAAAGCGACAAGATGTACGCTACCTTGCAAATTCGCGCCTACCACAAAAAACTAGGTCCGCGGGGGGTCTTGGCGACGGCCACCCAGAGCGCAGCGCCACGTCGCCTAACTATTTTCGACCCCCTCAGCAGGCGCAACTACCTCGTCGACACGGGTGCGGAGGTTTCGGTTCTTCCCGTACCCCAGCATCATCGACTATATCCACAACCCCTCAAACTGGCGGCAGCAAATTCATCCCGCATCAATACATACGGGTACAGGCAAGTGGACGTGAGTCTTGGCTTGCGTAGGACGTTTCCGTGGCGTTTCATCCTGGCGGATGTCAGCTTCCCCATATTAGGCGCAGACTTCTTGTGTCACTATGGGTTGCTGGTGGACTTGCAACATAAGTCCCTTATAGACCCCACAACCAAACTAAATTCGTCGGGCCAAATGGTATCTCACGCTGACAATAACCTTTCCGTTCTTTTGGAAGACATCTCCGACTCTCGTGTTCGGACACTCCTCCAAAAGTTCAGCCAGATAACTACCGAGTGTAGTCTCTCGAAACCAGTAAAGCACAATGTGCAGCACCACATAAATACTACTGGTTCCCCGATTTTCTCAAAGGTGCGTCCTCTACCACCCCAGAAACTGGCTATCGCGCGGAAAGAATTTGAACAACTTGTTCAACAGGGTATCTGCAGGCCCTCAAACAGCTGTTGGTCTTCCCCTTTACATATGGTCCCTAAGCCAAATGGCGAATGGCGTCCCTGTGGGGATTACAGAAGGCTAAACGCACAGACTGTTCCTGACCGATATCCGATTCCACTCATCCACGACTTTGCGCATCACCTCGCGAATTGCCGCATCTTTTCGACCTTGGACTTAGCCAAGGCATACCACCAAATCCCAGTAGCTCCTGAAGACATTCCAAAGACGGCAATATGCACACCCTTTGGACTCTTCGAGTTCACCCGAATGACTTTCGGATTGTGCAATGCGGCGCAAACCTTTCAAAGGTTCATTCACTCAGTCCTGCGAAACCTCGATTTCTGTTTCGTCTATTTGGATGATGTTTTGGTCGCTTCTTCTACTGAGTCTGAGCACTTAGCCCATCTCGAGTGCATTTTTCAACGTCTCCTTGAGGCCGGTTTAGTCTTAAACGTTGAGAAGTGCAAATTCCTTCAAAAACAGGTGAGATTCCTCGGCCACTCCATTTCCTCTGAAGGAATACAGCCCGACCCAGACAAGGTGCAAGCAATAACAAGCTTCCCGCGTGAGTGAGGGTGTTGAGGAGGTTCTTGGGCATGCTAAACTTTTACCGTCGTTTCCTGCCCAAGGCCGCCCATCACCAGTCCGTTTTGAACGCGTACTTGTCTGGCCCCAAAACAAAAGACACACGAGAGATTGTGTGGTCTGAAGAGGCTGTCTGCGCGTTCAATAAATCCAGACAGCAACTGGCTGATGCTACACTTTTGGAATTTCCTCATCAAGATGCACCCCTAGCCGTTTTTGTTGATGCCTCTGACATCGCAGTAGGTGCTGCCCTTCACCAAAAGGTGGACCAAGTTTGGCAGCCGTTGAGCTTCTTCTCGAAGCAGTTGAATCCCGCTCAACGGAACTACAGCACCTACGATCGCGAACTGCTCGCCGCATACCTGTCCATTAAATACTTCCGTTTCTCCCTAGAAGGCAGGCCGTTCACAGTGTTCACGGACCATAAGCCTCTCACGTTCGCTTTGAAACAGAAGCCCGACAAAGCGTCCCCTCGTCAGCTTCGACACCTGAGCTTCATAAGCCAGTTCACGTCAGACATCCAGCACGTGTCCGGGAAGGACAACATTGTTGCTGACGCTTTGTCTCGTGTCTCCGAAGTTAACATCCCCGCCTCACTCGATTTCTCGGCTATTGCCAAGGCGCAAGTGGATGACGCAGCACTTCAGAGCCTCAAGTCCAACCCCAAATACAAATTTCGGGAGTTGCCCATCTTCGGCTCAAACCTCTCGCTCTGCTGCGAAGACTCGGAAAAGGGACCTCGGCCATACATTCCGTCCACATTTCGCAAGGAAGTGTTCCACGCAGTTCACGACTTGGCGCATCCCGGCATCAGGACAACAAACCGGTTAGTCACCGGAAAATACTTCTGGCCCTCCATGAACAAGGATATCAATTCCTGGGCCAGAGAGTGCATCGCATGCCAGAAGTGTAAAGTCTCCAGGCATGTAAGGAAAGAAGTGGGCTCATTCCCCCGCACTACCAAGCGTTTCCACACAATACACCTCGACATAGTAGGGCCTTTGCGAGACTCGCACGGTTACAAGTATTGCCTCACAATCATCGACAGGTTCACGCGGTGGCCTGAGGCAATACCTCTGAAAGACATTACGGCGCAATCATGTGCCGAAGCCCTCTGCCGAGAGTGGATACCTCGCTTTATCGTCCCTGCAGTGATCATCACTGACCAGGGAATGCAATTTGAGTCCACCCTTTTCTCCGAGTTAGGCAAACTCCTGGGTTTTAAACGCCAGCGGACTACTGCATACCACCCGCAGTCCAATGGGATGCTAGAACGTTGGCACCGGACGCTGAAAGCCGCCATTATGGCACGCGACGACCCGTCCTGGACTCAAGTCTTGCCTCTCGTCCTACTCGGCCTTCGAACAACCCGCCGAGAGGAATTTGCTGCCAGCCCCGCGGAGCTGGTTTACGGGGAGAACCCAAGACTCCCAAGCGATCCGGTCTTCGACAAGAGATCGGGTCTCACGGAGTCGGGGTTGGTGCGTCTGCCGAGGGACAATCTCCGACGCATCAAAGCACCACCACCCACTCGACACTCGTCCATACCTGCTTGTTCGCCCAAGGAACTGGACACATGCACGCACGTGCTGATCAGGACGGATGCCGTCCGGAAGCCGCTGCAGCCTCCATATGAGGGCCCGTACCGCGTTCTCGAGAGGGGAGAACATTTCTTCCAGCTCGAGATCGGTGGTCACAAAAAGGCGGTCTGTTTGTCCAGGCTGAAACCCGTGTGCGCCCCGAAGCAACGTCGTGTCCGCTTTGTGGACTAACGGCGAACGAAGTTCGGGGATCCGTCGCCGAAACCCCCTAGGTTTCGTCTGGGGGCGGAGTGATGTGGCGCGGCAGGATCTGCAGCATTCGAAATTTATTTCGGATGTTGCGGATGCGGACGGGTAGATGGCGCTGAACGTGGAAACTCTCCACTCACGCGTTTTCAGAACGCACCGGGGAAGTGGAAAGCCAGCGGTAAAAAAGTGCCGTTGGTTGGGACAGTAAGGACCGCATGGAAATAAGTCGGTCTCTTCTGTTCCCAACCGCGACACGGAACACTTCAGCGCGCTCATTAAAAAAAATATTATAATCAAAAAAGGCTCCATCGGTCAATCTCCTACAAGTGCGGAAAAAGACTATTACTAAAGTTGTTCGTTATTTTCTTATACCGTTTTTGATATTAAGACTGAATGTACAGAGACTGAATTGGAAGTGTTATTTCATTGATTTGATATTATATCTAGTCATAAATATGTGGACATTTAAAATTTTTATTACTAAAAGATCATCGGTTCATCTACTCCCCACCGATTTAAAAAAAAATCCACAGGGGGTGTATCTGGAGTGTTTTACACAGCAGGGTAATTCCGGAGAATTTAGCTCGCTTTAGAGCAAGATACGACGGCACAAGATATCATATGGTGCATCAATATAAAGTTCGAAAGGAATTTGAGTTCAAAGCATTTGTAACCTTTTTCATGCTGGTTTATCTGAGTTCAGTGGGTCATGACAGCTTTCTCTAAACACAGCGAATCTTGAATCTTAGCGGAAAATGGCAACCAGAAGCAATTAGGTTAAGGAAATTGTAATCACTTAGTTCGATTATACGATGGCCAAATTACCGTCATAGTTGGTCGTAGTTGGCCTAGAGGGCAGAGTTATCGCAAAAACCCAGAACATTGGGGAAATTTATCGCCGACACGCACTTGGGCGCATCTGTACGAACCAGCCTTTGGAATACGCGAGGGGGGGGGGGGGGTGGTTCTTGTCGAGAGTTCAATCCATCACTTGTCATTTACCAAAACTTCAGGCGTCCTTACACAAATGTGTGGGTTTTCACCAGAAGCTGAAAAACAGTCGGGGAAATATCGCGGTAACCTATCGAAAAAATCGAAGACTACTATTATAGTTCGCCCACGTGGAGCCGTAAAAGCTGGGGACCCGAGTACCGCCATCCAGACGGAAGGTCTGTGTCGAGTCACGTTTTCAATTGATGCTTCTCCAGCCGTCGATCTTCATGAGGCGCGGCCTTTGGGGTTCCTTCCCTTCCTTGACATTCTTAGGTCACAAAAAAAGGAGGACTCTTCTGTTTAGCTTGGGTTGGCGGTGCTCGAGTTTCGAGTTTCATCGCACAACTCATAAAGGGAGTAGTATTTGATTCATAAAACATATAGCGCCGCACAAAGGGAGAAAACGAGATGATGTTGGCATTTCATATATGCGCTAAACAAGGACCCAGATCGAAACTTCTCCGAAGACGCTACAGTTCATCTTGGAATTTAGTACATTTAATGCATTGTCTTCATCCGTCCGGATTTTTTACCCAAATATTTAGTTAAGTACCTCTTAAAATTCGTTGCTCCGAAATGGGCTTATGGATAAATGTCTTCAAGCAATGATTCTGATGATTACTAAGAAGCAAGGGCGTTTTACAATGCAACAAATTTATATGTCAGATTCTACATCTCATTCGCACCTTAAGTAAAGGTGCCGTGGAATACCCATCCTCACTTGCACTGTCGTTCGACACCTGCAGTGTGACTGCCATAAGTCGGAGAAATTTCAGCCAGTTTGCTTCCGAGTTTTCATTACATCTCTTCCGGGAACGCCGCTAGGTAGGAATACTCCTAACCTACCAATTCTAGGTATGGGTGGGCAAACTCTCAGCCATAAATTGCTTGGAGTGAAGTAGGACGTCAATCATGCCTACGCGGGGCATTATATAAGAATTCCGGCTCGGTGACAAGGTACACTATCACTCCTGCCGAATTCCTGTTCATAAAGCTTTACGAATTCCAACAGTCTCTCTTTGAAGCAGCTTTAAACAATGAAATAATATTAACCTGTCATCAGTCACGAAATCTCAGTTATGCTGTTTTGATATATGTAATTCGTTTGGGAGCATCTTCAATACGAGCACAGATTTTAGGTGGCCATCTCATGAAATGGATATGAAAATGAATGAAAAATATTATATTGTGAACAGGGAAATCCTTCCTTCATTTAGGTGTTCATTTTCGTGTTATTTAATGTAAGACCTAGATGGAAAAAGTCACGAGTAATCTTTATGTTTTTCAAAGGTCATCCACTCACATTGCGTAAAGGTCAAAGACCAATCAATGGGATCCTCCCACAGCTATCCAGCTCGAATATTGCACAAGGATTTCTGAAGGCAACGAAATAGGCGGTGGTGATGAAAATTCAGAGCAGTAATACTTTAACGGGTGATTAGAGTTGTGCGTGGGTTCACGATCTGGTGATGGGATTCAGCTTCGACGTTTGCATGTCATGGATTCATTCAGAGAACGCACATACGAACATACTCAGTTGAGTTTGGTTTCTTAGTAAAATTCGAATCAGACAGGGTGACCTTTTGGCAGAAAAAGTCTGTTTTTAACATCATTTGAGCGATAAGATTATGATTACAACATTTCGCTTTTTCCACAGGCTTTCATAAATAACTTCTTGAGTCAATCAGTACCATTAACTTAAAACACTACAGTTTTTGTTTGTTTCATTAACCACAGGGATGTCCCCTGAAAAGCGCATCTAATTGCTTCACCTATTTCCCTCCTCCTACATAATATTTTGTTGATTACTCTTCTCGCTGCTTCCTCGAAGTTCCTAATTACTTAGTCAATAAAATGTAAATCAATATTAGGTTTTTTATCCCCTCTATTATGATAATTATATATTTATTATGTTTTGTTTCGTTGTTGTTATGCACACTAGATGGACAGGGGGGGCTGATTGCTTTACTCGAGTTAGCTAGGCGCAAGTGTAGTTGTATAAAACTCAGCAGTATACGTGGAGTTAAACGCTAGGAAACTCTAGCGACAAAAACAAATATGAGCAGTGGAAAGCCGTATCTTTCCTGAAACTAGGAACATATACAACCCGCCAGCTAACAGAAGAAGGAACAAATCAATGAGGGAACAGAAAAGGTACTATTGGAGTGACATTCTTTTTGTTCTTCATAGAAAGTTATGAAACTATGGTTGTCAGATAGTATCCAAAAGGAAGATATGGCTTTTATTTCCATATTTTGTCCTTCCTTACCTATCAGTTAGAAGGGTAGTAAAGGAAATGTCATGCGCCGTGATCCTAAGTGACCGAAGGTCAAGCAGACGCGGATGGCATATCTATGATGCGATTCATAACTATAGGACCACATTTGAGTTGGTTTGTTTAACTTATTGTTGAGATGAATTTTCTTCTTGAAGAATAAGAATAAAATGATGGGAAATATTCCAAATTCGATCGTTTCATAAATATGAGTTGGCTTTCAGAAACAAATTCAAACAGCTCATACATACAGTGACCAAAAGTGAAATTCGGACACCGTCGTATAAATGTATTTCATAGTGTTCAAAAAGGGGGGAAAAGGGAGTTGAAAGTGTTTTGTTCTTTTCGAAGAAGTTGTGTACAGTCTGATAGATACAATGCAAAAAATTCTACAAAAAAGGATGGTTCTACCATTTCCAAGTGCGAAAAACAAGAGAAACTCTATTTTCGAATGCAAAGTTGTAACCCGGACAGTCCCAAAAAATACCATATTACTAACAAAGTTATAATAGGACAAAGTTGCGAATTCAGTGCATATTATAAGGCTTTGAATTTGAACACGCGAAAGTAAATATTCTGACATAATATATGCAAATAACAGTTGGGCTGAAAAGTTCGTAGGCTCGCACTAACTACTAGCATTCCATATGATTTTTAGTTAACCCTAACTTTCCAGGGATGCGTGTACAAATTTGAAAGCTGTCGGACAATTATAGCAGTTTGTGGGATAAAGCATTTTGATTAAAGCAACTTTTGTTAGTTTGAACAAACTGGATAAAAACTAATTTCGTCAGTTAACAAGCATTGCTTTTTGGCTTGGCTTGGTAAACCTTACTCCGACTTTACACCAGGAAAATTAAGCGTTGAGAAGGGGTTCGCTGAGTTTAAAGCCAAGCGAGCCCACAATCGACCAAAAAGAACAGCGAGGCTTGGTAAACCTTACTCCGACTTTACACCAGGAAAATTAAGCGTTGAGAAGGGGTTCGCTGAGTTTAAAGCCAAGCGAGCCCACAATCGACCAAAAAGAACATCGAGTTGACAATTGTGAGCAGTGTTTGAAGCTCCATAAAAAACCTGAATTTATGCATTGCAAAGGCGTAACAGATGGCATGGGTTATGGCATCAGTATTTTGGGATGTACATGGTATAATATTCATGGCCTATCTTAAGAAGGAAAAACCATCAACAGCGACTATTACATAACGTAATTGCAACGCTTGAAGGATGAAATCGCGGAAAAGCGGCCCCCTTTCAAGTAAAAAAAGGACTGTTTCCAACGTGTTCTCCAGAGCTGGCACCCAGCGACTTTTCCCTGTTCGCAGACCTCAAAAGAATATTCGCTCGAAATCAATTTAGCGCCGATGAAAAGGTAATCGCGGAAATTGAGGTCTTTTTGGGGCTAAATCGTACTATAAAAATGGTATCGAAAAATTATATGACCTCTGCAATTGTTGTATCACCCTCGAAGGCAACTATATTGATTTTTTCTATGTTAGCCTACGAACTTTTCAGCCCAATTGTTACATTACGGGCGAGGTGCTTATGGGGCAAATGTTTTCATTTAAGAAATAACAAAGCCTTTCATAACTGAAGCGTCCGTCTTCTGGTTTCCCAACCGCGTCTTTAGACTATTCAGTCTTACTTTATTCAATTATCATCTGGCAACCCTATATGGCAACGCGATAGTGATCCGAATCTATATGTCCTGTCATTCATCAAGGCTAAAAAGTGGCGACATTCAATCAACACGTGGTTATTTTTATTGAATGTGGGTCTGGAGAGATTATATTTATTTAAGCACCGCTTTCTGCGCAAACCAGGTACTTCGAAAAACCATTTCGTACGTTACTGCTAATTGAATAATTCCCAGTCCGTTATCATTGGCGTTTTTGCGTAAACTATGGAAGCCAACGTGTCGCCTGAATACGGGCTCCTTCCCCCTTGACTGTTAAAATCTCTAAGTATAATTTTCGTATCATATCTAGAACAGGCTTCGATGGTTCATTCTGTTGCCTCGTAGAAATTATCTACAATCTCTTCTGTAGAGGTATGAACGTTTATGAGGCTTATATTTCTAAATTTGCCAGCAAACGCAGATTGCTCATGGTTTGCTGGATAGCCACTATAATATATGATGTAGTTCTACGAGGAAATGCGCGAATCGTTCATCCGTTTTCGTTGCTGGATCCGTCGTTGTGGAATCTGTCCACTCTGAGACTCCTTTCGTAGCTCCGTAACATCGGCTCTCCGTATAGCCTTGTCAGCCCTACACAACCCCCCACCTGGAGGAACAGTTGGTACAATTTGTCCGGTTTTTAGGCACGGAAGCTCGATTCCATCCTTCAACGTGTGCAAGAATTTTCTTAGTAACCCCAGACTTTTTTCTAGCTAATGCACCCACAGTGCTGGATGTTGATGTTGATGTTTTATATATCTCCGGGTGCCGCAATGAAAATTTGATGAAGAAATGTTTGCGATATATAAAATACATATTTGGCCTTACATTTTACTGACCCGCATATAATACAATCAAAGGGGAAGGTAAGCAACAGGAAAAACGTGTCATCAACCCTTAGCATGCTCCACCTTTAAAAACAACAAAGGTTTATCTTTAAATTTGGCATACGTTCAGATTGACTCCATATTCGTTAGCTTAAAAAGCACCCTGTACTTAGTAATGGCAAGCCATTTGTTATTAAGTTTCCCAGATATTCGTCATGCTCTTATACCATCCAGGCAGTTTGCTAACTAAATATAGGGTCTACAAATAAGTTCTGTCGGTTTTCACAATAGTAGCGTAGCTTGTTTTTTATTCCATTGAACCACATTTCCAAACATTCATCGGAAAGATACTGTCAATAGGCGCAAATGTCAGTATAAATTATTTAATTGAAGTGTAAACAACAATACTTTTTTCATCAACGAAAATGGTTGGTTGAACGGTTTAAAAGTGGCGATTTTGACTTGCAAGACGAAGAGCGCGCCGGACGGCCAACAATTTTTGAAGATGAAGAATTAGAGGTATTGCTCGACCAAGATCCATCGCAAACGCAAGAAGAACTTGGAAAATCACTTGGAGTCACTCAGCAAGCCATTTCCCACCGTTTAAAAGCAATGGGAATGATCCGAAAGGTCGGAAATTGGGTTTCGTATGAACTGAAGCCAAGAGATGTCGAACGCCGTTTTTTCACGTGCGAACAACTGCTCCAACGACAAGAAAGGAAGGGTTTTCTGCATCGAATAGTTACTGGCGATGAAAAGTGGATCCATTACGATAACCCCAAGCGTCGGGCAACGTGGGGATACCCCGGCCATGCCTCATCATCGACGGCCAAAGCGAATATTCATGGTGAGAAGATCATGCTGTGTATATGGTGGGACCAGCTGGGTGTGGTATACTATGAGCTGCTAAAACCGAACGAAACGGTCACGGGCAACCTCTACCGACGTCAAATGATGCGTTTGAGCCGCGAACTCAAGAAAAAACGGCCGCAATACCAGCAAAGGCATGATAAAGTTATTTTGCAACATGACAACGCTCGCCCACATGTTGCACAGCCCGTTAAAACATATCTAGAAACGTTGAAATGGGAAGTCCAACCCCACCCGCCGTACTCCCCAGACATTGCTCCTTCTGATTACTATTTGTTCCGTATCTATGAATTGCCGGAAAGATGGAAGAAAGTTGTGGCTAGCGATGGGCAGTACTTTGAACAATGAATGTATAACCAATTTTTCACAATAAAGCTTCAAATTTAACAAAAAAACCGACAGAACTTATTTGTAGGCTCTATACATTGACGTTATTTGTAACTTAAACCGATATAACCGACTGACATCACGGGCACCAAGCATTAGACGAAGGACTACACAAACATGAATGAAGATATCCGAATTTTTAACAACCCAAGATCAATTTAAACTTCAAATCCTTGAAAATTCCGACTTCCAATTACTACAGCCTATATCGATTTTAAAATCATTGATATTATAAAATTGTTGAAATCTCAATATCAATGATGTTAAGTATTTTCGCGATTGTAAAGAGCCTTAAAATGAAAAGGGATCCGGAAACTTTGAACAAAAGCGTTAAATGCTATGCTGTACCCGGTAAAACAATAGGAAATTGTTTCCGTCATCAGGATGGCGTTACGCGAGGAATTTGTAAATGGAGGTCATTTTCTTTTCCTTCAATGAATCCCAGGTAACTGAGGAAGGAAAGCCAGGCATTCAATTTTTCCTAGGTACATTCTAACAAAAATCGCAAAGCCTTAATAAGTTCGTTGCCATTAAGATAACATCATGACATCTGATTTTATTATACTTCCGGTGAGCATATTTTGGTGGCCAAGGTAAATTCAATCAATGATATAGAACTATTGGGAAATTTCAAGGAGAAATTCAAAATCATTTCAAAAAGTGTGGAAAATCAGAAATAATTCACAAACCCGAATCTTGGTGTTAAAACGTTCTGTGATATTTTCTATGGGAAACGTTGGGGTCGGACCCGTGATATCTTTCAAATTAATTTTATTTTTTGAGTTACTGTCTTAACTATTGTTAACTGCTAGCGAGAGTGTTAATTAGCCATTAGCCATCTGTATATTAATCCGTTGACTTTTATTCTACGATAACTTATAAGATAATATATAATAATTTACGTAAAAAACAAGTCGGAATACCGGAAGCTCGAGCTTCGGGAATAAACGTTCTGTGTTCACCTTATGTGAAAAAATTCCACGCACATTTTTCCATCCATATATAGCCACAAATCTAACATATTTTTTCATATTTTTTCAAACTACAAGCATAGGTACATATTACAGACATAGATATTATCCTCACCCTTAATAAACAGACTGCCTATTACCGAATATTGTACATATCTAAATTGATCGCACCCATACTTTATAATATTTCCGATTTACTTCGTGCACAAAAGTATACATATGTACATATATAGTACTTATATTGAACACTGCTGGTTTAATGTACAAACATATCTATGCGAATTGGGCAAATTTCATTAGCACGTATATATACACATATACCCACATATGTCTGTCTGGATTGATATTGATACATAAATGATTAAAAAACTGAAACCAAATGCTTCTTTGCGACCCCCATTCATATGAGCTCAATTTGTTGTGCTATTGATACGTTGCAGAATGCACGAAATCGACAAAAAATGCAAAAGTTGAACCCTCTATAACTTTGCAAATAATAGTTGAAGTTCCTTCAAACTTAACCAAATTGTGCCTTATGTTATACCCTACACCAATTTACTTCTAGGATGAACCTAAGGGGGTTTCCTAAATTCCTGAAATATCGAAATACAATATTTATTAACTTTATTTGTGCTGATATCGGAACGGGATGCGATTTTTAAGGTTTTGTGTGAAACAAAACCTTATTAGAATCGAGACGGTGTCTGTCTGTTCGTCTGTCCGTCTGTCTGTCTGTCTGTCTGTCTGTCTGTCACACCTGATTTATTCGGAAACGGCTAGACCGATTGTCACGAAAATTGGTGAGAGTATGTAATCTGGTGTTCCCTTTACATTCAGTAAGTGGCGCCATCTTGTGTTGAGTTTAAGGGGGGGCCCCCATACATGTGAATGGAGGGTGCAAAATTTTTTTTCACAGAATGTAGCCATGTGGGGTATGAAATGAAAGGTCTCAATTAGTACTTTTCGAAACTGGTCCAATATTTGATATTGGGTGCAACATAGGGGAGTGAGGGTTGAAAATATGACCCCCAAAAAGTGTAACAGGTCTCGTTTTCAGAACCTATCCAACCGAAAAATCTGAAAAAAATCACAGTAGTGCATCTCTACGAAATCTAGGCCTCAAAATATATCCGGTTGCGATATTTGCACAAAAAAAGTTAATAATAGTATATTTCCACATTTTAGAAATTTACCCGGCACCCCCCTTATGTTCATTCCCAGAGTACAAAATTTGGCATGCGTTTAACGAAGAACATAATGCACAGTTTGGTCAAGTTTGAAGAAAATCCAACTATTATTAACAAAGTTATAGGGGGTGAAACTTCACAATTTTTCGTGAATTTCGTGCACTCTATAACCTGCATGACGTCATCATCACATATCAATTCGTCAATACCACAACGAAATGAGTTATTATGAATTGGGTGGAAAAGGATTATTTTGTTTCAGTTTTTTAGTCATTTGTCAACCAGACATATGTGTATGTGGTATATAATATATGCGTGCTAATGAACTATGCGGGTAGTGTCTAATTCAAATAGATATAAGAAGTAAATCCGAAATATCGGTACGATCAATTTATATACGTGCATATATGTGTACAGTATTCGGAAGTAGGCAGTTTGTTTGTTTAGGGTGAGCGTAATATCTATGGCTGTAATATGTACGTATGTCTCGTTGTTTGGAAAAATATGAAAGATTATGTTGGATTTTTAGCTATATACGGATAGAAAAATGTGCGTTGAAATTTCTTACATAAGATGAACACAAAACCTTTATACCCGAAGCGCGAGCTTCCGGTATTCCCACTTGTTTTCAGATTATTCGGTTGGATAGGTTCTAAGAACGAGACCTACTTCACTTTTTGGCGCACGCATTTTATGCCCTCACTCCTCTATCTTTCACCCAGTATCATAAACGATATCATTTTCAAAAAGTCTAATTATACCCTTTCCCTTTCCCCCACACATGAACATATTTGGTGAAAAAAAAATTACACTCCCCTCAAACTCAACATAAAATGACACCTTCTTACCAGATTTTGTGACAATTGGCTTAGCCGGTTTCGAGTGAATCGGTTGTGACAGACAGGCATACAGACATTGAATCGATTTTAATAAGGTTTTATTTTACACAAAACCTTAAAAACGCAAATTTGACCGACTATAATTATCATATAGTAGAAGCAGGTTATATACTGGGGAGCTGCGCGCCGGAAGATACTGCAAAGCGGCTTTGGACCATAGTTCCTAAATTGCCAGGTTGGGAAGGAACAGAATTGTCAACAAGTGCTGGGGATGATGTATCATGTGCACACATGGTGACAGTTTTCCTCTCGAAAGTCGCAACAATAAAGACCGAAGATCTCATGGATCTCTCAATCGCTCATAACGAGGATCTCCATGCGTGATTATGGAAAGGAGGAAGGCACGATCGGGGTAGATGACCGATCCCTGGAGGCAATCAAATGTCGGAGTTGCCATATCACCTATCGATTGGCAACATCCGGTATGTTACACGTGGGCAGGGAAAGCCGAGGAAAGACACCTTGAAGGAGACACCGGGTGAAAAACATACCGAGATCCCCGAAGAAGACTCGAAAGCCATAGAAGCGGAAAGGACTGGATCAGCCACGAAAGTAGAGCTGCTGCCCAGTGAAGGGCAGAAGCTGGACCACGTAGACCTAGGACTTCCCGTGCTCAGAGTGGACAGCGACGCGTAGAAAAGCGACATGTCGTCGGAGAAACAATAACAGAGCGAATGACCAGCACTAAGATAACACAAGGGCAAGCTTCAATGAGAACATTGGAATAGTGTTGGCTCAAGAGCCCTGGGTGTACCGAGGGCAGATTCGTGGTCTGCAAGGAGGAACCATGCAGGCAATTTTGATCCCTCTTGTGAAAAACCAAGAGTTTGAATAATCCTTACACGTAATTTAAAATATATATGTCTTTCAGAGTTGGACCTTGTGGCTATCCAACTCTCACTGGAAGCCGGGAGGAGCCCTCGAGGGGCAGTTGTGGCATCGGGATATTTCCTAGGAGACGAGAGCCGCATTCCACCAGAATAAGTCGCTAAACTGGTGAAGTACTGTGAAAAGAGGGCGTTACCACTTCTCCTCGGCTGCGATGCCAACGTCCATCACGCTGGGGAAGCATCGACACGAATCGAAGAGGTGAGTGCCTTCTTAAATTTATTTTTAGCAATAAGCTAGAAGCCCTGTACACCTCGGTGAGAGAGGGAAATGTGATTTCCGACAGAGTGGGCATATTGGAGCGATGGGTTGAGTATTTTGATAAACTTCTTAAAATATCGGCGAGTTGGAGGTCCCGCCACCTAAGACGACGGACAAATGCTGCCACCGCCAAGCATGGAAGAAACAGTCCGTGCAATCCACCGCCGAATTGGTTAAATATGGAGGCGACCAATTACACCAAGTGGTTCACCAACTGATGCTCAAAGTATGGGACAGCGAGCCAATGTCTGACGACTGACAACGAGGCATTATCTGTCTCATACATAAACAAGTCGGAACACCGGAGGCTGGCGCTTCGGGTATAAAGGTTTTGTGTTCATCTTATGTAAGAAACTTCAACGCACATTTTACTATTCGTATATAGCTACAAATCCAACATATTCCTTCATTCATTCTCTTCCAAACTAGATATACGTACATATTACAACAATAGATATTATCCTCGCAACAAACAAACAAACCGCCTATTTCCGAATACTGTACATATATATTCACGTATATAAATTGATCGTATCCATATTTCCGATTTACTCCACGTACAAAAGCATACATATGTACACATATAGTACGTATATTAGATTCGACTGGTTTAATGTACAAATATATCTACCTTAATTAGACACTACCCGTAAACTTCATTAGCACGCTTATACTATATATTATACCTACATACACACATATCTGGTTGGAGTAATTGATATTCATATACAAATGACTGAAAAACTGAAACAAAATAATTCTTTCCGACCCCATTCATAAGAACTCATTCCGGTGTGGTATTGATGAATTGATATGTGGTGATGACGTCATATAGGTTGAAGAGTGCACGAAACTCACAAAAAAATGACAAAGTTTGACCCCCTATAACTTTGTTAATAATAATTGGATTTTCTTCAAACTTGACCAACTTGTGCAGTATACCTATACCAAATTCTATGCTTCTGGGGTGAACATAACGGGGGTTACCGGATAAATTTCTAAAATGTGAAAATATACTATTATTAACTTTATTTGTGCAGATATCGGAACTGGATATATTTTGAGGTCTAGATTTCGTAGAGATGCACTACTGTGATTTTTTTCAGATTTTTCGGTTGGATAGGTTCTGAGAACGAGACCTGTTACACTTTTTGATGATCATATTTTGAGCCCTCACTCTCCTATGCTTCACCCAATATCAAATATGGAACTAGTTTCGAAAAGTACTAATTGAGCCCTTTGGCCACATTCTGTAAACAATTTTACAGCCTCCTTTCACATGTATGGGGAGGCCCCCCTTAAACTTAACGCAAAATGGTGCCAGTTGCTGCATGTAAAGGGAACGACAGATCACATACTCTTACCAATTTTCGTAACAATCGGTCCAGCCGAATAAATCGGGTGTGACAGACAGACAGACAGACAGACAGAGATCGACTCGGTTTTATTTCGCATAAAACCTTAAAAAGGGGATAGCACTCACCACGGGATGTACCATGGTGGAACAGGAACCTGGCCAGAATGAGAACAACCCGGCAAAACAAACCGCAAACTGGCCGAGGTACAACAAGTCGGGAAACCGGAAGCTGGGCGCTTCAGGTATGAAGGGTTTTGTTTGCTTCTTCTGTGAAATATTCTTCTCTTCACTGAAATATACTCAGTGTAGAACTATCCCATTTGTACGTAGCCCGTTAAGAATATGCATTTAGCATATCAAATTTAGTACTTCGTTAAAGACAACTTTGAACTACTGTAACTTTGTTACGAATAGTATGATTTTGATCAAACTTGGAGATGATATGCTTCATATTATATTTTATACTACTACCCACTTTTATAACTCTGAGATAAACTTAAGGGGGTTTTACTCAATTTTCCCAAACATATGGTAATATACTAGATATTATTAACTTTATTTGAATAGATATCGATATGGAGCGTATTTTGAGGCCTGGGTACCGCATAGAGGTAGCTTCATAATTTTTTTCAGATTTTTCGGTTGGGTAATTTCTGAGAATAGCTCCGTTAAAGAAATCATCACTTTGCACCCCTCCCACTCCCCGCCTTTTTAACAAATCTCAAAACTAAGACCGGCTTCGAAAAGTAATAATCAAGACCTTTCATTTGATGCCCCACATGACTATATTTGGTGAAAGAAATTTTTACACCTCCCTTTTACATGTATGGGGACCCTCCCTAAATCTCAACGTAGGAGGATATTACTCACTGCATGTCTGGAGGTCCGTAGTTCCCACCTTCTCACCAAATTTCGTGTCAATCGGTATAGCTGTTTCTGAGAAAAGTACCTGTGACAGACAGACAGACAGACGGAAAGACAGAGAGACATTGAACCGATTTTAATTAAAAAGGAAAGGAGAACTGGAAACTAGCAACGGAGTATGCTCAGAAGCTAGGCTAAGGTGGGCAGTGGGAACTTTGAAACCTATATATACCAAGGGCTTGGAGACGGGCAAGTGTGGTCTTCATTCCGAAATCGGGTAAAAAGGATCCTTTTCACTTTCAGACCAATTTGCCTAACATCATTCTTATTCAAAACCGTAGAGAAGGTCAAAGATAACTATATTAGAATTAACGTTCTAAAGTGTAATCCCCTACATCAGTGTCAACACACTTACCGGGCAGGACGGTCAACTGAATCTGCTTTGTATTAGCTGACGGATGTACGACGGGATGAGATAAAAATAAAAGAAATAGCACTATATGCGTTTTTTGGACATCGAAGAAGCATTCGGTAACATATCGCACACAGCGATACGAGATGCCCTGAGCCGAAAGGGAGTGGGAAGCAGCCTAGCTTTCTGGATGGGCAAAATGCTAGAGAGTAGGAAAATAGAAGTAACGATAGGAACAAATACCATTACCATGAATACTACTCAAGGTTGTCCACAGGGCGAGTGCTATCGCCGCTTATGTGGAGTATGGTAGTGGACGAACTCCTGGACGTGCTAACAAATACTAGAATACAGGTCCAAGGTTACGCGGACGACATTATTTTAATCTGTAGAGGCAAATATGAGGACATCCTATGTAATAGAATCCAAACTAGACTAAAGGTTACTAGTGCCTGATGCCGGAAGGTGTGATTGCCGATCAATCCAGCCAAAACCAGCATAGAACCATTCGCTAGGAAACGTAAGTTTGATCACCTGAGAGCCATAAGGTTACATGACATGGAGGTCAAACGAGAAACAGGGGTCAAATATTTGGGAATTACACTAGACTAAAAATTACTCTGGAATTCGCAAGTCGGAAAGCTACGAGGGCTCTGATGACTAAGTCTGCAGCCCGAAGATACTACTTTGGATATACACTGCAAAAGTAAGGCCAATGATTACCTACGGGGCGGTAATGTGGACAAAAAGAGGTGAACTCAGCACACAAGCCAGAAAGTTACGCAAACTCCAAAGACTGGCTTGCGTGGGTATCGGTGGGGCACACTAGCATATTCCAGGCGCAAATATACGCCACAGACACATGTGCCTCCTTTAATCTCCAAAGGAACAAAGGAACTACAGGGGGCAGAACATTGCTATTCTCACCGAGAGTCAAGCAGCGATCAAAGCACTTAGGTGAGGGATATGAATCGGAGCGCACAAAGGATTGATTAAACTTCACCAAAAAGAACCTCAATCATAGTGGGAATTCTCTCTGGTCACTGTCGGCTAAACTATCAGCCAGGGAAGTTGTGAATTGTAAAAACCTTGTATTTGTGGAGTGTTGCCCACCAACGAAAATTTTCGATATTATGGAGAAGAACGCTTTCTGTGAGCAATTACACGTCGTTCGGGAGAGACTTCTTGGAGATGACATTGTGACAGTGATGAATGAAATAAATATCAAGGTGGGTCTGACAACGCCTTGCTCGGACATGTAATGGATAGGCATGATCTTGGGGACCGTGCTCGTCACTGGCGGCACACTTTTTGAGAGCAGGTCAGACCATATCACAATAAGCAGTAAATTGAGGAGCTTTTCTTATAAATGTGCGTAACTAAAAAATGTGCTGGCTTCGAAAGGGGTCATCATCTGATCGCTACTTACCCTCACTTGTCAAACGGGAACGATTTTGCTACCACATCACGAAAGAGCTTGCAAACGGTCGTAAGCCTTACAGTACTCGCCCTCCGACAATTGGAGGGGTATTTACATGTTTTCTTTTGTCGCCAATATACTAGCTAAAATCTCGTCACAAGGAATGTCTCGTAAGAGTGATCGGTGTCGCATTATTGATACAAGACAAAAAGCAAACACCATGTCATTATAAACTTTCGATCTTTCTCTACCAGGATCATCCTTCAGCGGCTTACCGTATTTTAGAACGAATCCACCAAACCAGGCGCTGACGTCAACACTTTACCTGCGTGTGACCATCTGAGTCGGCAAATTTATCGAACGATATCTGCAACAGCAATTTATCGCTTGTTGCATAAGCAGTTTTCGTGAAGAAATACCATCAAGTGACCTACATTCAAGTTAGTTTTAAGTTGCAAAATTGGCGTTAAGTATCCTAATATATAGAAAACCTTGCAGTATCATTTTAACTTAAACCATAATAGGTTTTGCTCTTCTGAAAACCCGCCTGATTCCCATGTTCCCGGAAAATTGGCTCCGGTTTAATGACGATTTGTTATATCGATTCGATAATATGGAAGTAATCTGGCGGGAAATTGCCAACAATCCTGTATGTTGTCTGTCTTTCTGTTCCTATTAAAACTGGGCTACTTTCATCCGTCTGTCTGTCACACTGGGCCTGGATAGACCAGGGCGTGGGATTTTTACCCATTTAAACCTCCCTCGACTCGACCCTTCCGGTGGAATCACCACGGGTATTTTTCCAGCAGTATTCTCGGAGTCCATCGTCAGTGTAATTAGAGAGCCTGCATGCTTTCAAGTCGCTATCGAACAATAGCAGCAAGATAAGTAGGGTCACCAATCGTCACGAAGGACTTTCGCATAAAACTCCAGTTGGCCAAATTAAATACATTCCTCCCGCCCAGGATCATCACCGCGCAATATTTGTAGTCAGTCCAGTCATTAAAGCTGAAAATCGAGCGCGACCTCAGAATTCTTTCAGCCACAATATATTGACATAAAATTTGTGGTGGGATTAGAGGTTGGCATAAGAAACAAAAGTTATATAGCGCCAATGTGCGTATCCCCCCGCGGGGATGGAAACTTTTTTTTTCGCTATAACCACAAAAATTGAAACAAGTTGGGAAACCGGAAGCTTGACGCTTCAGATATAAAAGGTTTTGTGTTTCCCTATGTGAGGAGCATAACGTAGTTCTCCATTGGCTTATAGCATTGACCCGAGATATTTAACTCGCTCAGTTCTGGGCAGGTTACCACCATTGCCAGAACTCAGCGATATAAATATCTGGAGGGGCAGATTACTGCCATTGAAAGAACTGAGCGAGTTAAATATCTCGAGTCAATGCTACCAGCCAATGGAGAACTGCGTAATGAAATGTTTCAAGCATTAACGCCACCTGGATGAAGTGACATTCCCCAACTGGTGTTCTTTGTGATCGATGTATCAGCGCACGTCCCAAATCTAAAATTTACTGCAATGTCGTCTGTCTGCCGCTCTCTATAGTTTGAATGTTGACTATAAAGGACAATGAACGGCGTCTTGCGGTAATGGGGACGAAAATGTTGCATTGCACTGGTGGCGTGACACGTTTTGATCACGTCTGAAATGAGAATACCCGCGATCGATATGGGTTTGCACCGATCGTGGAAAAACTGCAAGAGAGGCGTTTTCGATGATGTGGTCACGTAATTCACGCTAACGAGTATTCAACAACCAGTATTGGTGAGAACATCGAAGTCAATGGTAAGCAAACAAAAAGCCGGCCAAAACAATGGTCGCATGATACACTGGATGGGGATTTGAAGGTCTCGCGATTACATCCTGATCAGGCATTTGTTAAAATAAAATGACGAAACCGATCACGACGAGCCGACCCCGCTTGTGAACTGAAGGCTGAAGAAAAAGAAGAAGATGTGAGGAGCGATGAGCCTGACAGTTCCGTGTCACATAGTTAAAAATTCTATTGGCATCTATTTTTTAGAAAGTAATTTAAATAAATCATTTGATGGAAAGCCCTATATTGAAATAGTCAACCTCATACGCCTCACACTCTGAGTTTAATATTATTAGCAAATGCCAAACATTTAACCAAAATCAAATATAAACAAGTCGGAATACCGGAAGCTCGTGCTTCGGGTATAAAGGTTTTGTGTTCATCTTATCTAAGAAATTTCAACGCACATTTTTCTAGCCCTATACAGCTACAAAACTACGAGACATACGTACATATTACAGCCGTAGATGTTACGCTCACCCTAAACAAACAAACTGTCTATTTTCGAATACTGTACACATATAGACACGTATATAAATTGATCGTACCCATATTTCTGATTTCTTATATTTATCTGAATTAGGCTCTACCCGCAAAGTTCATTAGCACTCATATACTATATACCTACATACACACATGTCTCGTTGGAATAATTGATATTTATATACAAATGATTAAAGAACTAAAACAAAATAATTCTTTTCCACCCAATTCATACGAACTTACTTCGCTGTGGTATTGACGAATTGATATGTGATGATGACGTCATGCAGGTTGTAGAGTGCACGAAATTCACAAAAAATGGTAAAGTTTTACCCCCTATAACTTTGTTAATAATAGTAGGATTTTCTTCAAACTTGACCAAATTGTGTATTATGTTCTTCGTTATATGCATGCCTGTACTTCTGGGATGAACATAAGGGGGGTGCCGGGTAAATTTCTAAAATGTGGAAATATACTATTATTAACTTTATTTGTGCAGATATCGGAACCGGATATATTTTGAGGCCTAGATTTCGTAGAAATGCACTACTGAGATTTTTTTCAGATTTTTCGGTTGGATAGGTTCTGAGAACGAGACCTGTTACACTTTTTGGGGGTCATATTTTGAGCCCTCACTCCCCTATGTTCCACCCAATATCAAATATTGAACCAGTTTCAAAAAGTACTAATTGAGACCTTTCATTTGATACCCCACATGGCCACATTTTATGAAAAAAAATTTTGCACTCTCCTTTTACATGTATGGCGAGCCCCCCCTTAAACTTAACGCGAAATGGCGTCAGTTGCTGCATGTAAAGGGAACGGCAGATCACATACTCCTACTAATTTTCGTGACAATCGGTTCAGCCGTTTCCGAATAAATCGGCTGTGACAGACAGACAGACAGACAGACAGACAGACGGACAGACAGACAGACAGACAGACAGACAGACAGACAGACAGACGGACAGACAGACATCGAATCGATTCTAATAAGGTTTTGTTTCACATAAAACCTTAAAAAGGGGCTAGGGAGAATTAGATTCTTCTTGAATGGAATTTTAATATTTCACTCGAATTTCAATTATTCTCGTTAATTATGACGTCAGCGTCTTATTTGTATTGCTCAGGATGTTGTTAATTAGCACGAAATTGATAAGTTTGAACTGCTTTCCCAATAATAGTTGGATTTTCATGAAACTTGGTATGTGTATGCACGACGGTGTCCTCTATGTCGGTGCAAAATTTAGTACACTTAGGAGTAACTTAAGGGGAGTTTTTTAGTCAATTTCTAAAAGTTGATAATATACTATTAGTAAATTTTTTGAGCAGATACCGGAATAGGACATCTCTCAAAGATTAGATTTCACATAAGTGTTTTACATTAACGCAACCTGGATGAAGTGGCGTTCCACAACTGGTGTCGTTTGTGATCGACGTATCAACGAACGTCTCAAATCTAAAATTTACCGCAATGTTGTCCGTCCAGTCGCTCTCTATAGTTCTGAGTGTTGGCCGACCATAAAAGACAATGAACGGCGTCTCGCGGTAATGGAGACGAAGATGCTACGTTGGACTAGTGGCGTCACACGTTTAGATCACATCCGAAATGAGGATATCCGCGATCGTTATGGGGTTGCACCGATCGTGGAAAAGTTGCGAGAGAGGCGTATTCGATGGTATGGTCACGCAATTCGTGCAAACGAGAATTCACTTGCAAAGATTGGTCTGAACATCGAAGTCGATGGTAAACGACCAAAAGGCAGACCTAAGCAACGGTGGCTTGATACGCTGGATGGGGATCTGAAAGCCTCGAGATTGCACTCAGATCAGGCATTCGATAGAGCCAAATGGCGAAGCCGATCACGACGAGCCGACCCCGCTTGTGAACGGGACAAAGGCTGAAGAAAGAGAAGAAGAAAAGATAAGTGTTTTACATAAAATCTTAAAAAGTGCTGCAGATAAGTAGATTCTTCATAAATGCGACTTTCACGCAAATGTCAATTATTCCGGGTAATGGAAAGCGGTAAATTCGCGCGAAATTGAACTGCTATAACTTTGGCGTTAATTGCCAGATTTCTACGAAACTTTGCATGTATATACGAAATATTGCTGCTATGCTGATACAAAATTCGGAAGTCCTAGGATGAATCTAAGGGGGATTTTTCAGTAAATTTCTAAAAAGTAGTAATATACTATGAGTAAGTTTATTTGAGCAAATATCGGAATGGGACATATTTTGAGGCCTAGATTTCATTTAAGCGCACCACCCTGATTTTTTTCGGATTTTTGGGATGGGTAGTTTCCGAAAATGAGTCTTGTCTCTCTTTAAGTGCGCACTTTTTGACTCGTTACTCACGAACTTTGCAATTCACGCCAAAATTTATGTCAGTTTTGGAAAGCACTAATCGATACCTTTCATTTGATATCCTACACGACTATATCCGATGAAAAAAATTTTTGTATCCCCCTTTGCATGTATGGGGAGCCCCATTTAAACTCCACCTAAATTTATGCCACTCACTGTATGCGTGGGATTTCATAGTTCCCATCTGTCCACCGAATTTCGTTCGGATCGGTTTAGCCGTTTTGGAGAAAAATGCGTGTGACAGACAGACAGACAGACAGACATTGAATCGATTTTAACAAGGTTTTGTTTTACACAAAACCTTAAAAACGGTCAATTCTAAGCAAAACATGTCTGATGAAACCGTATCGTACAAGCAGTAGTTTTCGAGTTCAACGGAAAAATGCATGTTTTTAAACGGTTTTTTTTTGCAAATAACTCGAAAGCAGAAACAAAGCATATTTAATAACAAAAAGAATGAACGTTATTTAATTTCTTGTAGATGCAATTTGGACTGAGTATTGGCTAAACAAAAAATCAATACTTTCAATACTTTAGTGAAAATTCAACAATGTTTTTTTTACAGCTCTCGAAAAGGCCTTTGAAATAAATAATCACCGAGGTATGATTAACTACTTGAATTATATAAAAATCAATGAAAACAAAGCCTTCCTCATAAACATTGAAATTAAGCCGAGTTCCCAATAATTTCTGAAAATTTGACGAATTTAAAGTACGTGGTTAAAAAGAGGTGATTAACCCAAAAAATATTGTAGTTTAAAAATAAACACATTTGTTTGTATACATTTCAGAAAATAAACAAGACGAAGAACCGGAAGCTGGACGCTTCAGAGATAAAAGATTTTTTGTGTTTCTTTTATAAAAACATTTGAGTGGACCTTTGCTCCATTTGTACCAAATAATATATGCATATTCTAGGTGAGAATATCCACTTTCGCTTGATACTGACATTCAATCATGAATTTGAACAAAACGATGGCTTTGTCCTATTATCACTTTGTTAGTAGTAGTGCGATTTTCACCAAACTTGGTAAAATCATGCTCTCCGTTATGGCCTACGTTCATCGTGGCCTACGTGATGAACTTAAGGGGGTTTTGCAGTCAAGTACTGAAAATTATAGGAATATTCTATTTTATTATCATTTGAACAGATATCGATATGGAGGGTATTTCGGACCCTAGGCACCATATAGTACCAACCTCTTGGTTTTTTTTTCAGATTTTCCGGTTGGGTAGTTTCCGAGAATGTGTTCGTGAAAGAAATGATCACTTTCGAGCCCCCGTATACAAACCTTTCAAGTGGTCAGTGGGTCAAAGGGTAGTATAGGTCCCAGGGCGAAACGGGGATTGGTATACATAATGGAGCATAAAACCTGGGAAATGCCTACTAAACCAACACTAACAGCTCTACTACCAAACCCTATCTCCACCTCCTCGTGGTGACCGCTG
The DNA here is from genome assembly GCF_905115235.1 of Hermetia illucens. NCBI lineage: Eukaryota > Metazoa > Arthropoda > Insecta > Diptera > Stratiomyidae > Hermetia > Hermetia illucens. The sequence goes on along the minus strand of NC_051851.1, from coordinate 97,571,956 downwards.
GGAGCTCTTTCTTAACGAAAAACTGCAGACGGAGTAGGATGAAGGCGAGTCTCCCGCGCCTAAAAACGAGACAAATTATACCAACTGGTCTTCCAGGTTGAGGGTTGGGTAGGGCTGGCAACCCCACACGGAAAACAACGAAGCCATAGCAGGAGCCTCGGACTGGACGGATTAAATAACGACGAACCCAGCAACAACATTGCAATAACGATTTGCGCATTTTCTCATGGAATGTGCGCTCCTTGTACAGAGATGAAGCTGCTGAGCAGCTAGCCGGTACCCTGTCGAAATATCGGGCTGATATAACAACGTTACAAGAGATGCGTTGGACAGGAACCGGTTTCCTGGAGAAGAGTCAATAGTGACCATCCAGTAACCCATGTGCTCGGAGTAGGTTTCTTAGTCAGCCAAAAAATGAAACCTGCTGTTATCGGCTTTCAAAACATAAGCGAACGGCTATGCACTCTGCGTTTGCGAGGCAAGTTCAGAAATATAAGCCTCATAAACGTTCACGCCCCTACAGAGGAGACTACAGAGTCGGAGAAGGATACTTTCTACGAGGCAGTAGAATGAACCCTCGAAGCCTGTCCCAGATATGATATTGAAATCACACTTGGGGATTTTAACAGCCAAGTAGGGAAGGAGCCCGTATTCAGGCGATACGTTGGCTCCCATAGCTTACAGGAAAAAACAAATGATAACGGACTGTGGATTATTCAATTAGCAGGGTCACATGAAACGGTTGTTGGAAGTACCTGGTTTTCGCGGAAAGCGGCCCACAAACATACATGGGACTTTCCAAACGGGACCACTTTCAACCAAATTGACCATGTATTGACCGAACGCCGTCACCTCTCACCCCAGCCGCAAGTTTTATCATCGAGTCAGCAGGATGAAGCCTTTTACACCTCGATAGCCATCCTGCCGAGACAAAGAAGCAAATCTGATTTCCGACGGAATGGGCATATTGGAGCGATGAGTTGAGTACTTTGATGGGCTATTGAATAACCAGAACATTACCTACATTACCTTACATAACCAGAAGGTCCCGCCAACTGAAGACGACGGACAAATACTGTGACCACCAAGTATAGGAGAAACAGTCCGTGCAACTCATCGGATAAAAAAATCATAAGTCGTCAGGAGCCGGTGGAAGTACAACCGAATTGGTAAAATATGGAGGCGACCAGTTACACCAAGCGATTCATCAACTTGTGCTCAAGGTATTATCAGTCTCATGCATAAAAAGGGAGATATCGTACAGTGCAGCAATTATAGAGGTATCACGTTGCGGAGTACTATCTATAAGATATTCTCCGGTATCTTGCTAGGCGGGATGGCCCCATACGCCATGGGCCCATACCAAAGAGACTTCACTCCAGGCAAATCAGTGACAGATCAGATTTTCTCTGTGCGGCAAGTGGTGGAAAAACTGTTGGACATATTCCGACAACAGTTACACCATCCATTCATCGACTTTAAAGCCGCCTATGATAGCACAGCCAGGGTAAAACTGTACACGGCCATGAGAGAATTCGGTATCCCGACGAAATTAATAAGAGTGACTAGGCTGACCCTGACCAATGTTCGAGGCCAGATAAAAGCAACAGGATTACTCTCAAGACCATTCGACATCAACACCCAGTCTACGGGGGGATACCCTATCATGCGTCCCCTTTAACCAGGCCCTCGAGAAAGTGATCCGTAATGCTGAGATAAATGCAAGAGATTCGATCCTCTTTAAATCCACCCAACTACTGGCCTATGCTGACGATATCCACATCATGGGAAGAACCACCCGAAACGTACAAACTCCGTTCATTCAGATCGAGCAGGCGGCGCGAGATCTTGGGCTGCACATCAATGAAGGCAAGACAAAGTATATGGTGGCAATGTCAGCACCGAAAATCAACCAACCAACAACATCAAACCGCACTGGTCAAACAGGAAGAATAAAGATAGGAGAATACAACTTTGAGACCGTTGATAATTTCTCCTATCTAGGGTCGAAAATCACAACCGATAACAGCTACGATGATGAAATCCACGCACGGTTGTTGTCAGCCAACAGAGCGTATTTCAGCTTGCAAAAACTATTCTGCTCGAAACGTCTCACCATATGGTCAAAGCTCTTACTGTACAAAACAATGATCTTGCCAATCCTCATGTATTCCTCGGAGACTTGGGTTCTTAGCAAGAAGAATTGCTAACTCCTAGCCACGTTCGAGAGAGGAATCCTCCGAAGAATTTTTGACCCCCTACATGAGGATGAACGATTCCGTAGCCTACATAACGACGAAATCTATGAGCGATACCATGACCGTTCGGTTGTGGATAAAATCAGGCTCAATAGGTTACGGTGGGCGGGTCACTTAATCCGTACGGATGAGGATGATCCAGCCCGGAAACTCTATAAGGGCAATATCTATAGTAGAAAGAGAAGACGAGGCAGACCCTGCCTAAGATGGAGCGATGGCGTAGGCCCGGACGCCAGTCAGCTTTTAGGGATATCGAATTGGTGGACCTCGGCGCAAAACCGGGATGTCTGGACTTCCATATTAAGGCAGGCGTAGACCGAATACCGGTTGTTGCGTCGTTGATTATGATGTATATCTACCTTTCATTTGATATAGCATATATGGTGAAAAAAAAATGTACGCTCTCCTTTCGCATGTGTGCCACCTTTCCGCCAAAATGTCGTGTCAATCGCTTTAACTGTTTCCGAAAAAAATACGTGTGACGGACAGACAAAAAAGGAACTGGGGATGTCGTCAGTGGATAAATTTCAGGAAAAAAGTACGCAACGTAATCTGCAGAGGTGAAACAGTGAAACGGAGTTATCTGATCGCCATTTGATGGGCCCTTCCCTTTAGCGCATTCTGCACTACTATTTTTTATTGTAATTATCCAATAGGATTTTTTCGTATGTATGTACACAGTGTAATAATATTATGAACGTAAAACTTTTTAATTTCTTTTCTCCAAAAGAGAAAATAGTGTAAACGTCCTTCACTTAGAGTTTATTATCTGCGTAGAATAAAAGTTTATATCTGCATCGCGCTGCACCCGGCGTCCTCTCTCTCCGGTGGTCAGCACGTGCCAGGCCGCGCCTGTGTCGGCGAAGTTGTTCTAACCGTCGACAATGCAGCCGATGGTTCTTGACTCCGATGTGCCACCACATCACTTTGCTCTCAGCTGAAACCGGGTGGGTTTAGCAGAGAAACCGGACAATGGGGTTACCGGACAATCCTGACGCTTTGCGGAACATCCCCCGATTTGGCGAAGAGAGGAGGAGACCCATTTGGGTTCACCCCGAACGTCGAGCTTGAAGGAGTGCTGCCGTCGCTCCAGAAATTAAAAGGGACCCTCACATGGTGCGTCCAGCGGCTTTCGAGGAAAGTCCACCCTAATGAGGACCTGCGAGCATGTCTCGAGTTCCCTCGGGGTCCCTACTTAGGACGCCGTATGTCAGTAAGGTGGAGTTGGCCGCAGTTTCAAAACCGCGTTCTGAGCAGACGCAGCATGCTGGAGTCGCTAAACCGTGCTCTGATATCCAGCACAGCAGCAGCTCCTCTCAATAAGCTGCGTAAAGGGCGAGGAGGACGGAAGGGAAGGACTGCGACCACGACGGATCGTCGCGAGCCATTAAGGCAGCCTTTAGTGTCCGGTGCTTACGTTCCAGCATCCTATTGGAGTGCGAAAATCCAGGAGCTTGCCCAACTCCGAGAAAAGAGTAGACGCATAATGCTTTCCCTGGTCCGTGATGATTACGGCTGGTATACCAGAGTGCGGAATCCATTCTGGACCGATGGCCTCGACACATGATTGTGCCGTAATATCAGTTAGAGGGCAGGCCACCGCGTAAACCTGTCGATGATTGTGAGGCAATACTTTTATCCGTGAGAGTCTCGCAAAGAGCCAATAATCTCGAGGCGAATGGTGTAGAAGCGCTTGATAGACCGAGATAATACGCCTACTTCCTTTTTTACGGGCTTGTTAATCTTACACTTCTGGCACGCGATGCACTGTCTGGCCCAAGTATTTTCCAATTGTTCACAAAGTTGAAACTGTAAACCTCCGTTGAAAGTAAAGGTATCCCAATAAATACAAAAGAAAAGTATAAATATTTTCTTAGTAATATAGAGTATCAAAAGAAAGATCTCGATTAGTACCCCAAAACAGATTACCATTTTGACATCAGTTGCAAGTTGGGGAAGAGGGTGGATGGAGTCGTTAAAAGTATGTCACTTAAATGAAGGAGTAATATTCAGACCTTCCGCCCGCGCTATCTGGCATCTCGATGTAGTACCCACCATATCGATATTTGGTCAAATAAAATGGATAATAGTATATTTCATATTTAGGAAACTTAATTCAAGGGGTATTAGCCCCTTGAATTCATCACACAGCTTTACAACCTATTGTTTTAGATGGTCGCAGTGCCAAAGTTATAAAAAATTCATAATACTACGAATATCTAATGATTGAAAAGGACGACCTTGTGTTCCTTGACATCATTGTTATCATTCTACCATTGTTTTTCGTCGTTTGCGAATTGGCAATCATTTGGAACATTTCATTTCAGATATCCTTAAATTCTTTTATCAGTTGGTACTTCTGCTCTCAAACTAATATTTGCTTTCTTCTTAAGAACCTGAAGATTCAATAACGGCAGCTGTTCGAAACCCATTCTCTTATAAAAAATATATCATTTATGACAAATTATTCGCTTAGAAAACAAAAGCATATCTTAGATTTAAGCAAATATCAACACCCACATTGCATAGTATCATTCCCAAGCAGCTCAAAGTGAAATATGATACTTCATCAATTTCCACCTTTATTACATTGAGATATTCCCACATAAGATACTCGGATAAAGCAGACGTACGCCGAGGATAAATTTCCCGCATAAAAGACTCACAAACCGGTGACACTCAAAAAGCAAACAACAATACACCACTTAACTGCTGGCATCACTCTTAATATATCAATGCGACGATTGTCATTCACAACTTGATAGAGCCCAGCGAATCTCCCCAATGTTTCATTTACTGACTTCCCTTTGCCTTGCAGGTGATAAATGAGGCTAGGTCTAAAGGCAGCAGCAGCAACAACGTAATCGAGCATCTAAAACTTGTACTTGTACCATTAGAAGTTTACAAAGAAAATCTAGCAGTTCAGATATCTGACACAAAAGCCATATATGTGTCATGCCGAGTCCTAGCGGGGGAGAAGGAGGAAGCAAAAAGTTACTTTGTATGCTGAACAAATGTAGTAGCAGAACGAAAATAGCTTTCCATATGCGAGGAGACAATCCATGGTATTTACACACACTAAGCGCATTTTACAAAGCAGGGAAGGCGAGAAGGAGAGTGTGCTCGTAAGAGGAATGTGGCTAGAGAATTCCAGCCCCTACTGCTTTGTAAATGCAGCCTCCCCTTAATTCCGTCGGAGGTATTACAGAAGTTGTGTTTATTTTAGGCAACTTTTCCAACGTGACTAGGATCCATGAAGCACCAATGTGTCCTGAATGAGCCAACTATTACGGCAGGACATTGAATTCAGATATTGCCTTGATTGAGCATCCCTAAGTGCCTACTTAAGTACAATCTGGTAACTTGAGGAAGTTTAGATACTTTGGGCGTCCCTACTTATTCATCTTTTCCTGAGTAATGGATTTTTTTGTATAAATGTAACTGAAGCAAATAAAGCAATTCAAGGATGAACCTTCCGTATACTTTCTTCTTCAATAGTTGCTAACTATTTACACGGGAACAGAATACAATTGAATGATTGACTGGGTGCTCCGCCGTAACTCCCATTTCGCTAAACATATTCAGACAGGTTACTAAATTTATTGGGATTGGCAGAAAAAACATGCCGAGAAAATCTAAACAATAGGTCGTCCAAAAAACACGGCTACATGTTTCTAAGGTTTTGTATGTTTCGATTAAATGTCTGTCATTCTGTCTACCTACCCCACCCAATTCACGTGCAGACCACTGAACCTATTTTCTCGCAATTTCATGAAAACATGTCGTCTGTGAAGCCCTTTATATGCATTGAATGGCTTGATTTTGTGTTAAATATGGGGCGGGGATTTGCGGCCGCCAATACAAGTGAAAGGAGGCTGTAGATTTTTTTATCAGCTTATATGATCATGTGTTGTGTTAAATGAAGGGGATCAATTAGTATTCTTCAAAACTAACTTTAAATATCTGGTGGAAATTAAGGGAAGTAGGATTGAAAGTGAATATACTATAAGCAGAACAGGCTCGCTCTCAGAACCTACCAGCCTGAAAATCCCTAAAAAACGGATCAAATCGCATTGCCACCTCTCAGGGTTTCCATAATGTCATTCAAGAAGTCGAACTATTTGATAACTGGCTGATGAAGCTCACCATTATCTCACCAGGATGCCTTCCGGCAATTTTTCGATCCATAAACCTGCAATGTACCTGTTAATGACTATATCATCATTGCAGTCAACCTTAATGGTCATATGTGTGAAAAGGCAGACAGCACCAGCTGCCATATGGCAACCATGATCTTGTACTTGTGAATATAAGGTTCATCAAATGATTGTCTCATCTTCAAATACTTTTTGGTAGGAACATTAAAGCGCAAATCGACTTCTTCTTTTTATTTGCCCTTTGTCCCGTTCGCGATCGGGGTCGACTCACCGTGATTGGTCGCACCTGGATACAGTTGCAAGGCTTTCAAACTGGTCTTTTACCATTGACTTCGATGTTTAGACTAATCTTGTCAAATGAATAGCAAACCATCGAAGACGCCTCTCTCGTAATTTTTCCCCGATCGGTACAACCGCATATCGACCGCGAATATGCTCATTTTGGATGTGCTCAAGGCGGGTTACGTCACTAGTTCAACACAACATCTTCGTCTCCACTACCGCAAGACGCTGTTCATTATTTTTTATAGTCGCCCAACAGTCAGGACCACAGAGGGCGGCACTGCGGACGACATTGCGGTAAATTTTAGATTTGATACGCTGGTGGATACGTCAATTACAAAGGACACCAGTTGTGGAACGTCAGTTCATCAAGGTTGTCCTAATACATAAAACAATTTCATAACGCAGTCCTCCATTGGTTGATACTATTGACCCGAGATATTTAAATCACTCAGTTCTGGGCAGGTGGCTAAATAAATCGACTATATTTTCATAAAGCACATTCTACCACTGACTACAAGGTTAAGATAAAACCGGGTGGGGAACGCGCTGGCCCGAAAGCCAACCAACCAACAATTTTCGGCCCCCTACATGAGGATGGACGATTCCGTAGCCTACATAACGACGAAATCTATTAGCGATACCATGACCGTTCGGTTGTGGATAAAATCCGGCTCAATAGGTTACGGTGGGCGGGTCGCTTAATCTGTATGGATGAGGATGATCCAGCCCGGAAAGTCTATAAGGGCAATATCTATAGTAGAAAAAGAAGACGAGGCAGACCTTGCCTAAGATGGAGCGATGGCGTAGGCCAGGACGCCAGTCAGCTTTTGGGGATATCGAATTGGTGGACCTCTGCGCAAAACCGGGATGCCTGGAGTTCCTTATTAAGGCAAGCTTAGACCGGATACCGGTTGTTGCGCCGTTGATAATAATGATGATTGCGTGAGAGGAAGAAAAAAATAATCTTACTTACACGATTACCAACCATTACGAATGTGGAAGTATCGTGGAAACAAGTTAATGACACGGATATGGTCTATACAACCCTCGAGGTGACCACCCTATGTAAATAGTTCATCAATTGAGGTATATGGCTTTGGAATGACGATGTTCAAATGAAGGTCCGTGAAAAGAAACGCCTCTACATTAAGTTTCTCGATAATAAAATGTTGGCCAATAGGAAAATTTACAAGAGTGCCAACTGAGAAGCAAAAAAAGCAACCGCTATCACCCGAGCGGTCTATTACAAAGATCTTTGCGATAAACTGCCAGTCGGGGTAGCAAGAAAAATCTGTACCAATTTGTCAAAAGCCGACACGAACACAGAGGACATCGCATAATTCTGTTGCGAGAATATTTCGAACATATTTCAACGGAAGGATTTGTTCATCCATCATCTCCACAAGTATTACCGACATCTGGAACAAATCTACCTGTCAGCGCCGCTTAGTCGAGGAGGGCAATCAGACCCGAATTCACGAGGGGCTTATCTAAAGTGATTCTTTCCACAAACTTTCACTGAATGTGACCTGGTATCATACCAACGGAATGACTATCTGAGAGCATATATTCTTGGAGAATTCCTGAAGGATATACTCTCGACCCGGTTATTTGCGGTTGGCCCCCTTCTGACAGTTTCATGGAGGTTGTGTTGGTGTCCATATCGCGGGCAGAGCTTCTCGTGGGCTCAAGTGTGGAGTTGCACTGTACAAATCGGGCGCTGTACCCCTTAGTTGTGGCAGACGTGTTAGATAGGCTTCGCATCCACTTGTATGAATGCTGAACCTGCACTCAGTACAAACCAGTACCGCTGTCCCAGTCACGGCCTGGCTCTAATTTTACACCGTGGGATGATGCCTACACGGCAGGTGCTCACGTTAAACGCTGCATGATCTTTATGTCAAGGCCACTCGACTCATTTGCTATGCTCTGCGACAACACTTAGTGCCAGAAGAGCTCTTACGCTGGTTTAAATTACTCTACCACGATCCGAAGAGTAAAGTTCAAAGCGGATGTATCAAAATCGCTTTGTGTTTTTGTCGGTGTTTATCAGGGAAACGCCCTCACCACTCCTCTTTGTCCTTGTTATGGGCACTATTACACGGGACATTCTACGTTCAAAGGGCTATACAATGATTTATCTAGATAGCGTTTTCCTAACGTCTAATAGCAAAAATTATCTGGCGCAATTTGTTCAAAAATGGAATGATCGCCTCATGCAACACGGACTCAGATTGAATCTAACTAACACAGACACAGACATATCAATGTTATCAGCCAATGAGGAACTGCGTTCTGAAATTGCTTCACGCATTGGGGCAAATTGCATGAAGTGGTGTTCCACAACTGGTATTGTTTGTAATCGACGTATCAACGAATGTCTCAAATCTAAAATTTACCGCAATGTCATCCTCCCTGTCGTCCTCTGTAGTGTTGAAGGTTAGGAAACTATAAAAGACAATGACCGGCGTCTCGCGGTAATGGAGACGAAGATGTTACGTTGGACTAGCGACGTGACACGCCAAAATGAGGGTATCCGAGATAGACATGGGGTTACACCTAACGTAGATTACGAGAAATGTGTTTTCGATGGTATGGTCACGTGATTCACCCGAAAGCACTTCACGTAATTACGAGAATTCACTTGTGAAGATTGGTGTGAACATCGAAGTCGATGGGAAACCGCCAAAACGCCGGCCGAAACAACGGTGGCCTGATACGCGATTTAAAAGCCTTGCATTCAGGCCTTGCCTTTGACAAAACAAAACGACGTGACTGACCACGACGAACCGACCCCGCTTGTGAACGGGGCAGAGACTAAAATAAAAGGAAGAAGGTGGTGGATCTCTAGGGAGCACTTCTCTCACCTTCTCGGCACTGTGATATTCTACTTTGGTTAACCAACGGGAAGTAAGCATGAATTCGATATTGGACTGATGCGTATCGCATTTGCCAGGCGCTGCCCAACTACCAGTACAAACTAGAAGTGGAGGAGGATTTTCCAAAGGTAGATTTCTGATGCCATCTTGCTCGGATATGTAACGAGAAAAAACGGAGACCGCATCGCGAAGGAACATGTGGCTGGCTGTAAATCTTCCGGTGGTCTGACCAGGAACATTTACGATCGACTTGTCACCCGCGAGCAGTCTAGTAGTTGTAAGGAGCATTTCACCACGGCTCTCAATCATATAACATCTGAGGAAACTCCACCTTTCGTGGATGAAATAGGCAGTCATCGTAACATGTGGATAAGGGTTGCTCCTCCAATCAAAACTGCACCTATCTCGACCATCAATATACAATTTAAGGCAAGAACAATTGGTTTCGCAGTTCCCCAGCCGAACTACTTCTTGTAGCTCCTGCACTCCTTACAGAGATACTTCTTCCACTCATCCGAACATCCTTGGAATCCGAGATCTTTCTCGATGAATGGAAGAAGAGGATGATAGTGAAGATTGTGAAAAAGGACGCTCGACTCATTACTACTTTTTTCATGCAAATTAATGCAGCAGCGGACAAGAATGCAGCTGAAGTTTCCGCGTTAAGTCTGCTAATGGCAAAATTTGCGGACCTATGTCTAGCAGGCGATATCTTTTAATGAGCAGCACCGTCTGTTTTGCTCTACGGCTCGGAGGTATGGGTTAATGCTCCTGGCAAAGAGCTATACCGTACGCGTCTTGTTCAAGGACAGACAGAGGGAACTTTGCGTAACATCTGCCTATCGTCTCTGAACCGTCCGTGACAGTGATCGTGGGAGTGATTCCTGTTGCGAATCTTGCTCAAGAGCGTAAAGTTATGTACCAACGCAGGGGAAAAGACTCAAGGAAGGTGGTTGCTCGAGAAGAACGGCAACGTAACTAAATAGCTGGCAAGTCTCTTGACAAAGCGAGACAAAAGGCAGGTGGACTACGCGGCGACCGAGTCGAGTTTTCCTTGTGAAATTGAATTCGGCAACAATTTTAAACACAGGGGAGCTCTCTCCAGACAGCAGGCAAATACTGATGACCGCTGACAGCTAGGGCTATGTTGCGCGGTATGTTTGAGTTCTTCTTGATTTAAAGCAGATGAGGCTCCGCCGGTTGAGGGGCCGGATGGTAGAAGGTTCTTGGAAGTTAACAGTTCCCTTAATACTCCACCCCTCGCTTGTTGATGAGAGGAATTCCCTGAATTGAAAGCTCCTCACAGCGAAAGAGCGGGAGGGCTAGCCCGAAGTAATATGGCAAAATATTCCACACTAGTTTTCTGACGACGGGGACGTGTCTAATCCGCCGGTGTGCCGTTGCGATAGTCTAACACTCTGTGCGTAAACGCTATTACCCGCATTATCCCGAAAAAAATGTAATCTTATTTAATTACTATTTATTAAGTCTTATATAATAAACAAAAAAAAAAAATATTTTTTCCCCACTACTTTGTAATGTTAAACTCTTTTTACCATGTCAGCAGTACTAACCTTCTATATTTCCGTCGCGTGAGTCATAAACCTGAAAAGATAGATTCCATAAGTTTGCTTTAGCATATAAAGATTCTACACAAAATTCATCATAATCATTATTGAACACTTAAGGCTGCGGAGCGTTTCGATTGAGTCCTCACTTATTTAATCATAATCAAACGGGACCATATTTTTCTAACATAATATTTTATGTCGCTGATCAAGACATGGGAAATGCTTCTGAAAACTGACAAAACTAAACACAATGGTCAGCCATCTAATCACTAACCATATCGAACAACGCTTAACTTTCGAGTCAGACAAGAAACGGGGTTCTTCTTCAAAATGTTTTTTGTTTCCAATTTTAATTTCGTTTCTTTATTTTTATATGATACTTCAGTGAAACTAGTTGTTCATGTCGATAAAATAACTCATTATCTGTCAATGTTCCAATCAAACGATTGTTTTCCAAAGTATAATACCAACCAACTAACGACATGCACAATTGAAGGCTTGGACATTTATCGTCATCGGTAAGTTTAATTTAATTAATTTTATCGGAAGTGGACACGTTTCTCCAAGGAAATAATTATGTTGGATCATTAAGCTTACATTATGTTATATTTGAGAGAATCATCAGCTGCATTAGTTGAGGACCCAGAGAAAGGAGTATATTCCATCCACCTGAAACCTAGCAGTTACAGTAAGCTGGACTATGACAAATGAGCATACATCAACCGGCTCACACTGTGCGCCTTAGTTTTAATGGACTTTTTTTGTTGGAATGAAGACAATTCAGTCCGATTCAATTTACTTCCTTTTCCAAATCCAGTTAGCCAAAGTCGTTGCTCTGTGAGAAAGCAAACAAATATCATAAGCGTAGTTCAGGTATTTGAGGTTCTCTGGAGTACAGGAAGGAATACTATGGATAACAGGATACAACCGAACTCCGCAGGCAATTCCAAAATGATCTGAATGAGACCCAACTGACTTATGATAGGCTCTGTAGTTGAACAATGTACCACCAATGACGCCGTTCCTTCATTGGGGGTCACCATTGGAAAATAACACTGCACTATTGAGATGTTCCTAATTCTGAACCAGAATCTCGCAGTACATATTTTGTCGGACACCCATGAAATGAGGGAGCGCCTAATCCGACACCAGACTCCCGCTCACTTCCAGCAAATTTGCCAAAATAATTCCCATAATGATTAAATATATTTGTGCAAGTTTTAGATTATGGAAGTATCTTCCTTTTATCTGTTAAGGGCCACATACAACTGTCCCTATATTCTCGAACACCAAATAGGAATACACTCGTTCAACAGGGAGAACTTAGAAACAATTACCTTCCCCTTTATTAGGATGGATCGTATTCGTATATCTTCCAACCCCACTTTAAGGCGCTGTTACATAGCGGGAATATAATGCTTCTCGCCTTCTCGATCATAACTCTCATGGACCTTAAGTATCATTTCCCCATCAATGGTGGGATGATTTTGGTCAGAGGGAATTGCTCAGCCTTCCCCCTATTCAAAAAAGGCCACTATCTATTTCATCAAACGGAATTACTGAATGTCCTTGACTCAGCTGGTTATCACAAAGCTTCAGCTGATGGCATCTGATTACCAGCAATTCCGGTTAGTTGAAAGATTATGGCAGCAAGGGTATGAGTGGGAAGATAAAATTTCGTATTTTGTTCGAGAGCAGTTCGCAATGGTGTGGTGTTTTGGCATGCAGTAGGACTGCTTTCAACGTGTCACAAACCGGTTTTACCGAAGAAACATTGCCATAGGGGAAAATGACCTTGTGTTGCCTCTTTTGGTATCCTTGTCGTATTTCAAGCAGCGAAAGGTACAAATCATTGGATTGTTATTAGTAGCGACTAGTATTAACCGTTATGCCGCACTTTAAGAGGTCACAATACACCCCCTCTTCCCGTCCGACCGAACACAGTGCATCGTTTTCCTCCTAACGCGATTCGTCATATATTCCCAAACAAAATATGCATATGGACATACATATTAAAAAAAATTGATCTAACGCATCTTCACAGGAGGTGAAACTGCCTAGGCAAGTCTTGAATTTTTGCGGGACAAAAATATAGCGCCCAGTGGGTGGGGCTTTTTAGTTAAGATCGCAGTTGTATTGTGCGCATCATCATTGACATTGGTTCTCATTTTTGTGATGGTTTTAGTGCATCTGGCCGCGTTTGATATAGAAATTTTTCAGCTTGGTGCCAAAAGCAATCGTAGAAGGCGGCGATCCCGATATTGCAATGACACTTCATCCATTTCCTATTGTATTCTATTCTATCTATGTATTGGTTGTTTATAGCTGGTTGCTAAGCCACATGGATTCGCACACGCAGAAATGCTATAGCAACGCGATACACAGTAGATTGACATTTACGAAGAACACACTGCGATCTTGACTTGGTCTGGATGATTCATTTTTAAGGTTTTGTATGAAACAAAACCTTATTAGAATTGAGTCAATGTCCGTCTACCTGTCACATCCGATTTATTAGGAAACGGCTGGACCGATTATCACGAAAATTAGTGAGAGCGTGTAGTCTTTTATTCCCTTTACATACAGCAAGGCGCCGTTTAATGTTAAGTTTAAGGGGGCCCCCATACATGTGAATGGAGGGTGCAAATTATTTTGCAGAATATGGTCAGTGGGATAACAAATGAAAGGGCTCAATTAGTACTTTTTGAAACTTGTCCAATATCTGATATCGGGAGAAGCGTAGAGGAGTGAGAGCTCAAAATATGACCCACAAAAAGTGTAACAAGTCTTCTCAGAACCTGTCCAGCCGAAAAAGCCTAAAACATCACACGTGTGTATCTAAACGAAATCTAGGCCTCATAATACATACCGTTCCGATATCTGTGTAAGTAAAGTTAATAATAGTATATTACCATAATTTAAAAGTTCATACTAGAACTACAAAATTTGATACAAGCATAATGGATAACATAAATCCAACTATTATTAACAAAGTTATAGAAGATGAAACTTTTACATTTTGTGTGAATTTTGTGCATTTAAAAACGTGTATGACGTCATCATAACATAACAATTCATTAATATCACAACAAGGTGAGCTGACGTGAATCGAAGGTCGCAAGGAAACATTTCCTTTTAGTTTTTTAATCATTTGAATATCAATATCAATTACTCCGTACAGCCATATGTATGGGGTCGTGCCTAATTCAGATAAATATATTTGTACATTGACCAAGCGGTATTCAATACACGTACTTTATATGTACATATGTATACTTTTATGCAGGAATTAAATCGAAAATAGGTGCACGATCGATTTATATACATGTATTGTATATAGAGTATTCGGTAATAGATAATGTTTGTTTATTTAGCGTGAACATAATATCTACGTCTGTAATATTTAAGTATATCTGTTCAGCGGTTCTAGAGAAAATTGAGTCTGACCGAAAGACAGACAGGTGTCACACAAAACATTAAAAAGAATCTACTTTTCATCAGCATTAATAATCCGACACAAAAGCGGTTTTTTTGTACCGTATGAACAAAATTTCGCAAATGCCCTTCCGTCTCTCCATCGCTCTTTTATTCACTTATGTGGAACCTATTTGTGACTTTCTGGAACTTATCTAACCTTCGTAAACGCTTGAAAACAGCTCGTTGACTTACGGTGCTGCGGGTTGTTCTTATGTTTGCGAATCATGTTCGTCCAATAATGCCTGCAACTTCGCATTATCTCACTTTTTTAATTTTCCGCAATCCTCACTCATCACTTTGAAACCCCGAAACTATCGAAGTGATTGGTATCGTTCGGTAGGAGTTTTTCGCAAATGAAAACAAAAAATTAATAATATCCATGAATGCTTGTTATTTGGTGTACAATGCGACATATTTAACACAACATCACACACACCCATGCAAAATCTTTTTGAGTTTATCCTGTATGCGCATTTGGCACTTGCCTAACAAAGTGGCATGAATGCAAAATTTTTATACCAAATACGGCATTGGTGGGCCATCTATTTTCCCAAATCGGCATTTCATAGTTGTACATCTAGTAGTTTACAGATACTCCATTTCTAGAGATAACGACAGTTGAGGTTACAATAGACCAAGTATTATAGTTATAAATCAACCGAAGTCAGAGGACTCAGCACATTTCAGTTCACGACTTTCATTATTTAATCGCCTAGTGAATATGATTGACAGATGTTTGAGATGGAAAAATAAGGGCAGATCCAGAGCTAGCAAGCGAATTACAGATCAGATCGTAGCATTGTAATGGCATTCTTGTAGAGAAAGCTCAGGAAGCTTATGATAAGTTTTCTTTTCCGTAGAATATAGTCTGAAGGAGGTTCTCTAAGAGGTAATGCTCAGCTACTTAACCCGACCAGAGAAACCGAATTTACCAAAAATTCCTTAATTCAACCCCCGTTGGGAATGAATTATAAGCTGACATAATGTTCATACTGCGCTGCCATGCCACGACTGTAAATGGGGTTCGTCGAAACCCTTTTTGTTGCTTCAAATAAACACTTGAAAATTTGATGAACAGCAGTATTTTTTTATAGCTCACACCTCCTCAATAGAGTCCAAAAGGCATGTGATGACGATATGAAGAGGCCAAGCAGGGTGCTTGTTGGAGCTTTAGTCCAAGGACCAACTTCTGCCCCTCCCAATGCACAGAAATCAATAATTCACTTTATACTGGGCGAATGTAGGGGTTTGTTATCTCCAGTAAATGCGTAGATCTCCAGTAGCTTCTCCCCGATAAAACAACGTGAGGAACGCACTGGTCGATTTCGTGAGAAGAAAGAAGAAATGATGAAGAATCGCGGAACCAAGTCAAAGACACGGTCCACGATAAATTTTCAAAATATAATAATATACTATTATTAACTTGATTTGAGCAGATATCGTAACGAGGAATATTTTGAGGCGTAGATACCATGTACACGGATAACCGTGTTTTTTTAGGTAGGTAGGCCTTTTAGGTGAGGTAGTTTCTGAGAACGGGTCCTTGAAATAATTGACCTCTTTCGGACCCCCGAATTCCCTTTGCAACTCACGCCTAATATAACTATAACCTTTCATTTGATACCCTACATGACCAAAATACGGGGAAAATAATATGATGGGGACCCCTAATTATGAATAATAAACACAGGTGAAAACCTACCCGGTCCCAGATAAGATTTTGCGTGCAACAGGTCATGTCGATTTTCATGTAGCCAGCTCTCCCTCTATGAGAACCACTGGTACTATATTTCCAAAACCCTGCACAGTAAAATATTTCCCTTTCCCCTCCTTCATGTATGGTTGATTCTCTGGGTATCGTTCCCATATCCACTTTTTAGTCCCAATGGGTGCTCTGGCCCCACCTACCCAAACTGCGTATAAGTATTTCCACGCAGGAATATTTCCAAATGCGCTAATGTGCATATTCATAACGCATCCTCCGGGCGCACGCAAGAACTTGCCAGGCAGAGTATTTTGTAACTCCATGCAGTACATTGGTGGGTGGTCAAAGGGTAGTATAGGTCCTAGGGCAAAACGTGGATTGGTACCCACGATGGAGCACAAAACCTGGGAAATGCCTGCTGAATCAACACCAACAGCTCTACTACCAAACCCTATCTCCACCTCCACGTGGTGACCGCTGGGAGCCCTTTCTTAACAAAAAGCTGCAGACGAAGAAAGATAAAGGCGAGTCTCCCGCGCCTAAAAACGCCTAAAACAAATCGTACCAACTGGTCCTCCAGGTTGGGGGTTGGGTAGGGCTGACAACCCTACATGGAAAACAACTTGTTACGAAGCCACAACAAAAAAAAAGTTTCGCATTGGACGGATTACACAACGACGAACCCGGCAGCGACAACGGAATAACGATTTACGCATTTTCTTATGAAACGTGCGCTCCCTGTACAGAGATGAAGCTGATGAGCAGCTAGCCGATACCCTGTCCCAATATAGGGCTGGTGTAACAGCGTTACAGGAGATGCGTTGGACAGGGACCGGTTTTCTGGAGAAGAGTCAATACACCATATATTGTAGTGGCCATCCAGTAAACCATGTGCTCGGAGTAGGTTTCTTAGTCAGCCAAAAAATGAAACTTCCTGTTATTGGCTTTCAAAACATAAGCGAACGGCTGTGCACTCTGCGCTTGCGAGGCAAGTTTAGAAATATAAGCCTCATTAACGTTCACGCCCCTACAGAGGAGACTCCAGGAGCCGATGGAATTACAGTCGAATTGGTTAAATATGGAGGCGACCAGTTACACCAAGTGGTTCATCAACTTGTGCTCAAGGTATTGGACAGCGAATCAAAGCCTGACGATTGGCAACGAGGCATTATCTGTCTCATACATAAAAAGGGAGATATCACACAGTGCAGCAATTATAGAGGTATCACGTTGCTGAGTACCATCTATAAGATATTCTCCGCTATCTTGCTAGGCCGGATAGCCTCATACGCCCAGAACATCATTGGCCCATACCAAAGAGGTTTCACTCCGGGCAAATCAGTGACAGATCAGATTTTCTCTTTGCGGCAAGCGATAGGGAAACTGTTGGAATATGGACAACAGTTGCACCATCTATTCATCGACGTTAAAGCCCCCTATGATAGCATAGCCAGGGTAAAACTGTATACGGCCATGAGAGAATTCGGTATCCTGATGAAATTAATAAGACTGCGAGGCCAGATAAAAGCAGCAGGATCACTCTCAAGACCATCAATGAAGGTAAGACAAAGTATATGATGGCAACGTCAGCACCGAAAACGAACCAGCCAACAACATCAAACCGCACTGGTCAAACAGGAAGAATAAGGATAGGAGAATACAACTTTCAGACCGTTGATAATTTCTCCTATCTAGGGTCGAAAATCACAACCGATAACAGCTACGATGATGAAATCCACGCACAGTTGTTGGCTGGTGACAGAGCCTATTTCAGCTTACAAAATCGGTAAAAGCTCTTACTGATCGATTGCTGATCGAATGATTCGTCGGAGAGCTGGGTTCTTAGTTTATTCCGCAGCGTCTGTAACGATGAAATCTATGAGCAATGCGACGACCGTCTGGTTGTAGATAAAATCCAGCTGAACAGGTTGCGATGGACAGTTCACCTAATGAGGATGATCCAGCCCGGAAAGTCTATAAGGGCAATATCTACGGCTGAAAAAGAACACGTGGTAGACTCTACCTGAGATGGAGCGATGGCGTAGGTCAGGTCGCCAGACAACTTTTAGGGATATTAAATTGGAACTCGGCCCAAAATCGGAATGTCCCACTTTCTTTACTAAGGCTGGGATATTAGGATGCCCTGGGTTACAGTAAATTTACACGGAATAGAAAGCTTTGACCTACCTAAGATCCTCGCAAAAATCTCTGTGGCATGTTCCAGCTTGTGATATATGTTACTATGTTACATGATTCTAAGATGAAATTAAAGGGGGTTTCTAATCAATTTCCAAAAAAATAGATTAATATAGTATTCTTAGCTTAATTTGGACATTTTTTTCAATATCGTGGAATGGCAGTTTCATGCTTTACTTAAGATTTTTCGGTCTTCTCCTGGAATGGGTTCGTGAAATAAGTGACCACTTCCTAGTCCCCGCACTCCCCCGCCAACCTTTACAGTTGATATCACAACTAATGCCAGACACTCTCCTGCCACTCATCAGGGCCTTTCATTTGATGGACCCATGGTTATATTGGGTGAAAAAAAATACACCCCCTTTTACATGTATGCGGAGTTCTTCCATTAAAAGTTGAGGTTACTCATCCCTTCGCAAGAACGCGTTTTGTAGGTATTACAGCAGTCGAATAATACCGCTTTGTCACGATATTCATACCATAGCAAAGCCTAACAGTTGGTGAAACTCCGAGTTCACAATGTCTGACTTACTAATCAGCCCCCTAATATAGAAAAATCGAGTTCTAGATGAAGCGAGAAACTTGTGAGGAAATGCAGTCACATATATTGATCGAATTTCAAAATCCCGAAACTCCAGACATCCCGGTTTTGTGCCGAGGTCCACCAATTCGATATTCCTAAAAGCTGTCTGGCGTCCTGACCTACGCCACCGCTCCATCTTAAGTAGGGTCTGCCTCGTCTTCTTTTTCTACCATAGATATTGCCCTTATAGAATTTCCGGGTGGGATCATCCTCATCCATACCTATTGAGCCGGATTTTATCCGGACGGTCATGGTATCGCTCATAGATTTCGTCATTGTGTAGGCTGCTTTTCACAAACGGACAGTCAAAATTAATGCTTTCATGTTTTACTAAAAAATAGTCGTTTTTGGGCTATAAAAGGGCCATTTTTTGTCGAAAAAAATTACCGATCAAACACTACATTTTTATGCATTGAATAAGCCTGCTCAGCTTCGAAAAGATCGGTTTAGCAGTTTTCGAATAATTTTGGTCACCGACTTCAAACATGTCATTTGTAGAAAGACGCGTTTAAAGTTTCAACTTCAGGTCGTTTACAGTACGGATTCTTTTTTTTTCAACGATCATATCTCAGTTAATTCTATTGGGATCGCCTTGAAATTTTAAGGACAGAAAAATTGAGCTTTTGTTGCAAATGGAGTTAATCTCTTCAGGAATTATATGTTTTTTTTTTATTTTTAAGGCTTTGTGTAAAGCCATTGTCTAAGAGATTAGATTTTCGTCTACTACTTGTAGTCGAGCCTGAAACTAACAGACAAGGAGTAGCATTCTGCAAATTTCAATTTTTTGTTTGAAACGTATATATATATCAGGCATTCGATAGAGCCAAATGGCGAAACCGATTACAACGAGCCGACCCCGCTTGTGAACGGAACAAAACCTGACGAAAAAGATATATTTCGGGAGCGACTTACCCCCTTCTTCATTACAAAGCCACAAAAAATTGTAGTTTGGAAATAGCTACTCCTTGTCTATTAATTTCAAGCCATTGTGTTGGAGTGGAGGAGTGGCTCAGTGTTCAGCAGTGGTACACTCAATTGCTTCCATCATTGTTCTGGTCTCCAAGTCTTTGTGAAAGTCAGCTTTACGAAAATACAGGGGGCATCAGATACATAATTCAGAATTTCGGACTGAGACCGCTGGAACAAATTAATGTTGAATGATTTGGTAGAGCCTCAAGGTTGAATCCCATATGTCCAAATAGGCCTAAACACTGATATATAGATGAATAATTTAAAGTTTTGATTTTTCGCCTCTAAGCGCTTCGATCCAGGTATAGCAATATTGTTGATTTTCACCTGAGGACAATTTTCCCTCCACAAAGTGAAAGTTATTTCTAAGCGCTTCGACTCGTTTACCTTGATCCTTCTCATGGTGGTTAGCCCGCTATCATGGAAATCCGCTGTGTAGATAAGGCACAGTACAGGACCGTAGATACTCCCTTGAGGAACTCCTCCTCTGATCTCTTACTGTTCACTGAAAATATTTTTGTAATTCGCACAACACGCGATTCGTTAAATGCAATATTAAGAGTTTGCGGAAACAGCAACGGAATCGACATTTGATTTTTTAATAAGACCCGTGGACCAAACTTTTGTTTTGTTTCTTTCTGATACAAAGGGGGTTAAAGGGTAGTATAGGTCCCAGGGCGAAACGTGGATTGGTACCCACGATGGAGCATAAAACCTGGGAAATGCTTGCTGAACCAACGCCAACAGCTCTACTACCAAACTCTATCTCCACCTCCATGTGGTGACCGCTGGGAGCCCTTTCATAACAAAAAGCTGTAAACGGAGAAGGACGAAGGCGAGTCTCCCGCGCCTAAAAACTGGAAAAATTGTACCAACTGGTCCTCCAGTTTGGGGGTGGGTAGAGCTGACAACCCTAAATGGAAAACCGATGTTACGAAGCCAGGAAAGGAGCCTCGGACAGGATGGATCTTACAACGACGAACCGCCAACGACAACGGATTAACGATTTGTGCATTTTCTCATGGAACGTGCGCTCCCTGTACAGAGATAAAGCTGATGACCACCTAGCCGATACCCTGTCCCAATATAGGGCTGATATAACAGCGTTACAAGAGATGCGTTGGACAGGGACCGGTTTCCTGCAGAAGAGCCGCTACACCATATATTATACTGGTCATCCAGTAAACCATGTGCTCGGAGTAGGTTTCCTAGTCAGCCAAAAAATGAAACCTGCTGTTATCGACTTCCAAAACATAAGCGAACGGCTATGCACTCTACGCTTGCGAGGTAAGTTTAGAAATATAAGCCTCATTAACGTTCACACCCCTACAGAGGACACTGCAGAGTCGGAGAAGGATACCTCTACGAGGCAGTAGAACGAACCCTCGAAGCCTGTCCCAGATATAATATCAAAATCATACTTGGGAATTTTAACAGCCAAGTAGGGAAGAAGACCGTATTCAGGCGATACGTTGGCTCCCATAGCTTACACGAAAAAACAAATGATAACGGACAGCGGATTATTCAATTAGCAGTCTCACACGAAATGGTTGTTGGAAGTACCTAGTTTGCGCGGAAAGCGGTCCACAAACATACATGGGCCTCTCCAGACGGGACCACTTTCAACCAAATTGACCACGTGTTGATCGAACGCCGCCACCTCTCAGCCTTGATGAATGTCAGAACATATAACGGGGCCAATGTAGACTCGGATCATTATCTCGTTGGCATGGTGCTCCGAGCTCGAATGACAATACCACCTAGAATTCCCTCTGACAATCAGATGAGAGTGAACATTGAAGCCATCCACAACACAGTCCTCCGCGACACCTATAAGAGGGAAATGGATGTCGCAATAACCGCAGTCAACAGAGGACCTGGAGATGAAGCATTAACAACCGATCTTCACAATCACCTGAAGAACGTTATCATGGATACGGCCACAAACATACTTGGCCCCAGCCGCAAAAGGAGTCGGAACGGCTAGTTTGATGATGAATGTAAGTGAGCAACGTAACGGAAGAATGCCGCATACCGAGTAATGTTGCATTCTCAAAGAACGCGGGCACGCGCAGAAACTTATCACGAACTCCATCGAGCGGAGAAACGACTTCACAGACGGAAAAAGGAAGCCTGGGAGAACCAACAAGTCTGTGAACTAGAAAAGTACAGGGAGCAACCGCACACAAGTTTTACCAACAAGTCAGCAGGATGAAGCCTTATAAACCTCGATAGCCATCCTGCCGAGACAAAGAGGGAAATCTGATTTCCTACAGAATAAGCATATTGGAGCAATGGGATGAGTACTTTGATGAGCTACTGAAGAACCAGAACATCGGCGAGTTGGAGGTACCGCCAACTGTAGACGACGGACAAATACTGCCACCACCAAGTTTGGGAGAAACAATCCGTGCAATTCATCGTCTAAAAAATCATAAGTTGCCAGGAGCCGATGGAATTACAGTCGAATTGGTTAAATATGGAGGCGACCAGTTACACCAAGTGGTTCATCAACTTGTGCTCAACATATGGGATAGCGAATCAATGCCTGACGATTGGCAACGAGGCATTATCTGTCTCATACATAAAATGGAAGATATCACACAGTGCAGCAATTATAGAGGTATCACGTTGCTGAGTACCATCTATAAGATATTCTCCGCTATCTTGCTAGGCCGGATAGCCTCATACGCCCAGAACATCATTGGCCCATGCCAAAGAGGCTTCACTCCAGGCAAATGAGCAACAGATCAGATTTTCTCTTTGCGGCAAGTGATGGAAAAACTGTTGGAATATGGACAACAGTTGCACCATTTGTTCATCGACTTTAAAGCCGCCATATTAGTTTTGACGTGAAAACTGTACACGGCCATGAGAGAATTCGGTATCCCGACGAAATTAATAAGACTGACTAGACTGACCATGACCAATGTGCGAGGCCAGATAAAAGCAGCAAGATCACTCTCAAGAACATTCGACATCAACAACGGTCTACGACAAGGGGATGCCCTACCATGCGTCCTCTTTAACCTGGCCCTCGAGAAAGTGATCCGTGATGCTGAGGTAAATGCAAGAGGTACGATCCTCTTCAAGTCCACCCGACTACTGGCCTATGCTGACGATATCGACATCACATCATCAGACATACAAACTGCCTTCATCCAGATCGAGCAGGCAGCTATCGGCGCGAGATCTTGGGCTGCACATCAATGAAGGCAAGACAAAATATATGGTGGCAACTTCAGCACGGAAGACAAATAAACCAAAAACATCAAACCGCACTGGTCAAACAGGAAGAATAAGGATAGGAGAATACAACTTTGAGACCATTGACAATTTCTCTTATCTAGGGCCGAAAATCACAACCGATAACAGCTGCGATGATGAAATCCGCGCACGGTTGTTGTCAGCCAACAGAGCCTATTTCAGCTTACAAAGCTCTTACTGTACAAGACTATGATCTTGCCAGTCCTCATGTATTTCTCGGAAACTTGGGTTCTTAGCAAGAAAAATTGCGAACTCTTGCCGCGTTCGAGAGAAGAATCCTCCGAAGAATTTTTGGCCCCCTACATGAGGATGGACGATTCCGTAGCCTACACAATGACGAAATCTATGAGCGATACCATGACCGTCCGGTTGTGGATAAAATCCGGCTCAATAGGTTACTGTGGGCGGGTCCGTAATCCGTATGGATGATGATCCCACCCGGAAATTCTATAAAGGCAATATCTATGGTAGAAAAAGAAGACGAGGCAGCGTAGGTCAGGATGCCAGACAGCAGGGATATCGAATTGGTGGACCTCGGCACAAAACCGGGATGTCTGAAGTTCCTTATTAAGGCAGGCCTAGACCGGATACCGGTTGTTGCGCCATTGATGATGATGTTCTTACTCTATTGTGCTCTTTCCCAAAGCCGAATTAACGATTTCGTATTGTGTTGCTATCTGGTTGCATTGGCAATATTCTCTGAAGTGGTAGTTTTCCGAATACTTGTGATATTATGGAACTTATCGATCTGTCTTTGTTTGGGTGCCATTCTATCCGGGTCTTGAAATCATTGTCATAACCGCATTCATCCAACAATTTGCAAATATACGATTCTCGAAATATATAGCAAAGCCGTTTGACGGCTTTCGCTGGCAGTTGTTTCGACATGAAAGAAGTGATTAAAACATACTCTGGAACCTTTCTGGAGTGGAATTTAACTACTATTAGTTAATAATAGTTTGAACCTCATTTGAAGATGTTTGCAGGTGGCTTAGACTGCTGCTAGTTGGGCATCTAAGAAGTTCAAACGGCATTAGGGACCGATTGATTTGAATACTTCTCCCAAGTGCGCTGCGAATACTCTGTGCTCATTACTTTTAGCCCAATTCCCTGTGATAGTTCTTAATGAAAGCTCCCTGAACGTTGTTACTAGACTCATTAACAGCCCATTTAGAAAGCTTTGAATATAAGACTCCTGATTTAATCAGTGGTTTCGTCGAGTTTGCTTTTCGCTTGGAAAGACCTTTAGAGAGCCTTAATATTTTCAACGAATCTTGAAGAAGTTTCGAAGATTCCGGAGTTGCTGTAGGGGCAGCTTGAGTATAATTTCGGTGAAACGCTGAAGCACTTCGTATATATCAGATTTTCTCCAAAATTGACTGTCCAGCGACGCAGACAAGGATGAGTCGGCCAAGTTGGACTCTCCTAGCAAACCGGATATTAGTAAAAACTCTTTTAGAACACAGACGACAGAAGTGCGACGAAAAGAATTAGTATTTTTCTGTAAACTTTTCAACATCAAACAGTTACATAAGAAGCAGGAACACTGCGAATGTGATAGTATAAAGTGAAAATGGAAAAAGCTACTACTATTCAAAATCTAGCGCGACCGTTAGGAAATATATTTTTGGCACAGCTACATGCCTACCTCCTGCATCTGATGCATCCCTGGACGCACTACTCACTGAGCTACCTATGCATATATGTATATATAATATTACCCGAGAATCTCAAAGAATTGTAGTGATATGTAATTGTTAATGTCAAACCAGGATGCCAATAAATTCAACAGAAAATACCAGCAATGATGGTGAATCCACGTCTTTGTGCTGATGCCACTATCAAAATGAATTAAAGTTCAAATAAAAATTCACAGAAAAGCTTTCTGGAACAAACCCTTATCGCCGACATTACATAATAATGCTTCCTTTTATCGAAATATAAGGGAAACACCCCTATGATGCTTCCGTTAAACATGCGACTACACTCTCTCCGTATAACATTTACGTGTTTCTAAAAACAGCCCACAAATTACAGGAACACGAGAGGAACAATTCATTGGCCCGCGCATGGATCAATAGATTTCATACCATGACCGGCGTTGGAGATGGTAATGAGACAAGAAATCGATAGCGTAAAACTGATCAAAGGAAGCAAAATATTAAATTTCCATTAACCGTCGCGCGTAATCATTTGCAAACTACACATCTTCCCTTCGTTCACCTGCTCCACTATGGCCTTACCTCTTCCAAGCATATTTCGACGCAAAACTCTAAAACAGAATGTCCCAAACATTCAGCAACAGGACACCCTCTTCCCACATCCGCTTTTCTGGAAGCGTTTTCTCTCATGTAGCCATTGCTTTGTTAAAAGTCAGTGTAACGATAACGACATGGTATATTGAACTTCAAACGAAAAATTTACACTTCCATTTTTCGCTCCCGGCAACAACAGCATCCAATCAAGATATAAAAATTTTATCGTTTCCGCTCAGATGAATTCAAGTTGTATCCTCTGCTCTGTTATTCTATGATGAAAAAGTATCAGATACCGTTTATATTAGTAAGTGATTCCTTAAAATAAGAAAACGTGGATGACTCTCCGCCGAACGACTCCTGCGGGTACGAGGAGCACTATCTCGGGAGACATAAAATTATCCGCCAAAGAATAATCATGTTCCGGAATAAAATGATATTAGGCTAGCACACATGTTGCTCATGCTTGGAATCGTTTTCAGATGAAAGAAATTTAAATTTCCTTATGCTCCGAGCGAAACCTCTGGGAGTTTGTGTATGGTGACCTTTCACTCCTTTTCACTGTTCCCTCAGATCTTGAAATATGTAGAAACCCCGTCCGTGGATGGCACCCAGTTACATTCACCAAGCAGAAAATTGTAAATTTTCATTATTTATCTGGAAAGGGAATTCGTTCGGGATATGTACTATTAGGTGTAAATTGATTGCAAAGAAGTCAGCATTTGAATTTGCAAAATTAGGAGCATTTGGAAAACCTTCCATAAAGATGGCTTTCGCAGCTAAAATATTATTTGAACCCATTCAAGCAGTCATTGCTTTTACTTCCAAAACTAATTGCCAATTTGGCAGCTATAATGATAATGATACCATTTGGCCAGCATTCTATGCCTCGTATCTTCATCTGAACTTAGTGGCTGTAAATCTACATCACGCACAAAGGCTATCACGTTTGATTAACGACTTGAACGGTGTTTGCAATATAATTCTGCTCAAGGCGAACAGGCAGTAGACGCCGCAATCTTTAAGAGTATTTTTGGAAATTCTCGTCTCAAATCCCTGAAAATTTACAACCAACATTAGCCAGTGCTCAATGGCAGCCAATAAAACAATAGCACTTCCCAAGAATAACAATTCATATTTCACTCTCTCTATTATTAGGAATTATTTCCAACTTCATCACGATTCCCATATATATAGCACCACACAATATTAATCACCTCCAAAGTAGATGGATTCTGCACGTGCATGAATACCAGTATCCAGGGTAACCAGACTACGATAGATACTCAACAGATACCACCCCCGGCATGGAATGAGCTCTCGTAAACTATAAAGAGAATTGAATATTAATTCCGAATGGATGGAGTTGAGTTTTGGGAGCTCAGTAACAAAATTCATTCAAGTGTAAAATTTGCTCTATAAGTCCGGAATCCAAACAAGAAGGTGTACTTATTTGCGAAACATGACCTGGAAACAAAGTAGCCAATCTTAATCCTGTAACGAACCTGAATAGCTAATGCTAGGAGATGCCAACTTTGTGGAAACCCAGAAGCACAGAGTCGATTTATCGTAGACGATAGTATGATAGATACTGCTCTTGAGACAAAGTATCAGGTGTATTTTCGCCGAGAGGTGCAATTAGGAAAAGCAACCCAAGAACTAGGGGGTTTTGTAGTCTTCCCAAACGTGAAAAGACTGTAGTGGTCAAAGCAATCAATAATTAAGTTGTTGAAGAAGTGTTGGTATTGCTCCCCACGCTATATCTTCCACACCTATTACAAACCTCCCAACTTAGGCTTTTCTTTTCTTTCTCTGCTGCAACTTCCTTTCTTTTCGGTGGATTCTGGATCTCTAATACGTTCAAAATTGTTGCATTACATTATGGATCGAAGTGAATATCGCTAATAAAGGGTATATCGATTTCAAATTATGAAATTTTGAACTTCACAGACAATTTAGAAGTTTACTATCGCCAGATTCCCATTATCAAGATTCAGTGGTTGTTTATACAGGGTGCGGCAGCATAACTTCCTTTTTTAAAATGCGCGCCACTCAGTTAGTTGATGTCATAGCGGAGCGCTAGTGGTCTCGTTCAAGAGGGGATACTGCAAGGTTTCGTCCCGACACGGTTCAGTCGCCATCATGCGTTGGAATAGTGAGGAGCGTGCCTTTGCCGTTGAGGTTTACTTTTCAAGCGGATGTTCGGTTATTGCAACACAGCGTGCATTTCGGAATCATTTTCATTTGTGTGGGTCGGTTAACAAACAAAACATGCACTACTGGGCTGACACGAACCCTCGACAATTGCATCAAAACCCTTTGCATTCACCCAAAGTCACAGTGTGGTGTGCAATTTCCTCAGCTGGAATTATTGGTCCCTGGTTTTTTGAGGAAAATGAGGTTATACTGACAGTGAATTCGGACCGGTATGTAAACATGCTACAGAATTTTTTTTCCCACGGCTAGAAAATTTGCATTTGGGGGACACTTGGTTCCAACAAGACGGTGCAACAGCACACACTTCAAGAGCATCGATGGCTGTTTTGAGGGAACACTTTCCAGAGCGTCTTATCTCAATTAGAGGCGATTTGGAATGGCCGGCACGCTCTCCCGATCTGTCCCCTTGTGATTTTTTTCTATGGGGTTTTTTGAAATCCCGCGTTTATGTGAACCGTCCAAGAACCCTACAAGATTTGAAGACCAACATCCAAGAAGAAATTGCCAACATAACACCTGCTATGCTAACAAGAGTCATGACAAACGCCAGAAATCGGTTTACGCAATGTATGGAGGATGGGGGACGTCACCTAACAGATTTGATCTTCAAAACAATGTAAAAAAAAACTTTAGACATGTACCTACATTATAAAAAATAAATAAATATTTTCCGATGCATACAATAGTTTTTATTGAGTTTTGAAAAAAAGGAAGTTATGCTGCCGCACCCTGTATATCCAATCTACATATTTCTTTACAACAAATATCCGAAGAGTTTTCTGCTGTTTCTAATAGTTATCATCAGAATGTAACGCGGCAGCAATGGAAACGTATTGGGTATGTAATGTTGGGAAGCTATACTCACTTAGCATCAGATTGATGACCTTTCGAAATGCAGGCGACCGGTCGAGCGAAGCAAGGAGGAACGAATCTTCTTTCTTTTTGGATTAGGCCCTGTGGGTTGCAGCTTAGGAATGTGCGCAAAATTTGTGCTTGTTGTAAAAGGCGGCTAAAAGAGATAGAAAACTGTGGACTAGCAAAATGCAACCGAAAATTTAACAAAGCCTCGGATAAACATTGAGCAATCGAAAATGGATTATGAATGATCACGCTCCTCGACAACGGTATCCGAGGTCCCCAGGTTGCTCACTTTCTCCAACTCGAACGAGAGTTTCAATGGAAGAAGCTGGCCATTCTGGGCCTAAGAAAAGTAAGATGATGGGACTAAGCAGAGTATTCCTCTCCCTCTTGCGGCAATATGTTTTTATACGCTGGAAAGCCAAGTGATGATAGACCCTAATCCGGTGACGGATTGTTTCTGACGGTTACCGCAAGGCACACTCTCTTATCCAGGATAGGAAGCATCATAATTGTACAGCATTATGCACCAACGAAAATTTCCCATATAGTGGACAAGGGTGATTTCTAAGAGTAATTACACGCAGTTCAGGGGAGGCTTCCTAAAGGCAACATTTTGCAATAAGATCAGCTGGGTTTCAACGGAGCAGCACTGTACGAGCAATTAGATTGATCACTTTACGATCAGCAGAAGATTTAGGAGTTGCCTTCTGGGTGTACGCTATTGCGGTCGCTTGCGACCGCCAACTCTCGCAGGATTGAAGCCGGCGACCCCCTAAGTTCAACATCAAATGCTTATATCATGCAACTGTCACTCGACGATATATATAAATGTATATACATATATATATATATATATATCTACCTGGCGTATAGGTTAATCCCGGCCTGACTTGCAAACGGAGAGCTGCATGCGGCCAAGTGCATATCATGGATTGCAGATAATGACATGATCCACCGCGTCAAGTACGAATATCGCAGGATGACAATTAGAACGTTTCGATTTGTGTTCGTCTTCCCTAACCTATTCTTCCCTTTCTGGGGGAGTAAACCTCCTTAACAAATCCGTAATCCGGGGTGAAGGAATCCACGCGCCTATCGGATGAATTGCAGTGACATGACACTGTACTTCAGCGGTTCCACTCCAAATACCTTCACTACCTTTGGGGGTAACCGTGATGCATTGCAAGATTAGGGCTCTGTTGCAGGGCTGACATTACTCGTGGGAATAAAATTGGGCATATTTGTTTAAATTCTTTTAATGGGACCCCAGCAACACAAAGACAGAGAGAGTCGTTCAACAACACCAAAGCGGCTCTTCGCGCTTGAATGTTTTGGCGGTTATGCCGTCAACCACCAGGGACGGGAGACCTAGGGGTCATATGGTTTGGACAAAGCAACTGAATGACTTTATTGTCCGCACTTATTACCGTGTCACAGATTTGAAACGGAATCCATCAGGGTATAGACACCGACTCCATGACGCTTCCATAACCCGCTTTCTGGATCTAAGTCATGTTCCCGAGCAGAACGTCGTCAATCAGCACAGGGTGATAGTGAAAAATAATCAAGTTGCCCTACCAAGTAGGCAACAAATTTTTCACGAAGTTTAATTCGAGCTCGGTCTGTGGAGTCATCGACTTACCGGACTGAACAAAGGAGCAACTCGAATACTCCACCTATAAGGCTCTTCATGAACCCAGTAATCAGGAGAAGCTTAGTAACTGGGGATGTCGACCCAATTTACATATAATGAGACTTTGATCGCATTCTAGGTCGCATTCACAGAATATGATGAGATTCTCGCAGACGCTAGGCCAAAGATGCGAAAACTAAAGATTATTTCGACAACTATTACCGCTGCTGTTGACAGAATTTTGGCTAGCGGGATTCATAGTTTGGTCTACGTTGCAGCTGCCACCTTGTTCTTCCAAAACCAACGGGGATTCTTTAAAAGCCTCACAAACTCGGATCGTGAAATTAACCTGGATTTGGTTCGAGCAGAAGGCTTCTGAAGAAGTGCTTAGAGCGAACCCAATCGTTGCAATTTGTTATGCGTTCATGCGAGGCCCTCCCCGAAATGACCATACCGGACGTAACTGAAGTCCACGTAAAAAGAGCCCTTGAAAAGGCAGGTAATTGGTACTGGTACTGTCGAGAAATGGGCAAGGGTTCTTGACGCATGGACGGCGTCAGGACGTAAGTTAGTCCGAACAAAACGAACAAAACAAATGCGTGTCTGCACGCTAAATGTTGGTATCCTAACTGGAAAGACCGAGGAACTCGCAGGCGCCCTTCGGAAAAGGCGCATTGATATCTGCGCTCTGCAAGAAACTCGATGGTCTGGGACCAAAACCTTCAACATTGAACGCGAACGCGGTAAAATTGGCTACAAACTTCTCTATTTTGGTAACCCACACACTCAATATGGTGTTGGCATTGCCATCCCAGGGGGTTTCCGTGATGCCATTAAAGAAGTCGAACGATTTGATGATCGGCTGATGAAGCTCACCATTATATCAGCTGATCGAACTATTTACTTCTTCACCGCGTACGCACCACAGACCGGTAGACCTGATGCCGAGAAAGATGCCTTCTGGCAACTTCTCGATGAAAAGACTTGTCACGTGCCTGCTGACGACTATATTATCATTGCCTGCGACCTTAATGGTCATGTGGGTGAAAAGGCAGACGGTAACAGGTGCTGTGGGGGAAAGGGGTTCGGAGCGCGCAATGAGGGTGGGGAGCGTATAATCGATTTTGTGGACGCCCATGACCTTGTACTTATGAATACATGGTTCATCAAACGATTGTCTCATCTTCCTACATTTTATAGTTTGAGCAGTAAAACGTAAATCGATTATATTCTCATAAGACGCCAACATTTTACCACTGTCACTGATTGCGAAGTCGTTCCCTATGAGACCATCGCACCTCAACATCGGCCGTTGATTGCCGTCCTGCGAAATAAGCCACCGATGAAACAGAGTGAGGAACGCACTGGCCCACGGCGCATTAAATGGTGGTGTTTTGGTGAGAAGAAAGAAGAATTACCTCGGGTCAACGCTATCAGCCAATGGAGAACTGCGTTATGAAATTGCTTCAAGCATTAACGCAACCTGGATAAAGTGGTGTTCCACAACTGGTGTGGTGGTCGTGTCGCTCTCTATGGTTCTGAGTGTTGGCCAAATACAAAAGACAATGAACGGCGTCTTGCGGTAATAGAGGTGAAGGTGTTACGTTGGGCTAATGGCGTGACGCGTTTTGATCACATCCGAAATGAGGATATCCACGATCGTTATGGGGTTGCAGCAATGGATGGTATAGTCACGCAATTCGTGCTAACGAGAATTCACTTGCCAAAATTGGTCTGAACATCGAAGTCGATAATAAACGACCAAAAAGTAGGCCTAAATAACGGTGGCTTGATACGTTGGATGGGGATTTAAAAGCTCGAGATTACACCCAGATAAGGATTCGTTAGACCCAAATGGCGAAACCGATCAAGACGAGCCGACCCCGCCTGTGAGCGGGACAAAGGCTGAAGAAAAAGAAGAAGGTTTGGAGAAATGTCGCATCAAAACAATTCTTCGAGGAAAACAAACCGACAATGAAGGAAACAGTCATAATAATATCCAAACTGAGGGTATGACAGTGATGAAATCTAAGTTGTGACGGGGATTTGAACGGCGTCTGCATCATGTCCTAAAAATAGACGTATTTGGAAAAAATAAGACAATGGCAATTAACATCTTCGCCATTCCCGTTGTTCTATATACTTTCGGTGTGATACAGTGGAGTAAAACGGATTTAGAATCAATTAATTCACGGGTAAGGATAGTTCTTATAAGCAAGAACTGGCACAATAGAGCTGCCGAAAAATTGAGGATCACTACCCCATGTCACCAGGGAGGAAGGAGGGTACACGATTTAAAAACATTGCACTCGAATCAAGTGCATTCTCTTCGAAAGTTTTTCTTTGAAAAACAATCCTCTGACCAATTACATCAGGACATGGTCATGGCAGATAATAAATTGTCTCCTTTGAACTTGAAAAGTAGAGAATGAGATCCCATGTGGAGTGTTACTTCAGTCCAACAGAAGATCGAGATGGGGAAAGAGAAACCCATTCACGGAGGTCATATAAAAAAATTGTCGTTGTGAAGTGATGACATCGAAGCCTCCAACAAATGGTTGACTAACGGTATACTATTCTATAAATCCAAAGCATTCCTAATTTCTGGATAGCTGAGTGGTTAGAGCACAACGTTTTCTTACGGAAGAGCGCGGTTCAAATCTTACTGGTGGCAGTGGGATTTGTATCGTGATTTGACCTCGGATACCAGTCGACTCAGCTGTGAATGAGTACCTGATTCAAATCAGGGTAATAATCTCGGCCGAGCACAATGCTGGCCACATTGCCTCCTACAGTATACTGTAGTGTACCATTTCGGTCTTGAATGAAGTGATCTAACACACTTTAAGGCCCTGATCCAATATGGATTGTTGCGCCAACGATTATTATTCCTAATTTCAATTCAGGATGCTTCAGTCCGAATAAAAAATTATAAATGGTACGTTCTTCACGACTCCTCAATCATCAATTCCAGTTGTAAGTTATAAAACTGTGAAGAGGAGACCATCCAGTACATAACACCTGCATGCAGAATGTTGAGCAGTGCCGAATACACCAACCGCCATAACACCGTTTGCACGAATCTCTATCAAAGCTTTGCATTGAAGTATAACTTAGTGGCAATCTACCAACCTTACTATAATTACACTCCGCAGAGAATCTTGAAGATAATCGGACCAAACTACTGTTGGATCACACTGACCACAGTGTTAATCGCAATAAACCCGATCTGCTTCCGATTCTCAAGGAGGAACGAGCGTGTAGCCATACCGTTGGACCGGAACACTGTTGACTCCTTGACGGACGATATGAAGCAGACTTGGAGATTACAAAAGATCGAAGTAGTCTCAGTCGTACTTTCGGCGACAGAATTAGTCCCGCCAAATTTACATAAAGCATTAAAAACTCTCAATTTTAGGGCACATGGAGATGCAAAAGGCATCTTTGAAGCCTGTGCTATAGTCTGGAAAGCCCTGTCCGGTAACAGTCTGACCTAGTAGGCTCCACTCTTATATATATGTATATATAGTTGTTACTCGCCATATATATAGAGCGACATATGATGGCGTATGATAAAATCGCATATGCTGCATCACGGTAAAATCTCAAAGGAATTTGAGACGAAAAGCCGAGTCTGTTAGGGCTGCAACTTGTCACTGATATTATTTCTTCTTGTTATCGGTGACGTCCTTCGTTCTACTTTGTTAAAAAACCGTAGAGGAGTTCAATGGATGGAGTCATTTTTTCTCAAGCACTTCGACTACGCTATTGACATCTGTTTGCTATCTCGCCAAATGGTTCTATTGAACTGAAGATAAACACCAACCAAACTTAGACACTCTCCTTATCTGCATTAATAGACGGAGCATAGGAAACGTCCATCAATTAATATATGTAAGAAGTGTGGTTTCTGACAGCAATCCGCTTTCTATGCTTTCTTAAAATCTAGAAAATCAGTTATCTCAACATCAACGTCAACTTGAAAATGTTTTATTTTCCTTTATTCCTTATTTTACCCTGTTATCATATTATTTTTACTTGGAGTAACACTAGACCCTGCCGGTAAGCACTAAGGAGACCGGACTTCGACGAGAAGCGGGAAACATATGTGCTGACTAATCGGAATCTTCTTCTCAATAAACTGAGGGTGCTCATCTTACCCACGATAACTGAAACGAAACTTGTGGAGTTTTGCAGGATAATCAGGGAAAATAAAGTTACTGGTTTAGATGATTTTCCTATTAAAACTAGTTTTGCTAATAAAGCTCCAAATAACCGGAAAGCACATCATCATTCAGCAAGATGTGCCTTATAGATAAGGAAGATGGTAAAGGGGAAATTAATAATAAACTTGAAGCGTGTTAGAGCATTTCGTTCAAGACCGTAACGGTGCACTAGACGACTACAGCACACTGTAGGAGGTAATGTAATCAGCATTGCGCTTGTCCGTGATTAAATACTACCCTGATTTCAGTCAGGTACTCATTCACAGCTAAGTGGACTGGTATCCGTCATTCAGTCACGATGGAACTCTCTTTGCAACAGTGAGATTTGAACCGCGAACTTCCGCTGCAGCAGCCTAGCGCTCTAACCATTAAGCTGTCTGGACACAACTAGAGAGGATCTATAATATAATATAAAATTTGAAGTGCTTTTGATTAAATGTGTATTCCTAAATTTAGTTTAAGGTTTTTGAGGGAGTTTTTAGCCTAGTTACCAGCTGCTTCACTGAACAAATCGAATGTCACCCCTCCCGAAGGAGATAGTCGAAATCGACGTAGCGGAACACAAGATGAAGGGGTCATTATATGACTCACGGCTGGCTTCCTTTTCTGGTGTAATTACGTGAGCATGGTTTATTATAGCTGTTCCTAAAATGTTCATCTAAATGTTATTGTTGTTATCTGCATTATACATAGTTGGTATTATATTTTGAACAGAATTTTATTAGTCCCAACTGTAAGCTACTACCTCCGCTATAAAGAGATTGTGGGATTAGGCGATCCCCGTGATTATCTTTGCAAACAGGGATAATCCCCGTGGTTTACACCGATAAAGCAGGGAAATCAGGAGTCTGTATCAACTGAGTACTTGTAGCCTGCTAAAATTATTTTTGGATCGAACCCCTGAAAGCGGTTTTCATAACATGCCAGTCTGGTGTGGCAACCTAATACGAAGTTCAGTTCAGCTGATGAGAAACTCATTTTTAATCGTTTGTTCCATCACCGCCGCTCATCTTAGATGAATGCCAACAAAAGGAAGGAGATTTCCTATCTGCATTAATAGCCCATAATCATCGGACAGCATGGACTAGGTATCAATTATTTTGCATGAAATTTTTAAGGGCAAGTATGGCAATACTTTCAACGTATTAAAGTTGATCAATAAAATATGGTCCAACGTAATTTCCAATAAAGAGCCAACGTAAGCGTTCAGGGCAAATGCCCGTGATTAAAAGGCGATTATGGTAGCGAAAAGGTCACATATTGGGAAAAGCCAACGGTTCCAAAATTCTTAAACATGTAAAATTGTTTACTCTTCTATATAATTTACTCAGAATATTGAGTCGTATCCTATATCACTAACACCGTTAACTTTGAAGTAATGGCCAAAAGTTAAACCTCAATAACGGATGGGACCCGCAAACTCTCTGTAATTTGAAAGTCATATAAAAATGCATTAGGTTTTGTCTTCCTTATAAAACCTTAATTTCCCAAAGTAAACGAGTCTAAATGAGTTGTTCATTAGAACGATATTCTATTTACTCAAAATGTTCCCTTTCAATTTTTATTTCAGGGAAGATAATGAGAATGGTAAAATAAACATTTCGTCAGGAAATAACCCCCACAAAAAACTCTAAGACCCTAATTTAACTACAAACGAATACTCTGCTGGGGAGCTCAATTAACTTACTTTTTTATAGCCTATTACAAAATAAACAAAATCAGGAACCACTTGATGAATGCAGTGGACTTGTTGGTAGGAAGCCCCGACCCTTATCCAAGCAATACCGGTAAATTAGCAGATATATTCGTTTTCGTAATCGCCCAACCTTGTGAATTCAGCCCTTTGGGGTTTCGTGAAATATTAGCGGTGAAAGCAAATTGCGCTTTGTTTATAGAACTGTAAGCACAATGATCAAACGCCTTCAGAGAACAGAAGGGCGGAATGTTATACAGAGTCATTTGCACAACGGCAAAGGGATCCCTTTTGATTTGGAGGCTAACATCCTTGGAGTTGATATGTGTACCTATTGCCACTTAGCGATGAACACCAAAGCATAATATGCATTTCTCTTTAGGAACCTTTCTCCCGGAACTTTTCAGCATTCAATGGTGAGTCTTCTTGTGGCCATTTGGGGATTGTTGATCTGTTTATCTGACAAGCTGTTGTGGCCTACAGCAACGATGACAATTGTTACCAGGGAATTGTTGCGCTGTAGTTATGTGTACATACATAAAAGTGACAAAGTATGAAAAGCTCTACAAAACGGTCCTCCTCCTGGAGGATATATTATTTTTAACATTTGTTCAAAATGCATCGAGGCTACCAACTTTAAAGCCTTGTTATAGCATAGAACGGAAACAAATTCAGTAAAATTGCAACGAAAATATGGCGTTAAATGTGGAAAAAGGTGTTTGTTGTTTGGGTATGTTTCGGGATTCGTTATTTTGGAAGCCTATTATCATCATCATCATCAAGGCGCAACAACCGGTATCCGGGCTAGGCCTGCCTTAATAAGGAACTCCAGACATCCCGGTTTTGCGTCGAGGTCCACCAATTCGATATCCCTAAAAGCTGTCTGGGGTCCGGGACTACGCCATCGCTCCATCTTAGGCAGGGTCTGCCTCGTCTTCTTTTTCTACTATAGATATTGCCCTTATAGACTTTCCGGGTGGGATCATCCTCATCCATACGGATTAAGTGACCCGCTCACCGTAACCTATTGAGCCGGATTTTATCCACAACCGGACGGTCATGGTATCGCTCATAGATTTCCTCGTTATGTAGGCCTATTATATGTCCGTTAAAGCCCATTGAAGACATAACTGCTTAGTATTTTTGCAATGTTGACCTGTGGTCGATTGCAGCACTTCATTCCTTATCCGAAAAGAACACAAAAAGCATCTACGCAGTATATCTTTGACAGCTTTTCAATTATTCAATTATCCTTTGTTGTTTATTTTTTTTAAGTCAAACTTGGATTGAATTTTGCTACTCTTTTTGTCATTACGATACCCTTTGACAATATCGCGGCATTTAAATCCCGTTTTGGAAACCCTCAACGTTTCCTTAATTTAACACTCCCGTCACGGTTTCTAGGAATGTTTCTCAAATGCAGTCAAAGCTCACTACGAATTCTTATGTACTCGAGCAACAAACAACAATAGAAGTTTCTGAATGAATGGAAACGAATCAATTTATTTATCCATTTTGCTTCAACAAATGATGATCATCTTGATCATCTTGATTGATTGCGCTATTTTGCGGCATTATAAGCCTGATCTGGATGGAGTCGAAAGCTCTAACCATGTAGCCTATCAAACCATTGTTCTTTCGGTTGGCCTTTTGACTGTTCCCCCATTGGCTTGAATGTTCACACGAATCAAATGTGACGGGTTTATTATGACAGAATTCCACCTCCACCCACTCCATTTCGGAATCCGCGGAAGACAGATTGGGTGTTGTATAAAATAGAGTTGAGCGCCTGAGCCACGATACCTGGGAAGCGCATCAAATCCATTGGTGGAATTGAGAAGACAACCCAGATGATCACAACTAGCATGAGAGAAGCTTTCGAAGAAAGCTGTCCACTCAAGATGCCAAAGAAGGGTAAAACATTATGGTGGAACTCGGATTTGGCAAAACAGAGGAGAACGACAAGGATGCTCCTCAATCGTACTCTGAAGGGTGATTCAGACGCTAGCTGGAATCGCTATAAAGAGGCACAGAAGGCTCTAAAGAAAAGCATAAGATCGGCTAAACGATCATCATGGAAACGCTTTTGCGAAGAGACTGACACTCCTGAGGCAACCTCAAATCTGAAGCGGATTCTGGTCAAAGAACGTAGCCAGAAACTGGGTTATTTACGTTTACAGAACGGGAGGTACACAGAAAGCAATGAAGAAACGGCAAGCCATTTGCTTGAAGTGCACTTCCCAGGCAGCGTCCAAAATCTAATCTCGGGGCATACAGCCCTCCACCGAGAGACTGGAATCTGGCATGCAAAGTAGTATCACTGGAGCGAGTAAAATGGGGATTTAACTCGTTCCATAGATACAAGTCTGCACGTCCTGATGGCATCATTCCTGCGCTAGTAATAGAGGGAATGGATATCCTGGGTCTACATATTTCGAATACATATCGCGCATGCCTAGCACCCACTTATATTCCAATTAAATGGCGTGATGTGGAAGTGTTATTCATGCCCAAACCAGGAAAACCCACCTACACAGACGCAAAAAGCTTTCGACCGATCAATCTAACGTCCTTTCTACTAAAATGACTAGAAAGACTAGTAGATCGGTTCATAGGGGATACACACATTCCTAACGGACCACTTCACCATAGGCAACACGCCTACCAGAAAGGCAAATCCACGGAGACAGTACTCCATGAACTCACGGCAAAAATTGAAAGGCGATATTCGAAAAAGAATACGACTTAGGCGCATTCGCGGCAATTTGTGATGCGGCAAGACAGCGTGGAATCGAACCGCTGCTAATCAGTTGGATCCTTCACATGCTAGAGTGGAAGAAAATCCACATATCGGTCGGCCAGAAGTCTATTGAGGCAGGATGTCTCAGAGGCTGTCCACAGGGAGGGGTTCACTCTCTACTGTTACGGCTCCTGGAGGACAAAAAAGTCTTCGCGCAAGCATTTGCGAACGACCTAGCCGTAATAACTACTGGCAAGTTTGCGGACACAGTATGTGACCGCTTGAATGCAACTATGCAT
Organism: Hermetia illucens; assembly: GCF_905115235.1. Taxonomy (NCBI): domain Eukaryota; kingdom Metazoa; phylum Arthropoda; class Insecta; order Diptera; family Stratiomyidae; genus Hermetia; species Hermetia illucens. The sequence goes on along the minus strand of NC_051851.1, from coordinate 97,532,685 downwards.
GAAATCCACAGCTGGTGCCTCCGCAATGGACTCACGGTGAACGCTAGGAAGACTGGACTAGTTATGTTCACTAGGGACATCAGGTGGGACAGCTATACGCTACCCACCTTAGCAGAGGCACAAACCGTCAAGTACTTAGGAGTACATTTCGACTCCAAGTTAAAGTGGAAGCATCATATCCAGGAACAATATCAGAAATCCTGCAGATTGCTCTGGTGCTGTAGGAATGCGATAGGTAAGACGTGGCGACTCTCACCCAAACGGATATACTGGATGTATACATCCATAATAAAACCTATTTTGATGTATGCATGCATCGTCTGGTGGCCAAGACTGAACTTTGTTAACAGCAGGAAGCTGCTAACGCAGATTCAGAAACTTGGTTGCCTAAGTATTACTGGAGCAATGAGTACTACGTAGACTGAGGCACTTGAAGCTATCCTAAATTTACCCCCCATTCACTTGGCGGTGAAACGGAAAGCAGCCAACCACGCTTATAGGCTCGATACCATTGAGCGTGGAAAGGCGGCCAACCACACGGTCATGCGTCTATCTGGAAATTCCTTGAAAAACATCCAGTAGCCCTGATGCCGACCGATCATATGGTTTCCAGATTCGTCTTTGAAAAGATATACACTGTCGTAATCACCGAAAGAGAAGAATGGTCGACAAATGGCCATGAGTCTTTTCAGATTACAGACCTAATAATGTTCACCGAAGTGAAATTGCCAGGATTCACGCAACCGAATGGAGAAATTTGAACTCTTGTCGACAGCCGGAAATCCATGTGAAAGAGCCTAGGGCCACTAGAGCGGCATTTTTGTTGAGGAGGAGGGGAGGAGGAGGAGACGGCCCAGCACTTTTTATGCAGCTTTCCGGCACCCTCAGATCTCAGACGAAGACACCTTGGCAAGGTTTTCTTCAATGAAGAATCTGCACACTCTCTGCCTCTGGAGAATGTTCTCAGACTCGCTAAAGCCTGCGAACACCGTAGGCGGGAAGCCATTGAATAGGCAATTCACGGGGATAGTACAATGGGCCTAACAATGGCCTGAGTGCTCGGAGCTGCGGCTCCCCCCAGTAAACCAAACTAAACTAGATGACAGAATCAGTCCCAGAGATGTGGCACCTTTGCTGTTTGCAACGGAGATATCAAAATCGTGTCAGTACATTCAAATGTTTACTACAGAGCGCACATGTTTTTCACCATTTCCCGTGCCATCGTGATCGGTTCCTGGCAATTGACACAACTCATTCCCCAATTTCACTCTGCTTTCAGTATTCTATGCCACCTACTTCCAAGTAATCGTGGTATTCACTTTCCCTTCTTCCCCACAGACAATAAAATAACATGGAACAGCTTAAGTTAATGTTGATGTTGAAAAAATTGAATTGTATTTTTGGATTAATTCGTCGAACAATATCAAATTCGGTGCAGCCATCTCAGTAGAATTAATGTTCCTTATGCCGATATCCAAACTCATCAACGCCATCGAAGTTCTGCCCATTAATGCAATGAGGAAGAGTGCGATGACCAGTCGCAGTGGGGATCTTAGTTTTATTAGTGTTTACCTTCAATGCGATTATGCCCACCTCCTTCAGTAAATCCGGAGCCAAGTCCATGATTCGATGAGCGAGCAAGCAGATATCATCAGCGTGAACGAGGTGATGATGGTGATGGAAAGATAATATCGTCCTTTGAATCCACCCACGCACTTCAGCCAATGCAGCATGAAAACGTAACCCAGACGGACTCCTCTTTGGACGTCAAATTCCTCTAAGATTTTACTTGATTTACTTGATTAAGGAGGAGGAAACAAAAACCTCAACCTAATCTTAAAACCACTGTAGGTAGACGAGTTTAAGGAACCAAGCTTAGAATCGGAACTGAAAATAGTTTTCGAGCTTCACACATGCCTACATTTCCGTTATTATAAGTGGTGGTGGTGCAAGTGAAGTCGTTATATAAAGTTTGAAAAAAGAACATAAATCGAACTAGTTCCCACGTTGTTGTAGGGGAGGAAGGGACAAGATCTGACCGAATAATATAGAAGACCCTGAGTGGTTGGTCACATGTTAATGTAGGGATGAGAAGGATCAGTTCATCGCCAGGACTGAATTCCGACCTTCAAAATTCGCCTTACAAAAGTTAAACATGGCAGCCTCGCGCCTGACAGCCAGGTAGGTTTAGGTCATTGGAGCAGCAAACTCGAGAGTAGAGTGATAGGCGCCAGGAAGAACGGAAGAAGGGTTTGAGGGTATTTGAAAGGAACGCGCAGGAAAGTGGGAGAGGAAAAGATCAAAGCCAACACAGAGGATAAAAAGAAGGGAGGGGAACAATACGGTTAGGACTTCTCATAATCTGTCGAAGAACTGTTCGAACAGGAGAGGAGGGTTAACCGGGAGGAAATATACAGAGGATGTGATTCTTTGATGTCCTACAGTATGATTTTAGCTAATACCTTCACGACAGCAAAAAGCACGCACCTCTCCCGTTACCGCATTCAAAACGGTTACACTTCTTCCGAATCTTAACGACTAGCTCCTTCTTCCACTGAATCGAATTAGCAACTCCGCTAAGATTTTAAGGGGTCTAGGCCGTGAGGGCAACGCCGCTGCTCCAGTTTCCCGCGTTGATGATATCATTTCAGTTTAGAGAAGTAATCCATATCCCCATGTTACGGTGACTTAAAGGGTTAGGTGGGTTTCAAAAGCTTAAAACGAGTACATTTTTCACCTTTTTTTTGTTATATATTCAACGAAATATAACAGTTTATCACATGTTCTCTCGGTGTAGTCAGGATAACTTATGGCAGGTTCATGTGAAATTAAAAACCCAAAAATGTTCAAGTAGTTGATGCTTATAATAATAATAATAATCGTTGGCGCAACAATCCATATTGGATCAGGGCCTTGAAGTGTGTTAGAGCTCTTCATTCAAGACCGAAACGGTACACTACAGTATGCTGTAGGAGGCAATGTGGTCAGCATTGTGCTCGCCCGAAATTATTACCCTGATTTGACTCAGGTACTCATTCACAGCTGAGTCGACTGGTGTCCGACGTCAAATCACGATACAAATCCCACTGTCACCAGTGTGACTTGAACCGCAACCGTCCGTACGATAGCCTTGTGCTCTAACCACTCAGCTATCCGGACACGCTTATAGCTCAGGCTAAATGAAGGAAAAAATAAATCCATTTGATGCATTTGATGCAATTGAAGGCCTTGAAAAATTACTTGAAATAGAAAAAATCCTGCGTTCAAGTAGTAGAAAATATTATTTAGAAGAAGTGCGCAAAATTTGAATTAGATCGCTTCATAATCTTTCGAGAAATTTCAATTTCAAAAATACCAGAGCAGCCTTTTACTCTTGTCTGTGTCGAACTCTTACTTCTTGAGTCCCAGCGGCAACTTTTCGCTGGCTACGGCATGCAGTGCAACCCACTCTCCCAAGATGGACGACGGTAGAGTCGTACCAAAGGCACTTGGCGCAGAACAGTGAAGGAAGAGTGCGAACAAGTTCTTGGGGAAGCTAAAGTGCATTTAAGCGAAGCGCAAACGACGCGCTTAGGTCGGTAAATGGCAGCCATATAGGCATATATGAAAGAAAAAACCGTTGGGGATAGCATTTCTGTGTTATGTTTTATGTTCTGACTGATTGTTGAATGATGGCTACTATACAACTGAATACCAATAACCTAAATGTTTCTGAAGGTGGGGACTGCCACAAAGTGATAAATAAGTTGTGATGACAAATGTTGGTATTGAAATTGTGAGTACACTTTCCAAGTGCCCATTAAAAACAATTAACAATTCCGAAAAGAAATGTGGGCTGAGACGAAAATATAATATTCATCGTTTATCAAAGGCTGACCAACTATAACTTCGAATACACCCCCGCTGGCTCTTAGTTTGTACCAATTGAAAAATCACATTATTAGTGAAAAATACATTGTAGATAAAAACAAGTCTGCAAACCGAAAGCTGGACGCTTCAAGTATGAAAGGTTTCGTATATTTCTTGTAGTAAGACATTTGAGTGTTCATTGGTTCCATTAGTACGTAGCACCTAATATATGCATAGATTATGTGAGAATATACACATTCAGTGTTGAATTTGCAAAGAAGCGACAAGTTTGAACTATTATAACTTTGTTAGTAAAAGTGCAATTTCCACCAAACTTGGTGGAGTCATGCTCTATATTATACCCTACATTGTTCGTGATGCTAGAATGAACTTAAGGGGGGTTTTGCAGCCAATTTTTCAAAATTATAGTAATGTACTATTATTAATTTTATTTGAACAGATATCGGTACGAAGGGTACTTCGGAGCCTAGGCATTATATCGAAGCAGCATCAGGTTCTTTTCAGATTTTTCGGCTGGGTAGTTTCGAGAAAGGGTCCTTTAAAGTAATGATCACTTTACCATATCAGAACCGGTTTCGGAAATCGAATCCAAACTTTTCATTTATTACCCCACATGACCATATGTGATGAAAAAAAATTCCAGAACCGTGAAGTCTGCAATGAATAATATAAAGTGTAGCATTTGGTTAGATAAAGTACTAACATGTTCGTATCGTGCCATCTACACATTTTGTCAAGATTCCTATATCGAAACAAAAGAAGAAAACTTTTATCACTCGCATATAAGTAATAGGAACAACGTAAAAGGAATGGAGCCCATTTATAAAAAAATCAAAACATGACTAAAATTGCGGAACCCGGGAAAGGGTCCCGGCAAGTAACCGTTAAAAATACTTGATTCTGATAGCTAAACCAAAAGAAGTTACATAAAAGAAAACCCAAAGCAAACAGCAAAGTTTGTGAACTCCAATAAGATTGCAACAGCCGAGCACTTGCATTGTTAATAATAAGACGCCCAAGTAAGCCAATGGGAAATCTTTTACCCCGAGTGGTCGTAGAAACAAATACAAATCAAGCTGTTAAGTTGATTGAGGAGTGGAAGTAAAACATCCCACCTCTCCCTCCGTTTTGCTCCAGTTTCTACCTAGTGGTGGTATCAAGGAGATGAGATGAAAGTAGAGTAGCCCAGGCAAGAAGACCGAAATATAGGAGGAGCAAATCAAGTGTCTAGGGGCCTGGAATGTTATTGCGTATTCATGCCGTAGAGTCCAGGTAGATAACTGGCCTTTTCCCTTTTTATGGATGGCATTTTCGAATAAATATTCTGGATTCTATTGATGGATAATTAATCATTTTTCAATTATCAAGGTATTCATCTTTTTTTCCTTCAACCTAATAATTAGAAAATAAATAATTACCATCAATTCAATCAAAAATAAAACAAGTCGGGAAACCGGAAGCTTGACGCTTCAGGTATAAAAGGTTTTGTGTTTCCCTATGTGAGGAGCATAACGTTCTCCATTGACTTATAGCATTGACCCGAGATATTGAAATCGCTCAGTTCTGGGCAGGTTACTGCCAATGCGAGAACTGAGCGATTTAAATATCTCGAGGGGCAGGTTACTGTCATTGCCAGAACTCAACGATTTAAATATCTCGAGTCAATGCTATCTGCCAATGGAGAATTGCGTAATGAAATTGTTTCACGCATTACTACAACTTGGATGAAATGGCATTCCAAAACTGGTGTTCTTTGTCATCGACGTATCAGCGCAGGTCCCACATCTAAAATTTACTGTAATGTCGTCCATCTGCCGCTCTCTATAGTTCTGAGTGTTGGCCGACTATACAGGATAATGAACGGCGTCGTGCGGTAATGGGGACGAAGATGTTGCATTGCACTGGTGGCGTGATACGTTTTGATCACGTCTGAAATGAGAATACCCGCGATCGATATGGGTTTGCACCGATCGTGGAAAAACTGCAAGAGAGGTGTTTTCGATAGTGTGGTCACGTAATTCACGCTAACGAGAATTCAACAACCAGTATTGGTCAGAACATCGAAAGCAATGGTAAGCAACCAAACAGCCGGCCGAAACAATGATGGCTTGATACGCTGGATAGGGATTTAAACGTCTCGCGATTACATCCTGATGAGGCATTTGATAAAATAAAATGACGAAACCGATCACGACTAGCCGACCCCGCTTGTGAACTGAAGGCTGAAGAAAAAGAAAAAGATGTGAGGAGCGACGAGTGCACGACAGCTCCGTGTAATATAGCTAAAAATTCCATTACCGTCTATTTTCTAGAAAGCGATTTAAATAAATCATTTGATGGATAGCCCTGTGTTGATAATACGCTACCTCATACGCTTCACACTCTGAGTTTAATATTATTAGAAAATGCCAACAATTTAACCAACATCAAATATAAACAAGTCGGAATACCGGAAGCTCGCGCTTCGGATATAAAGGTTTTGTGTTCATCTTATGTAAGAAATTTCAACGCACATTTTTCTATCCGTATATAGCACAAATCCAACATAATCCTTCATATTTTTCCAAACTACAAGACATACGTACATATTACAGCCATAGATATCACGCTCACCCTAAACAAACAAACTGCCTATTACCGAATACTGTACACATATATGCACGTATATAAATTGATCGTACCCATATTTCCGATTTACTTCTTATATCTATCTGAATTAGGCTCTACCCGCAAAGTTCATTAGCACGCATATATTATATACCTACATACACACATGTCTGGCTGACAAATAACTAAAAAACTAAAACAAAATAATTCTCTGCGACCCAATTCATAAGAACTCATTTCGTTGTGGTATTGACGAATTGATATGTGATGATGACGTCATGCAGGTTGTAGAGTGCACGAAATTCACAGAAAATTGTCAAGTTTCACCCCCTATAACTTTGTTAATAATAGTTGAATTTTCTTCAAATTTGACCAAACTGTGCATTATGTTCTTCGTTACACGCATGCCAAATTTTGTACTTCTGGGATGAACATAAGGGGGGATGCCGGGTAAATTTCTAAAATGTGGAAATATACTATTATTAACTTTATTTGTGCAGATATCGGAACCGGATATATATATAGATATATATAGATTTCGTAGAGATGCACCACTGTGATTTTTTTCAGATTTTTCGGTTGGATAGGTTCTGAGAACGAGACCTGTTACACTTTTTGTGGGTCATATTTTGAACCCTCACTCCCCTATGTTTCATCTAATATCAAATATTGAACCAGATTCGAAAAGTACTAATTGAGACCTTTCATTTGATACCCTACATGGCTACATTCTGTGAAAAAAAATTTCCACCCTCCATTCACATGTATGGGGAGCCCCCCCTTAAACTTAACACAAGATGGCGCCACTTACTGCATGTAAAGGGATCACCAGATTACATACTCTCACCAATTTTCGTGATAATCGGTCTAGTCGTTTCCGAATAAATCGGGTGTGACAGACAGACAGACAAACAGACAGACAGACAGACAGACAGACAGACGGACAGACAGACACCGTCTCGATTCTAATAAGGTTTTGTTTCACACAAAACCTTAAAAAGGATAGTTATCGTTCCGATGCTTGTAGTTCTTCTAAATAAAAATAAAACTAGGTAGCTTGCTCCTACTACAATATATTTTAATAGTTAGTAAATACGTATTTCGAAAGCTACTTACTTTCTTCCTCAGTACTTAAGCTACCTACCTACCTACTAACTATTAAAATATATTGTAGTAGGAGCAAGCTACCTAGTTTTATTTTTATTTAGAAGAACTACAAGCATCGGAACGATAACTATTTTCACATAAGTGTTTTACACAAAACCTTAAAAAGGGCAGATAAATAGATTCTTCATAAATGCGACTTTAATATTCCACGCGAATGTCAATTATTCCGGGTAATTATGACGTCAGCATCTGATTTGCATGGCTTTGGAAGCGGTAAATTCGCGCGAAATTGCTAAGTTTGAACTGCTATAACTTTGGCGTTAATTACCAGATTTCCACGAAATTTAGCACGTATATACAAACTATTGTCCTGGTACAAAATTCGGAAGTCCTGGGATGAATTTAAGGGGGGTTTTTCAGTAAATTTCTAAAAAGTAGTAATATACTATTAGTAAGTTTATTTGAGCAGATATCGGAATGGGACATATTTTGACGCCTAGATTTCATCTAGGCGCACCACCCTGATTTTTTTCGGATTTTAGGGTTGGGTAGTTTCCGAAAATGAGTCCTGTCTCACTTCAAGTGCGTACATTTTGACTCTTTACTCACGCATTTTGCAATGTATGCCAAAACTAATATCAGTTTCGGAAAGTACCAATCGAGGCCTTTTATTTGGCACAACTATATTCGGTGAAAAAAATTTTTGAATCCCTCCTTTGCATGTTGGGGAGCCCCCCTTTAAACTCCACCTAAAATGATTCCACTCGCTGTATGCGTGGGATTTCATAGCTCCCATCTGTCCACCAAATTTCGTTCGGATCGGTTTAGCCGTTTTGGAGAAAAATGCTTGTGACAGACAGACAGACAGACAGACAGACATTGAATGGATTTTAATAAGGTTTTGTTTTACACAAAACCTTAATAAAAATGTGATATGTAAAAAGGAAAAAGAGGTTCCAACGATTACCAACATAGAAACAGAAAAATTCAGTCAAAGTTCAAATTCGAATATTCATACATAGTTACGTACATATACGTATAGAAATACAATAGAATACATACTGGAATATTTCCGGATGTTTCGCCCTACACTTGCCTGATGTCGGTAGCGAGTCCCTCCAAATACCCGAACGCCTGCGCTAGTTTCCCTTTTGTGATTTTAGAGTTGGGATGACGTACAGTTAACGTATAGGAATTGAATTGAATCCATATCATTGCAGAGATGTCTTTTCTTTCGAATGTTTTCTCTTCAAAAAACAATTCTTTAGGCTTAGAAATATCTTTCGATACATTTGTATCTACACCTGCGATGCCCTTAAATTTTTTTTTTCTACTTGGGGATATTAAATCCGCCTCCTCCACACATGCGTACAACATGATCAGATCACTAAGGTGCTAATTGGCTATTCAGGCGAATACTAACTTTCGAAAACAATAAAATTCTTATTCGCAATTGGAAACATGAATGCAAAACATATTCACACTCGAAAAAAAAAATTCATTTGTATTCACGTTTCATGTGTATATCAATCTACCAATACCACCATACCCCATGAAAGGGGCGCACATGGTATTCCGGTATTTTGACTGCATCGAGTGTCATGCCTAAACAGTTAACATCCTTCAAACGCCTGTGGCAAGTTTTATCTGTTGATTGCGACTTTAACTAACATATATTCACTTTTCTGTTAGTGAAGTGAATGTCAGTAATTTAGATTCATTTAACTCATTTGGTTTTTCATGCCCTGCCCTGCCCTGCCCGTTCCACCTACTGCTTTTTAAGATTTTGTATAAACACTTACTGTATGTCTGTCTGTCTGTCTTTTTTTTTTTTTGAAGAGGTGGAAATCTTCAACGGACACTGGTCAGGGCACACCAGTGTGTGGAATTTTTACCCACTAAAACCACCCCCGACTCCCTCACTGCCCCGTGGAACCACCCTAAGGTATTACATCTCGGGGCGGAGTCAGCTCACTCTAGCTTAATTCCGTTTCTTTTATATGCGGCGTACGTGACCGCGCTTTTCTCCTCTCCTCTGCCTTTCGCAATTTATTTTGAATAGATGCGATCATGGAGTCGACCGCATCCCAATTCTCTTGATCTGCTACCATTTTCGGCACCAGATTTTCTGGTACCAGCACCTCTCCTAGAGTCTCCTCTAGATTCCTCCTTTTTTCCACAAATCTCGGACAGTGGAAGAATACATGCTCAGGGTCCTCTGGGACTCCATCACAATTTGGACAGTCGGGGGAGATCTCCAATTTAAACCTGTGAAGGTATTGGAGATATTCACCATGTCCCGTGAGAAACTGGGTCAGATTATAATTAATCTCACCGTGTCGTCTCTCCAACCACTCCTTGATGGCAGGAATGAGCCTGTGAGTACACCGACCCTTTCCCGAGCGTTCCCATCTCTCTTGCCATTTATTTATGGATCTCTCGCTCTCAGCGTTCTTCGTCTGTAATAGGGGAGAGATTGGCTTCGCATGGCATATATTCGCCATCTCATCTGCCAAGATGTCAATTGGCATCATTCCACAGATGACGAATGCTGCATCATCTGAGACAGTCCTGAAGGCAGAGCATACCCTCAGAGTTGTCTTCCTGTAGACTGCATTCAGTTTGCTAGTGTTAACTGACATCTGCAACGCCTCTCTACAAACTGGGGTTGCATAGAGCATGATTGAGGTCACCACCCTGGCTATAAGCAACCTGGAGGTATACCATGGCCCTCCCACGTTCGGCATCATCCTCGCCAGGGCCATACTAGCAGTGGATGATTTATCACAAACATACTGTACGTGTTGCTTATAGCTGAGCTTCTTGTCTATGAAGTGATGATATGATTCCCGATTCTAATGCAGGCGTAGTTTCTCTTCCGGCGCTTCATGATGAGGACCGCTTCCGTTTTTTCCTTCGCAAGTGTCAGACCAGAGCTCTCTAAGCAATATTTAACAGCACTGATTGCCTCGCTTGAGTATAACTCAGCATCTTCGAGATGCTATGTCGTCACCGTAACCCACCACTGTGGCTTCCTCCGGAAGGTGAAGATCAAGTACATCGTTGTGCATAATGTTCCACAGTAGTGGGCTCAATACAGAGCCCGGCAGGAAACCCACGGAAACAACGTACTCCTTGGGTCCGTTATCAGTGTCAAAGCGATCTGAAAGGCCGCCTTGGCTCTCAACAACTGGGAGTAATTTATTATAGATTAACCGCTCTAACATTTTCCCCACCGTGTCCAAAAGACATATGGGTCGGTATCACGATGGTTCACCTGGAGGTTTATCAGGCTTAGGCAGAAGTATCAACTTCTGTTGCTTTCATGCCGCTGGAAATATTGTCTTTCACTCTTTTTGCCCCTGATCTACTCTACCTACAGACCTCTGAGCCACTCTTCTTGCTCAGTGGCAGGCTGATCGAAGACCGGTCAGTTCATCTTTCTACCAGTAGTTTGGTGTTCTTCTACGGGGGAATGAGCGCCTCTTAGGCATGGATGCGTCACATGCTTTTGCGATGCATTGAGCCAGATGGACGGCTCTTTCCGTGGAGGCGCCTGCTTTATCAAGTTGTCTAACTACACCACTATGAAGGTCTGCTCATCCAAAGATTCTGCAGACCAGCCTGAAATCTTTTTCGGTTTCGGGCATGATAGCTCTTTGCCCTGTAGCTCGACACATGTCTCAAAGAAGATTGCCTGGTGATCGCTGTGGGTGTAGCGTTCGCTGACGCACCAGGACATACCACGCGCCAGCGCAGGGCTGACAAAGTACAGGTCTACAACCGAGTCTGACCCCCCTTTCTGGAAGGTGTTTACAGCACCTTCGTTAGCCAAAACTATGTCCATCTGCAAGGTCGTACGGGAGGTCGCGGTTCAACTCTCGCTGGCGGCAGTGGGATTTGTATCGTGATTTGACGTCCAATACCAGTCGACTCAGCTATGAATGAGTAATCTCGGGCGAGCGTAATGCTGACCATATTGCCTCCTACAGTGTACTGTAGTGTACCGTGCCTGGTCTCCGAAATACCTTCCATACCGATATCTGGTCAAATATTTTATTTGAATAAGGTTTTGTGTTTACACAATATAGTCGCTTTCTAAAGGAAGGCATTTGCATATTTTCTCAGTATGCAAGTATTTCTATAAGGAATTTACATACATTATCAGAGTAATTTACGATTTCCAAGTTATTTATCATTTATTTTTTTATTATCTGTCTACCCCTGTACGTTATACTATTTAAGTTTTTCAAAAATTTTGTCTGTTAAATCTTTTATTTAAGATTTGTTTCTTCACAGCCTTCATAATTGGGTGCATTTTCTCTTACAATTGTCTTGATAGGCAAGCTTTGTTTTTAGAACATGTCGATAGTGCATGATCCTTAGAATATTTTGCATAACTTTTCCTTGATTCACCTTCCACTGTGGTATCAAATTGTTACCCTTTCTGAAGGCTTCTGTTTCAACTTTCATATTTGAATTACTTTTTCTCAGTAATTAGTGTTGTTATCAAAGACACTTAACTCTAAAACCGCAACATATGGAAAAGCAATGCAGATAGATATGCTGGCAGCTTGAGTTTCCTGAGTTTATAAATTGTCCACGCGAGTATTAGTCCAGTCATTAAAGCTGAAAATCGGGTGCCACCTCCGAATTCTTTCAATCAAGACCGATTGACATGAAATTTGGGGTGGGGCTAGGAGGTGGCATAAGAAAATTTATATAGGGCTGATGCCGGACTTAAATACAGTAGATTCTCAAGGGATTCGGGTTACTTTCAATTTATATGAGAAAGCCAAGTTTTGCTTTTATTATTAAAAAAAAATCATGTAACCACATTATTTTTATCATAACTCCGTTATTATTGATCCCACTAACTGAGAAGGCAGACCTTTAAAACGTGGTATAATAGACGTTTTAAAAGTTTGTCTTCTCAAGCACTTTAACAGAACTTTAGATCAATTTTCTTTAACAGTTACTCGTTGTGTGTTATTTGACCTTGAAAGTATTTTTTTTTTGACATTCCGAATTTTCGTTTGACGAGCTATAAATCAGTCCATATTGCACTTACCAAAAAATAAAGAGATCATTTCTTTTTTAAGGTTTTGTGTAAAACAAAACCTTACTAAAATCGAGTCAATGTCTGTCTGTCTGTCTGTCACATGCACTTTTCTCCAAAAAGGCTAAACCGATCCGAACGAAATTTGATGGACAGATGGGAACTATGAGATCCCACGCATACAGTGAGTGGCATAAATTTAGGTGGAGTTTAAAGGGGAGCTCCCCATACATGCATGACCGGATATAGTCGTGTAGGGTTCTAACTTTTAGAAATTGACTGGAAACCCCCCTTAAAGTAATTCTAAGACTCCCGAATTTTGTAACAGCATACGATAGGATAATATTTCGTATATACATGCTAAATTTCATGGACATCTGACCATTAACGACAAACTTATAACAGTTCAAACTTAGCAATTTCGCGCAAATTTACTGCTTCCAAAGCCATGCAAATAAGATGCTGACGTCATAATTAACGGGAATAATTGACATTCGCGTGAAATATTAAAGTCGCATTTATGAAGAATCTACTTATTTGCAGCCCTTTCTAAGGTTTTGTATAAAAGATTTATGTGGAATCAAATCTTCGAGGGATGTCCCATTCCGGTATCTGCCCAAATAAATTTACTAATAGTATATTATCAACTTTTAGAAATTGACTAAAAAACTCCCCTCAAGGTCACCCTAGGTGTACTAAATTTTGCGCCGACATAGAGGACAACCTCATGCATACACATGCCAAGGTTCATGAAAATCCAACTATTATTGCCAAAGTTATAGCAGTTCAAACTTATCAATTTCGTGCGAATTAACAGCCTCTAAGCCATACAAACAAGATGCTGACGTCATAATTAATGAGAATAATCGACATTCGAGTGAAACATTAAAATTCCATTCAAGAAGAATCCAATTCTCCCCAGCCTTTTTTAAGGTTTTGTTTGCAAAACAAAACCTTATTAAAATCGGTTCAATGTCTCTCTGTCCGTCTGTCTGTCTGTCCGTCTGTCTGTCTGTCCGTCTGTCCGTCTGTCTGCCTGTCTGTCTGTCACAAGCACTTTTTTCAGAAACGGCTATACCGATTAGCACGAAATTTAGTGAGAAGGTGGGAACTGTGGACCCCCAGATATGCAGTGAGTGATAACCTTCTACGTTGAGATTTAGGGGGGGTCCCCATACATGCAAAAGGAGGTGTAAAATTTCTTTTCACCGAATATAACCATGTTGGGTATCAAATGAATGGCCTCAATTATTACTTTTCGAAGCCGGTCTTAGTTTTGAGATTTTTTAGAAAAGCGGAGAGTGGGATGGGTCGAAAGTGATGATTTCTTTAACGGACCCATTCTCAGAAACTACTCAACCGAAAAATCTGAAAAAAATCACGAAGCTGCCTCTATATGTTGCCTAGGCCTCAAAATACTCTCCATGTCGATATCTGTTCAAAGTAAGTTAATAGTATATTACCGTAATTTTTGGGAAATTGAGTAAAACTCCCCTAAAATGTATCCCAGAGTTATAAAGGTTAGTAGTAGTATAAAATATAATATAAATAAAATATTATTCCCAAGTTTGATCAACATCATACTATTACTAACAAAGTCACAGTAGCTCAAAGTTGTCTTTACCGTGTAAATCTACTGCAATTAAATATCAATATCACACTAAAGTGGGTAGTCAGACATGCTGAATGCATATACATAACGGGCTACGTACAAATTGGACAGTTCTACACTTAAATATACTCACATAAGAAGCAAACAAAACTTTTCATACCTGAAGCGCCCAGCTTCCGGCTTCCCGACTTGTTTATATTTGATGTACGTTACATTCTCGACATTTGTTAATAATATCAAGCTCAGAGTGTGAAGCGTGCGAGGTTGACTATTATCAATGCAGGGGTTTCCATCAAATTATTGATTTAAATCGCTTTCTACAAATAGGGGGCAATGGAATTTTTAGCTATGTGACACGGAGCTGTCGTGCACTCGTCGCTCCTCACATCTTTCTCTTTTTCTTCAGCCTTTGTCCCACTCACAAGCGGAGTCGGCTCGTCGTGATCGGTTTCGTCATTTTATTTTATTAAATGCCTAATCAGGATGACCTTCAAATCCCCATCCAGTGTATCAAGCCACCATTGTTTTGGCCGGCTTTTTGGTTGCTTACCATTCACTTCGATGTTCGACCAATACTGATTGTTGAATTCTCGTTAGCATGAATCACGTAACCACACAATCGAAAACGCCTCTCTTGCAGTTTTTCCACGATCGGTGCAAACCCATATCGATCGCGGATATTCTCATTTCAGACGTGATCAAAACGTGTCACGCACCAGTGCAATGTAACATCTTCGTCCCCATTACCGCAAAACGCCGTTCATTGGCCTTTATAGTCGCCAACACTCAGAACTATAGAGAGCGGCAGACGGACGACATTGCAGTAAATTTAAAATTTGGGACGTGCGCTGATACGTCGATCAAAAAGAACACCAGTTGAGGAATGCCACTTCATCCAGGTTGCGTTAATGTGTGAAACAATTTCATTACGCAGTTCTCCATTGGCTGATAGCATTGACTAGAGATATTTAAATCGCTGAGTTCTGGCAATGGCAGTAACCTGCCCCTCCAGATATTTAAATCGCTCAGTTCTGTCAATGGCAGTAACCTGCCCAGAACTGAGCGATTTCAATATCTCGGGTCAATGCTATAAGCCAATGGAGAACTACGTTATGCTCCTCACATAGGGAAACACACCTTTTATACCTGAAGCGTCAAGCTTCCGGTTTCCCGACTTGTTATTTAATGTGTTTACTTAGCATTGGTGTTTCACTCGGTCTTTCGTCGTTTCTGGTAGGAAGTAAAAATGACATCCACCTATAGCAATGGATTAAAACATGAAACATACACCCCAGGAGGGAGACCAGTTGTACTTGAAAATCCACCCCCTAAAGAGGTCGAACCTACGGATTCAGGAGAGGACTTTTGTCAATTCAACCTTCCGCTCTTTCAAATCAGCCTGGTGGCAGATTGCACCCTCTCTCAGTATGCCAGGTATCGCTCCGCCACAAACTTTACAGCATTACAGCCTAGTTTGCAAATGAAAGAACTACAGCAGGAAAACGAAGTCCCCAAGAGGACACCTCAGGCTTCCAACGAAGTACCGCAGCCCTAGTGTAAATGAACCAAAATAATACCGCCCAGATGAAGAAGAATTGGCTGGATCATTCAAACAAGAAGAGCTTCTAAGAAAAGAAAGGCAAACTCATCACAACAGGTCATTGAAAAAAGTCCCGTGAAAAGCTATAAAGCGAAAAATGGAAAGAAACTGAAAGTGAAACTTTCTCCGTCGATTAATATTAGCGGCTTCAATAAGTACCAGAAAGTTTAAAACCTATTATCATCAACGGCTCTAAAGGAGTACTCAATAATTGCCCTAAACAGCAAACTTTGGAAAGTACACACTGTAAACGGGGCTGACTACAGGACCAACTTTCGAAGACAAAAACAACAGACCTCTCAAGTTTATTGCTAGAGGAAACCACCCAACGTGCCAAAAAACTACATTGTACAAAACCTAAAGGAAAAGGGTTTTAAGTTCCTAAACGTTGTAAATATATTAAATTCCAATAAAAAGGGGAAACAAAAGTTAGTAAACGAAGACTACCACTGTCCATACTTGCTCCTTAACTCTTAACTGGAGACGTGGGGTCCAAATGGATTCCACCGTACGCATTTTGGCTCCAATATTCATATTTTTTAACTAATACACACGCTCATCTAAGCAATCTCATTACGTCATGAGCTGCGGTTGTTGCCGAACGTAGGACGGTTAGTTTTCGCTAGAAGCAGAAATACAAATCGCTTGGGGTCCAAACGGACTCACGACAATTTGAAATTATAATATAGGTATATAGGTTTTTTCATTAATTTGAAACAAAAATGTCATGAAATCTAAATGCCCACGCAGTGCAGTTTTTCTGGAAGATAAGATAAGAGTGATAATTTGCTCAGCAGAAAAGAATTATGTGACGATGAACTTATTAATGATAGAGAAGAAGGGGAGAATGTTAGTTGTGTAAAAAGCTTCTAATTTAGAAAAACCTATGAAATGCAATCAATAAATATTAATATATAAACAGATGGATAAACAGCTGACACTGTTTGTTTGAGAAAGACATATTGTTCGAGTTAAAAAAAAGAGTGGAAACATTTTTAGAACACACAAAACATGTCTTAAATCCCTCATAGGGTTGATTACTGTTAAGTACAAGCAGCTTCACGACTTGCGCTCCATAACGAAACTGACGGAACATGTCAATCAGTTACGTAAGGAGGTCACGTCCATGGTCCTTCCAGAGGTAGGACCATAGAATCTTCGAAGTGCACCCATATGACTTGGGATTTGGTCAACACAGCTCCACTTCGCATTCTTTTTACAGGCCTAGATCGCGACAAGTAATCTTACTCCTCGCCACGCTCTACGAAACGCAGTACACTAAGACAGGCCCTTCATGTTTCCAAGAAATCTAGAAAGGCACCCCTTCACTGCAAGACTGGTGTGTTAGAAAACAGTGGAACAACGGATCATTTATCGTTTTATGTTAAACCCAACTTAGGAGTGGCGTTTAAAGGTCGAGAGGACAGAATACCTGTGACCTGCAATGGGACACATCATCATCATCAACGGCGCAACAATCGGTATCCGGTCTAGGCCTGCCTTAATGAGGAACTCCAGACATCCCGGTTTTGCGCCGAGGTCCACCAATTTGATATCCCTAAAAGCTGTCTGGCGTCCTGACCTACGCCATGGCTCCATCTTAGGCAGGGTCTGCCTCGTCTTCTTTTCCTACCATAGATATTGCCCCCATACGGATTAAGTGACCCGCCCATCGTAACCTATTGAGCCGGATTTTATCCACAACCGGACGGTCATGGTATCGTTCATAGATTTCGTCATTGTGTAGACTACGGAATCGTCCATCCTCATGTAGGGGGCCAAAAATTCTTCAGAGGATTCTTCTCTCGAATGCGGCCAAGAGTTCGCAATTTTTCTTGCTAAGAACCCAAGTTTCCGAGGAGTACATGAAGACTGGCAAGATCATAGTTTTGTACAGTAAGAGCTTTGACCCTATGGTGAGACGATTCGAGCGGAACAGTCTTTGTAAGCTGAAATAGGCTCGCGGATTTCATCATCGTAGCTGTTATCGGTTGTGATTTTCGACCCTAGATAGGAGAAATTGTCAACGGTCTCAAAGTTGTATTTTCCTATCCTTATTCTTCTTCGTGTTTGACCAGTGCGGTTTGATGTTGTTGGTGGGCAATGGGACACAGCTGGAAATAAAGTCCCTGTTACGTTAATAAAGTTAGAGTTTTGCTCTTTGGATGCGGTCAGTTTTCGGGTTACAGAGATCGCTCGGCAGGCATCATAAAACTGGACCAAACCATCTGATATGGTTACTCCTCGTTACACCCCTTAAGGATAGATTCGAGTAATCAACAAGCCATAAAGGGTCTTAGGCAGGAATTGGCGGAAGTAGCTCAAAGTTCCAATTTGTGGCAATACATTTCTCATGGCAGTGCCGGAGGAAGCCTAATTATAATTTTTCTGATCATTGGTGTAACTTCCTGCATAAAGAGACGAAGCACGAGGTCTTCAGAAACAGCACCCAGTTTCATAACCCATTTACCCGCCGAAGATCGACGTCCTGGTGGCTGGCGAAAGACGGAACCCCAGTGTGGAGGGACCCAACCGCGAGAAAGCGCGACCTCAGAGGTGTAGTTTAGAATGTATGCATAGATTAGCATTAAGCCACAAGAATACTAATAATCTCATCAACTAACCGGTATTTAGTAAATGTCTTTCACTTTGGGAATCTTTTAGGTAAATAGTCATCAAAACAATCATTCAGCTCGCTCTAAATGACGACCAAAAATAATGGTGCTAGCCTCCATATGCCCAAGGCCAAACATTAAAGAAACAACAGAGTCTGCAGTCCTGTTACGGAAAAGAAAAAAATATTATATGTAATAGATGTGTACTATTTAAGGAAAATGGGAAATAATTAAAACTCAATATTATAAGTTACACCCTTTGAAAAATTTATTATTGTATCTAGTGTTATGTCAGAAGCTTCAATTACAACTGTTTTGTGAAAATCCATTATTGCATTTGTTTTATGCTTCAATTGCAACCTTTGTAAAATCCATACTTGTATCTTATTTTTCGTCAGAAGCTCAATTGTATCTTTTGTATAGTGTAATGAACCTTAATTGGCCGAGAACGATCTAGAGGAAAGAGCTATCCCAGAAACCTAAAAAGTTGGCGAAATTGACCGTGAAGGACCCCTCGCAAAGACTGAAGCTCCATCAAAATGCTCGGTTGACACGTTCTTGCACGCCTCTATACTAGCCAGGCTCAGGAATGTGGTGAGGTCCTTTGAGCGCTTTGATCTCTCACGTGTCATTAATACAAAATTAACGCATCTATACCGATGCGTGGGTCCGCACCGGATTTAAAAGTAGAATACAAACAAAGAAATTCGCGACGGCCTAATGATAAAAACCAAAACGCGAGCTAAAACTTGAAAATAAGAAAAACGGCTTGACCGCGCGCGAGGAGCCGTAAGTCTCCGGACCGAGAGGGAAGATCCACGACAGAGCACAGCCCCGATCATGGTTTCTTCTGGGTCAGATATTAATTGAGTTGCGGCCGCTGAGGTTCCCTCCCATCCTCGACATCCTCAGGTCATTATTTCAGAGGATGTCCCTAATGAAGTTTTGCGGGGTCAAGGCGAAAGAGAGAGGGAGGAAGTCCTCAAATAAAAAAATATTAGTTCCAACCCATGCTATATTCATAAGATAAAAAAAAATTTATAAACGAGAAATATAATAAAATATATAAAAGAGAAAAAAATGCAATTAAATCAAAGTAAATAGAATGAAAAAAATATAAAAGAAAGACAAAAAAGAAAAGAAATCATATTAAAATAGAAATCAAATCAAAAAGAAGACGAGGCAGACCCTGCCTAAGATGGAGCGATGGCGTAGGCCAGGACGCCAGACAGCTTTTAAGGATATCGAATTGGTGGACCTCGGCACAAAACCCGGATGTCTGCAGTTCCTTATTAAGGCAGGCCTAGACCGGATACCGGTTGTTGCGCTGTTGATGATGATGATGATCGACTACCATCGTATGAACTGACTATTTCTTCAAGAACGAATGTGAAATAGAGGGTATCAGTGGACAGAAAATTGCCACGTAGTGAGGGACAGGGTCTCGACTTTGTGTACACCGGAAATTGGCTCCGTTTACAATGAACATGTTCGTAAGTTAATTACATCATGGTTTTTCACCGATTGGTATTCTAAGGGTACCTAGCCCTTATTCAAACTCATTCATGTCGAAACGTAACATTTTGAGTCATTTACTTGTTTTTATATTATATAGCGAACACACATTTTAATCGAAGAAGACCAATTAGTTCCCTAAACGGTAATGAATTTTACAAGCTTAAACTGGACAGCTTGAATCAATTTCATTTTCACTAAAATTTGTACAAGCTATAAAAGCGAGATGAACCCTTCATAAACTATATTTATTCTATGTGTTACATAAGGAAAGGAAACCATATCTAAAAAGTGAAAATCCTCCTGTGGAACTATGGGCTCTCACAAGAATTAATCATATGCTTTGAAAAGAACATCGACTTAAGTGATTGAGGAGGAAATTTGGCATCCTCTTTCTTCCTGTCCATGAGGAGCATCAACAGTAATGTATAGTTCATATCAGATATACAGGCAAAAATAAGCCGATTTCGTTTCGGTTCACAAAGTTACAGAGATAAAAACGTATCTTGATGGGAAATCTTGTTGGGCGCTTCCCAAATAGAAATTTCCTTCTCTCAAAACGGTGAAGTTAGTCCTGATAATTTCCCATCTAAACGTATTGAATTGAGTATCAAATGCAAACTCAACAAATACAGAGAAGAGTTTATATCAACTGAAAGGAGCATGGGGCAAGCAACATCCCTACACGAGCAAGGTAATTCCGCAAAATGTGCGCTTTTGGTCTGTCGTTAATTGTATAAAAATTTAATTCTAAAAAAGTTTTTCTTTGTGCTTCACTAACTTTGAAAACGAATTTCAATCCAGTGATAGCCTTGCTAGTCGTGTTGAGCGTATTAAAGCCCGTAAAGGGTGTGTTTACGTATCAGATGAAAATAAATCCTGCAACAAGCAACCCTTAATTCCCGGATTATTACTGAATTCTTTGGAACACAAAGAAAATCAAATCGCATGAAATCACTATGAAGCCACATGTAATATTGACCAAAGGCTGTTCGACCATTCGCTTCAATTGAAGAAGCGGAAAGACATTGGCTGTGATTTCTTGACTGATTACTTTCGAGAGTTGTGCTCAAGACAGTCCCTGTATTTTCAATACTAGGCTGTCAACAAAATCAATTAGCGAGCTGACTTTGATTGATGTTGCTCGCTCACCCTCTTATAGAATTTAGTATATCTAAGCAACCTTTTTTTGCAGTATCGTGTCAAACGAAACATTAAGGGAATTAGTTAACTGTCTGCCGGCCTATCACAAATAATTTGTTTGTAAATGGTTAGACTCATTAACACAGTGAGAATTATGAAATTCCAAGTATCTAACATTCCGATTGCATTCATAGATGCAAAGAGGAGAGCAAATTATCAAGGATATAAAATGAAAACCCTTGATTACTACTTTTTGAAAGTTCTCAGTTTTGAGTAAAAACTCCCTTAACATTCTGGCAACAGCCTGTGTCCGGTCTACGCTTGCCTGAATAAAGGCTTTCCAAAATCCCGAGTCAGTGGTGAGGTCCACCGATCCGATGTCCTCAGCAGCTGCCTGGCGACCTGGCTCACGCCATCGCTCTACCTGGGGCAAGGTGTACCACGCCTTCCTTTTCTGTCATAAAAATTGCCAATATACACGTTCAGATTTACATTATATTCACTAGATCAGAAAACCACACACCACAGCCTATTCAGCTGGATTTTATCCACAAATATTCACGATATAGCTCATTCTCCTGTAGAAGATCAAATATTTTGAATGTTCCGTTTTAGTTTTTGGTACTGACGTTCCCCCTTTGGCCTTAATATACAGCCCAGAATTTCGTGGCACCCTATCCGATCTGGATGAACGCAGTTCATACATCTCAGGCTGTTCTTCGCACTATATATTATATATACCGTTAGTATAAGCCAGCAGTTTGCTTTGGAACTCACCTCAGGGTCGTGGACCTGTTCAGGGCCAAATTATGTCCTGTGAGTTGAACTTAAGGGTACACTGAAAGTGTTCCCTTTTTGTTAGAAAAGGCGACTAGAATGAATAGAAATTTCTTGGATAGCAATTTGTACAATTAAGAAACCACACACCAACAGCGTCTCGGATAGGGACTGACTTCACGCCTATGAACTTTCGCTGTAGAAAACAGCCTATCATTAGTGTGCACACGCTCCTCAAAGATGGTACCGAGGGTCCTTTGCTTGCCTTTTCCAACTCAAATGAGAATCCTGGAACTATGAACTGAACATTCTGGGCTTACGCCAAGTGAAATGGAGGAACTCTGAAGAGTAGTCTTCCCCCTCTCGCGGCAATGTGCTTTTGTACTATAGAGAGCCTAATGTAGCAAACGCAAATCTAGTGCTGGACTGTTGTTGGACACTACCGCAAGGCGCGCTCTTGACCTAGAAATCCTTTTTTGTCAATGCTACACACCGACGAAAACTTTCGATATAGAGAATAAGAGAACTTTCTATGAGTAATTACATACAGTTCAGGTAGCATTTGAATTCCAAGGTGAGCTCTGATAACACATTGCTTGAGCATGTTATGGAGAAGTGTGTTCTTGACGACATCAGCAAGTTTCACCAGCCTCATCATCAGCAATACTCTGTTCGAACACAGGGCTTGTCACAAGATCAGTAATTATGGAGGGAATGAAAGAACACTGCCAGGAGTCGACAACGATAGCGCGTAGGTGTGGTTGAAGGGCTGTGCCCTTCGGGGAGGTTTATGGTAACTATAAAGTTAAAGAGAATGCATGATAAAGCATATCCTTACCTTAGGCTGTCAATGTAACTGTTATTACAAGTTTTATTTATTTTATTTTATTTAATGACAATACACACAAACTAAATTTCTAGCTGTGCATTGCCCTCATAGAGAGGAGCAAGTAACTTAACTTATGCTGAAAATTAAGATAAGAGACAAAGGAGGACCCAAACTGAAGCGCCCTTCAGTTTGGATCCTGGCTACCCTGCCCTAGGGAGAAATATAGCTGACTATATTTCAATAATTTTCCCAAAGCTGCCACAGAGAGAAAATCTGATATGTTGCTGATTTACCTGGAGTTGATAAATCAGCAGCGACTTATGATTCTTAAGCGGATCAATTGCACAAGCTATTTCTTCCATCCATGGTAGCAGAAACTTTTCTCCGTCGTTTGGAGTTTTAGTTACTTTTAGTTACTGAGCGTTCACCAAAATACTCAATCTATCCAATATGTCTATGCAATTGGAAATCAGATTTCCATCTTTGTCTCAGTCGAGTTGATAAACTAAATGGTTTTCCTAGTCTTCCTTCTTGTCTTGCTTCTCCTCTCGACAGAGTTCAAGATAAATCTCTGCACGTATCTTTGCTAACTTATAATCAACATCAAGCTAGTCGCTCCCAATTTTTATTGCGGCTGGAGCCAAATATGCCCTTACAACATAACCTTCTTTGGGTCGCTGCGGAACCCAATTCTTGGTACTTCATTTCCAGGGAAACTGACAGCTTGGGTCACTGTGACACCCATTTGCCCTTGTAGGCGTGTGCGAAAGTCTTCGTTCTGAATCGTTTCATAGTTTGGTCAATGCCGATTGAGAAGGTGGTATGGTTCGAGCCCGGAACACCATGCCAACGAGATAATGGTTCGAGTCTATAATGATCTACTATGTGTCTTGACATGCATAAAGACGTTAAATTAACACGCAATTAGTTTGGTTGAAAATAATCCCAATTAGAGATATCAATGTTTGATTGGGGACTTTTTTCTAAGCAAATAAGATATTTCCAATGATCAATTCGTGTAGTTGGATGGTCCACAGCCCGTTGTTATTGATACACATATAGAAGCCTAGATTCAAACTTTAACTTTAAACAAGCTTCCAGGATTCGTGCCATTCCCTCGGAAAAGGTAGCCTTCTCTGATTCTGTAGTTTTTTTCTCTAGGAACATATATGTTTATGTAGAGTGCGTAGCCCTTCGTTAACATTTCAGTTTCAGCATTCTCGGAAGTAGCATAAAAAATCCATATAATTGTGTACATTACTACCCTACGTTTTTCAGTGTTTTATTCTGAATCATGATATGGTATTTAGTTCTATTTCAATATTTTATTATTATTTTAAGTCTTCCCCTACCCGAAACATATTGATACTCACGTTATTCCAACTAAACATATTTATTCCAATCCATCTGTCTGTTTGTCTGTCTGTCTGTCTGTCACGAAATTTTGCGAAGTCCTTTATATGAGTAGTACCGCTTTGTGTTAAGTTTGAGGGGGACTCTAATAGTATATTGCTATATGTTAGACATTTACAGGAACCTGTTTTGTCCATACGCAAATAATGCTGAGACTGTTTCGCGCCAATCTTTGATTAATACATGAAAACTGCCCTTCAAACTTTCCTCAGTTCGTGTCTGCGTTGTGTCATGGGTATATCCTACTGAACATAAGACCAGACCATAACTAATGAGAAACATGGCCAGAGCACGGTCGAAAGTGGCAAATAATACTAATAATAAATATTTACAATAAAGAATTTTTCCTCGCTCTGAATTATTAGACAATTAATTTATTAACCAATTTCATTTCATCACGCTGCGGCGAAGCCGGGGTCTTTCTTAGATAGGCAACCGGATGAGAACTTTATCTTCACTTTTTACAATATCCCCACTAACTCTCATGTCAACAGGTGGAAACTTTTCTGTGGGAAGTGAATGCGACCGACAAACAAATGGAATGGCCGAAAGGCATACAGGCAGATAGACAAAAACACAGCTGTTAAGAATTGTCAGATCTCTCATTAGGTGCGGCTCTGCTGACAGATGAGAACGCATATATCTTTATGTGTAAAGATCTAGATCTGCTCGTGCACTTTCCTTTCAGACCACATATGGACACATATTTACACAGCCCTGGTGTGTGCAGGATCGTGCCAAGGACATCAACGAAGGCAAAGAAGGAGGGGCTAAAATGAGATCACTGGCCCACGAAGAAGTTTTAGCACCCATGGTATTTGCTCACCACCAATTGATATCTTCAGCGCAATCTGCCATACAAAAGCAGGACGAATAGTACCGCAAGAGGAATACTACGTTGCCTTTCCCGGCTGTTGACGTTGCGGTACTAAGAATATTTCGAAATTTACAATTTGCTCGCCCACAGATTTTTATCCCTCCTAATTGCCTTTTAAAAGAGAATACTTATATAATTAAACCTCAGTTCAAGGAATACTTCTTCAATAGACAGGAATTATTGCCTAAAACCAGGTTTAATTTTAAAAAATTTTTATTTAGAACAAATATGGAACAGATATAATGTAGATTAGGAAAAATGAATGAAAAACGATTTTATAATCTAATAAAAAAATGGACTAGACATTATGGCCACTGGGGGCACTCAAAGTTTTCTTGCTGATAAATAATAAACTATAATTAATATAACAAAATACATATATAGGTTGTCGAGAAATGGTCAAAAACAAAGTTAACTGTGTCTTGTTCACGAAAAAGAAGTAAAAAGAATTAGAAGAAATTAGAATCAGAAGGATTAGAATTAGTGTTACTTAGAGCTATGTACATAAATTTAATCCTAAATCTCATAGAAAAACATTGTTCTCTTCTTAGCTTAAAAATTAAATTTATTCTTGAGGCTAATACAAAAAAAAAATACAATTTTTCATCTTAAAGCTAATAAACTGAATAATATGATATGAATATGATTATTTTTATATTTTAAGTTTTCTTTCTTCTTTTGGATGAATAAAGCGAAATAAAGGTGAAAGTAAGACCCGTATAATATTTACATTATTTACATAGTCCCACCATGAGACAAATGCCAGAACTGAGCACGGTGGCCGCTAGTCGGCATCCTGAGGCCACGATTTCTCCTTTTTATTCCACTTAACATCAATTGTTCTCGGTCTAGAGAACCTCCAGTCGACACCCAAAGATCCCCCCCCCCCCCCCTTCCCCTACCAAGTTGCTGGGATATAACTGATACATCTTTCTGTCGGCGACTCATCCACCCAGCAGAATCAAGAAATAAACCGTTCCTATCCAAGGGGTTCTCACCATACGAAGCGGATCGCAATATATGATGCCGAATCACTCTAACGATAACTGTGTCGATCCTCGACACAGCAGGAGCTGCATATATCACCTTATTAGTTCCATAACGTTCAAAATTTGACGAAGCAGTCCTTTTAAGCCACATCCAAGTACGCAAACATTTCCTGTTAAAGACTTTTATTTTCTCCATCTGGCTAGCACCCAAGTTAAACCAAATAGAACACCCGTAGGTGAGTACTGGTCTAACCAGATTAAGGTAGCAAATGATTTTAACCTTTTCTTCTAAAATGTGGAGTATAAAAGAGTCTTCGAAGAGACACGAATGCCTTGCGAGCGCTTTCTAGCGCTCGTTAAATTGTGGACAGTTATCTAGACGCACACCCAGGTATTTAACGCACTGAGGGATGCTTAGAACCATCCTCGTTCGCGGCAATGCGAACTGATTTTCATCCGCGCATTCGTGAAGATTGTAATGCCATTGAACATTTTCTGAACTTCAACTTGCACCTTAGTTACCTTCTTATGTGTGGTGTAGGCTATCAAGTAAGCGAAGGCAACCAAAGACCTTTTTGTAGATTTATTGAACTCAAACAAGTTAAGTAATTTGCCGCAAATACTGCAAAAAATGTAGGCGCAGTCACATCATCGCTACAATGTGATTGGGTCATCCAACCAGACGGTATTAAAGGCTTTCTCCATGTTTGTAAGGCTAGCGCCTACGCACTCATCATTGTTAATCCGCCAGCAAATATCAGACGTTACCTTCGTTATTGCATTTATTTGTCAAATGTCCAGATCGAAATCCGAAGTGCCCATTCGACAATAATCCTTCTTCTTGATTGCCCGTTCAAAGCTTTCAATACCAAAACCTCAATACCAAAGCCTCAAACACCTTGCTGATGCCCTTCTAAATATGGAAGTTTATTCCCAACAAGAGACAAACAAAAAACAAGCAGATTATCGCTCGGTATAAGATCAGCCTGTATCGCAGGGTGTAAACTGGAAAACTGTAGTGCCATCTAAGCTGCTTTTGAAATTGTGGACATTTCGTTCTACAATTTCCGAAAGTTGCGTTGGCCCTAAGTCCGTTCTTTGCCGATGCACCGACTCAGAGT
This sequence comes from Hermetia illucens, assembly GCF_905115235.1. Taxonomy (NCBI): domain Eukaryota; kingdom Metazoa; phylum Arthropoda; class Insecta; order Diptera; family Stratiomyidae; genus Hermetia; species Hermetia illucens. The sequence continues at coordinate 97,505,551 of NC_051851.1, read as the reverse complement.
GTTTTCCTATAAGCTCGAATTTAAGAGCATCATCCATCACCATATAATTGCCTTGCGCATCAGCAATTACACCATTAATAAGGTGTTGTTTTCCGCTATTACCGACTTTGATTCTCGGCACAGTTATTCATCACTTCTTCCGGAATAACATATTTCTCTTTGTAAACATGGCATCTGAATCGCTCTCCAGCTTGAGAAGATACCACTCGTTGCTCAAGTTCCTGTCACCTGGCGCAATTGTTCTATCGTTTTCCCCAGCAAAAGGTGAGCATTCCTCGCGATATCCCCAAATAAACCCTGCACCCTGTTTAGAATTCTTAATTGAACTTGACTTGAAGAATATATAAATTCCCTCCTCAAGGCAGTGAAAATAGAATACAAGAGACATACATTCAAAGGTTTCAAGTTCAGACCTATTAATATGCCTGAAATGATAATGACAACCCACAAATATTTCAGTACCACCTTCCCCATCACAATTTCGTCTATTGTTCATCACGAATTCGAAATCCTTGAATCTTAGCGGATGCCTTGGACTGAGGTGGGTTTCTGAAATCAAGACAGTATCAGGCTGTTGTCTGGCAGTGAAATCAAGGAGCTCCACTCTTCGCGATAATCTGGAGACTATCCAGCGGTACGGTTGTGACTACAGACCTAGCGGCGCGCATGCTGTTCGTGTAAATATTCTGTTATACTGTTTATTTTTGTATTCTGTACGTGTAGCGTATGCTGCACGTTTTCACACATGGTTAGTATTTTATTGAGGATGGTGTTCATCCCAGCACTTGCATCTTGTTATGACTTCTTCTCCCCCTTGTCGGACTACTTCTACGATCGGGATCCCCGAGACAATTGGGGCCGAAGAGACTATGTCGTCCAACGCCGCTGACATCCACGGTACGAAGCCGGATGGCCTCCGTTTCCGCCGTTGACACAAAAGGTTTTTCGCTTGCCCTCTGCTTCAGTCAGCGAACATTCAGCTGCGGCGCACTTTACACATCGCAAGGCCATTTGGCACTTCACTACCAAGTAACCATAGCGCTGCCATCTTCGACACTGGGCTATTTTGCCCATCACCAGGGGCTCGAAACGAATTGCCTGCTACCAATCAGATCGTTTCTCCGGGTCTGCGGGCATATCTGCACGAGGAGGTGCGGCAGAATCCGTTTTTCCAAAACTTGTCTTCTCGTATTAAAATGCGATACTGAGAGGAACTTGACCTCAGTTCCCCTGTCCCGGAACATTTTGAGCACCACATCGGGCTCTTGCTCCGAATCCAAGCCTTTCAGAAGAAAGGTTTGCACCTTCTCTTCCTTTGGGGTGTAGATGAAGTGCGGAGCCTTCATTTGCTCGAAGAACTCTCTTACTTTCTTGTAATCCACTATTTATTTACATTTGGTTTGCACTCTCTCGGCCCCCGTCTTTTTGATAGTAAAATTCAAGAGTCCCGCGTTCCCATTGAGTAGAGTGGCTAAATCTCACCTAATTCAAATACATTAATGGGGACATCAGTTTACTTCTACACTAACTATACGCAACGGCGACATGTTCAACAGACCTTGGCAGCCCGGACTCCATGAACCTGAGAGGGCTTCTGGCCGGCAACAACAGAAGGCACTGCCAAAGAATGCGAAGTTTCTTGGAAATGAGGACATGGCCGTTGCTACACTACCAAGTGTGGCGATATCCAAAGAAATCGGATGCAAGAAAGCGGAACTTTCGGCGGAAGGTGAGGACACACTGAACGCAGTAGACTTTTCAGTTAGCAGCAGTTTTCATATTAGACTGCACTTATGGCTATAACCTCAAGAGTTAGTCAAATCAACCTGCAGCATGCCAAAGCTTCTTTCTATTTACTGACGGGAAGGCTGGCAAAGTATCAGGACTGTCCTTATGTATTTCCGGTTCAAGTGCTATGAGTGTTTTAACAGAATCTGTGGTATTGGTTCAGCCAAGAGGACTAGGATATATATCGATGAACGATTCTCGTGACCGAGCGCCTGCGTTCTGATGTCAAAATTGTTAGAGACAACCACTGCTTACTTACCATATGATTCTCTATGCCCTTCGCCAATGCAAGAACTAGGGGATCTGGTAGTGTATGTAGAATAAAGTGGGGTAGGGTGACCTAACAATCTGCACTTCGAAGCTGTTAGATTCGATTAAAGACTGACGAGTGCTAGATGAAGTCTCACTCTCAGATCACCGTTACTTAATATTCAGTTTGACTATTGTAGACGATCAGCCTGTAATACAAAGACGGAATCCTAGTAAAACCAATTGGACGAAGTTCGATGAACTTGACGGCAACAAAGTTTAGCTACATAGGCGACTAAGGACCCTTTTGGCGATAGAAGATCAGTTGAAAACTCTGAATCGCACACTGTTAGAGTGTTTTGAAGACACTTTTCCTATTTCCCGAGACCAACGTTATAAAAGGGTCTACACAGAACTACAGAGACTCAGGAAATAAACCAGACGAATTCTCTTAGAAAACCGAATGGTACTTGCACGAATTCCAGAGTTGAGTCTATACAGACTCTCTTGGAAGTACACCATCCGGGAGAACAGGTCTCAGAAGTGGGAAGAAGAGAATTAGCCGTTTCTGCAAACCCTTCAACACAAAGGTGTTGTAAGAGAAATTGGGACACTGCGAGAACAGTTGTTACCAATGAAAAGGCGAGAGCTTCTATACTATCATTTGAACACTTCAAAATACCTTGCATGTATGGCATCTACCCAGCGATGCTAAAGGAGGGTATAGAGCACTTAGAGCAACTTCTAAGAAATATTTTTCGAGGATATCTTGCTTTGGGCTACGTGCTTTCCTCTTGGCAGAAAGTGAAGGTAGTCTTCATACCAAAGCCTGGGAAAGATAACTATCATATTCAAATCCAAAGAAGTTCAGGCAAATCAGCTTAACATCCTTTTCGCTGAAATGTCTGGAGAGACTTGTTGAACGTCACATTCGCGAGAATGAAGACAAACATGCTTACCAACGTGGAAAGAGTCTGCTTCGTTTCAAAGATAAAGGATGCAACTCTGAAGGGTGAGTACGTAAGTAGGGGTGTTATTGGACATTGAAGGGACGTTTGACTGTACGCCCTTCTAAAAGCTCTGTGATGCCACCAGAGAGTACGGTGTTGACGAAACTCTAATAAAGTGGATGTACGCTATGCTAACGCAGAGATTGATATTCGGTGAAGTGGGTGTTAATCGCTACCTAGCAACGGAAGCGAGAAAAAGCTGCTCTCAAACAAAGATGCTATCGCCATTTCTGTGGAGTATACTGATCAACTCACTACTATGCGTACTGCAAAATTTGCCAATACACGTTCAAGTTTATGCGGATGACGTGGCTGTGCTTGCTGTCGGCCCAGATCTTGGAATGGTGTGTAGAAATACACAAAGTGCCGTTCATTTGATTGACAGCTGGTGTCTCAGGCATGAACTTTCAGTAAATCCAAATAAAACCACAATGGTATTATTTACAAAAAGGAGGAAACTGAATGGTCTTTGTTTTCCAGAGATGAGGGATACAACCCTTCAACTCCCCGAAGAAGTGAAATATCTGGAAGTTATTCTAGACAAGAAACTTCTTTGAAACAAACATGTAGAAATAAAGATCAAACGAGCTCTCAGAGTTTATGGGCTGTGTAGGCGGACCTTTGCCTCGACATGGGGATTTAGGCCTCAGGTAGTAATGTAGATATATGTTGCTATTGGCTATAGGCCGATGTTCGATTATGCATCCTGGGTTAAGGGGTTAGGGTGAACAAAAGAATTTTCGGTGTAAACTTGCCACACTGCAAAGAACTGTGTGTCTGGGAGTCACCGGTACCATAAGGAGCACATCCGGCGCAGCTCTGAATGCACTACTCAATTTGCAACCCTTGCATTTGTTTATTCAGAGCACTGCAATGAGAGCAGCTCATAGACTAATTCGATTAGATCTATGGGAAAACAATGGACGTGGGGGCACAAAGCATTGGAAGAGTCATTGGGAGAACTGGATTTAATTTTCGCAATGCTAAATTCCCATACATCTGTTGGTAGAAGATATAATGTTATCTTGAAACGAAGAGAAAACTGGAACGAACCAGAAGAATGCGTGTCAGGATATACTGACGTCTTCTACACCGATGGCTCAAAAACAGAAAATGGTTTTGGAGCAGGGGTCTACCTATCGAATAAAAACGAGAAATGGGCTTTTCCTTGGAAATCCTACGATACATAAACGAATCCGGGATATTCCGTTAAACGGGAGAATTGAGTACAATGGAGCACTAAGGTCTGAGTGCTCAGAGACTTCACCAATCCCTCACCTCATACACACACACACAAACACCCTCTTATGTTATTCTTTTCATCAGTTTCCGTTTTTCTTAATTTTTGTTTTTTAAATTTTTTTTGATACATAAAGCAAAAATTCATCCAGTTTTCCCTCTTCAGGGTTATCAGTTCCTCCATGGCTGCGGAAGGATTCGCAGAAATAATAATAATAATCGTTGGCACAACAATCCATATTGGATCAGGGCCTTGAAGTGTGTTAAAGCACTTCATTCAAGACCGTAACAGTACACTACAGTTAGACTGTAGGAGACAATGTGGTCAGCATTGCGCTCGCCCGAGATTATTACCCTGATTTAACTCAGGTACTCATTCACAGCTGAGTCGACTAGTATCCGACATCAAATCACGATACAAATCCCTCTGCACCATCGAGATTTGAACCGCGACCTTCCGTACGACAGCCTTGTGCTTTAACCACTCAACTATCCGAACACATAGAAAGCTTCGCTTTTTTCCTGGCTGCCTTTAGAGATGATGGGCCCACCTCCCGAGCCATTAGTTGCATTGTAAGCTTTCCGTTTTTCTCCATCAATAATCATATTTGACTTCTTAGATCTTCGAGTGTCTTCGCCAGCTCGCTATTTCTTCTTTCAAAGATGAGTATCGTTATTATGGCTCTTTTAATATCTAGATCCTCCTCGTTACTCCACGGCCACGTTACTCCTACAAATGTCAAAACTAAAACCGATTCCGAAAAGTACTAATCGAGACCTTTCATTTGATACTCGACATGACTATATTTGAATGAAAAAAAATGTACACCCCCCTTTGCATATATGGGGATCCCTTTTAAATTCAACGTAGAATGATGTATCTCACTGAATGCATGAGCGTTCACAATTCCCACATTTCCAATAAATTTCTTGCAAATCGCTACAACCGTCTCGGAGAAAAATGCGTGTAACGGACAGGCAGTAATCATTTTAATAAGGTTTTGTTTTACACAAAACCTTAAAAAAAGCAGAGCCGAGCTTATTCAATGAGAGGATTCATCCTTACAAGTTTCCTTACCAGGCGAAGTATTGCGGAGTAACATTAGTTTCTAAGCTTCATTATGATTGTTGTTACGATGATTGAAACCCTGCAGGCTCTAACTTTCTGAATACTGAATCTTTATTTATAACTTCCACCTTTCATTTCTAAGAAAGTCCTTCTAACAAAAAGGTCCAGCTATCCACCTTTCGCCAGAAAATTGTGAGGACGTATAATTCGAAGTACGTAGAATTTTACGTTTTGTTGCTTAGTGAACTAACTACACAATTGGGGAGGCGTTTCCCCGAAACTCGGTTCGCCTGGCACAATAACGATGATGACTATGTGCAGCATCATAACCTGAGTGAAAAACAGAATTTCTTTAACACGTCTCCGATTATGAGATATCTAAGTTAACATGGGGTAGAAC